>NC_092722.1:185629225-185931767 GCF_047496885.1 Scyliorhinus torazame
GGTGGGAGCCTATGTTCCTCCGCGCCGGGCCCCTGTAGCTCTCCGCCATGTTGCGTGGGGTCGGCGTGGAGAAGGCAATCCATGCACGAATTCGCGCTAGCCGTAGCGCGGACCCGCAGCGTCCGTTCTGACGCCGATATCGTCATCTGGAGCACCGTGAGGCTCTCCAGTACTATGCTGACCCCCTATGCAGCGCAGGATCGCTGATCCTAGGGGCCTGTTGATGCCGGCGTAAAACGCTCCGGCGTTGACGGCGGCGTCAACATTTAGCCCCAGGATCAGAGAATCCCGCCCAAGGAGTATGGTGCTGCAGCAGTAGAGAAGATGTGTGGAAAGATCAGTGCAGTCCGTAAGAGGGTCATTCAAGAGTCTGGTAACAGCGGGAAAGAAGCTGTTTTTGAATCTGTTAGTGTGTGTTCTCAGACTTTAGTATCTTCTGCCCGATGGAAGAGGGAATAACCCGGGTGGGAGGGGTCTTTGAGTATGCGGCCCGCTTTCCCAACACAGCTGGAGGTGTAGACCGAGTCAATTTCAAGTGACATTACCACTACACCACATCACTACCTGATTCTGCTGGCCAGCTGTGAGCAAAATGAGGTGGAAGGGTCAGAGACATTAGCATTCACCTCACTTAAATTGCATCCCAGTTTGGAATTTATTGTGGTTCGGCTATTTTGGGTTTCGGCCCTATTTCCGGTGTTTTGAGCCTAAGGAATAAATGTTGGGGCTTCCGGTTGCGGTGATGCCGAGCTAGCCGCACGTTTCGGCGGCTCCAGCTCCGACGGACCTTCGGGCTCTTTTAAGAGCCCCAACGGGGAATTTTTCGACGACGCGACCCGGTGTGGGGTGTGTGGGAAGGGAGTCCCCCCCGAGCGAAGAAGGAAGAAACCGGCGGAGGCGGCTGCAGCCCGAGGAATCATCGAACAAAAGGTCAGAGGGAGAGAAATACAAGATGGCGGCGGAGAAAGCGCAGGCGACATGGGGGCCTGAGCAGGATGAAATCGTGAGACGGTGCGTGGAGCTGCTGAAGAGGGAGGTGCTAACCCCGATCCTACAGGCAATTGAGGGGCTCAAGGAGACATTAAAGACCCAGGAGACTGAGCTCCGCGTGGTGGAGCAGAAGGTGACAGATATTGAGGACGAGATCCTGGGCCTGGCGGTTAAGACTCAGACGCACGAGGCACTTCATAAAAAGTGTACTGAAAGGATCGAGGCCCTAAAAAACAGAGCGCGAAGGAAGAACCTTCGGATACTAGGTCTCCCTGAGGGTGTGGAAGGAGTGGACTGTGGAGAGTACGCAAGTAAGATGCTAAGCTCGTTGATGGGAGCTGAGGCCCCTGCGGGCCCCATGGAGGTGGAGTGGGCAAATCGGATTCCGGCGAGAAGACCAAAAGCGGGAGAACCACCAAGGGCAATAATCGTGCGATTTTACCGCCTTAAGGTCAGAGAAGAGGTCCTGAGATGGGCTAAAAAGGTGCGGAGTAGCAAATGGGAGAATGCGGTGGTACGGATATACCAGGATTGGAGTACGGAGGTGGCGAGAAGGAGGGCGAGCTTCAACCGAGCCAAAGAGGTGTTGCATAAAAGGAAGCTGAAGTTTGGGATGCTGCAGCCGGCAAGACTATGGGTCACGTATCAGGAGAGACACTATTATTTCGAGACGGCGGAGGAAGCATGGTCCTTCATCAAAGAAAAGAAATTGGACCGGAACTGAGGGACTGATGCTGCAGGAAATGTTATTGTTATTGTTTTTGTTAATGTTACGGTGGAATTTAATTGAGAAGTAAACAGGGAAGGGGGGAGACATTGGGGAAATGTGAGCGCCGGTGAGGGGGGGAAAGACGGGACATAGTCGGAGAATGGGGAAGGAGAGGGGGAGGGGAAAGGGAGCTGCGCCATAAGAGGATCAGGTAAAGGGATGTTCCCGCGCCAGAAAGAATAAGGCGGGAAGACAGGCGCAAGGCGGATGGGAGTTCCCCCACACGGGGGGGTGGTCGAGGAGTGAGCAGGAGCAGCCGGGGTCAGTTGAAGTCAGCTGACTTACGGAAGTGATATGGGGGGAGCAATCACGCTAGATAGGGATCTAGCGGGGGGGGGGGGGGGGGACAACTGGGTTGCTGCTGCGGAAATCCAAAAGGAAATGGCCAAAGAGTGGGTGGGAGGGGATGGTGTGCGACGCTGGGGGAGCGAGCGGGAGCGCAGAGGCGGGATATGGGACTGGCCTAGAGAAGGTAATGGCTAGTCGACACGGGAGGGGGGCAGGTAGCCCCCTAGTGCGGCTGATCACGTGGAACGTGAGAGGCCTGAATGGACCGATAAAAAGGGCCCGAGTGCTCGCGCATTTGAAAGGACTAAGGGCAGACGTGGTTATGCTCCAAGAGACGCACCTAAAGGCTAAGGCAAGTTAGGCTAAGGAAAGGATGGGTGGGACAGGTGTTCCACTCAGGATTGGACGCAAAGAACAGAGGGGTGGCCATCTTGGTGGGGAAACGGGTAGCATTTGAAGCAAAGAACATCGTAGCAGATAGCGGAGGTAGATATGTAATGGTGAGTGGCAGGCTGGAGGGAATGGAGGTCGTGTTGGTTAATGTGTATGCCCCAAATTGGGACGATGCGGGATTCATGAGACGGATGCTGGGGCGTATACCGGACCTGGAGGCAGGAAACTTGATTTTAGGAGGGGACTTTAATACGTTGCTGGACCCGGCGCTAGATAGATCCAGCTCAAGGACCGGAAGAAGGCCGGCAGCGGCCAAGGTACTTAAGGGGTTTATGGACCAAATGGGGGGAGTGGATCCATGGCGATTTTTTAGATCTAGGGCTAGGGAGTTTTCCTCCTTCTCCCATGTCCATAAAGTGTACTCCCGAATAGATTTTTTTGTTTTGGGAAGGTCGTTGATCTCTAGGGTGGAAGAAGCGGAGTACTCAGCCATAGCGGTTTCGGATCATGCCCCACATTGGGTGGACCTGGAAGTAGGAGAGGACAGGGAGCAGAGAACACTCTGCCGATTAGATGTGGGACTGATGGCGGATGAGGGAGTGTGTGCAAGAGTGCGGGGGTGTATTGAGAGATACCTGGAGGTCAATGACGACGGCGAGGTCCCTGTGGGAGTGGTCTGGGAAGCATTAAAAGCGGTGGTCAGAGGAGAGCTGATCTCTATTGGGGCCCACAAAAGGAAAACAGAGGCCAAGGAAAGGGAAAGATTACTGGGGGAGATTTTAAGGGTGGACAGGGAATTTGCAGAGACCCCGAAGGAGGAATTGTACAGGGAGAGGAGACGACTCCAGACGGAGTTTGACCTTCTGACCACCAGAAAGGCGGAGGTACTGTGGAGGAAGGCACAGGAGAGGAGGTATGAATATGGGGAAAAGGCTAGTCGCCTGTTGGCGCACCAATTGCGAAAGAGGGCAGCAGCGAGGGAGATAGGAGGAATTAGAGATGAAAGGGGAGACACTGTGCGAAGGGCAGGAAAGATAAATGAGGTGTTCAAGACCTTCTATGAGGAACTGTATAGGTCTCAACCCCCAGAGGGAGAGGAGGGGATGCGGCAGTTCCTGGACCAATTGAGGTTCCCGAAAGTGGAGGAGCAGGAGGTGGCAGGCCTGGGGGCGCCGATTGAGGTGGACGAGGTTATTAAGGGACTGGGAAGCATGCAGGCAGGGAAGGCCCCGGGGCCAGACGGGTTCCCGGTGGAATATTACAGAAAATATGTGGACTTGTTGGCCCCGTTGATGGCGAGGACGTTCAATGAGGCCAGGGAAGGGGGGACTCTACCCCCGACGATGTCGGAGGCGACGATATCGCTAATTTTGAAGAGGGACAAAGATCCGTTGCAGTGCGAGTCCTATAGACCTATTTCACTATTGAACGTGGACGCCAAATTGCTGGCAAAGGTACTGGCATCGAGGATAGAGGACTGTGTCCCGGGGGTGGTGCACGAAGACCAGACAGGGTTTGTAAAAGGGAGACAACTGAATGTTAACGTGCGACGACTATTAGGGGTGATAATGATGCCCCCAGTGGAGGGGGAGGCAGAGATAGTGGCGGCAATGGACGCAGAGAAGGCATTTGATAGGGTGGAGTGGGAGTATTTATGGGAAGTGTTAAGGAGGTTTGGGTTTGGGAATGGATTTATTAGCTGGGTTAGACTTCTTTATGGGGCTCCAACGGCAAGCGTAGTTACAGGTCGACATAGATCGGAGTATTTCCGATTATATAGGGGAATAAGACAGGGATGCCCGCTGTCTCCATTGTTGTTCACGTTAGCAATTGAACCTCTGGCCATGGCGTTGAGAGACTCCAGGAAATGGAGAGGGGTGATTAGAGGGGGAGAAGAGCACCGAGTCTCGTTATACGCGGATGACCTATTGTTATACGTGTCGGACCCAGCGGGGGGGATGATAGAGGTTATGCGAATTTTGAGGGGGTTCGGGGAATTCACGGGGTATAGGATAAATATGGGGAAGAGTGAATTATTTGTGATACATCCAGGGGACCAGAGTAGAGAGATAGAAGGCTTACCGCTAAGGAACGTGGAAAGAAACTTCCGATACCTGGGGATTCAGATCACTAGGAGCTGGGGAACCTTGCACAGAATTAATCTGACACGGCTGGTAGAACAAATGGAGGAGGACTTCAAGAGGTGGGACATGCAGCCTCTATCGCTGGCGGGCAGGGTGCAAGCAATTAAGATGATGGTCCTCCCGAGGTTCTTATTAGTATTTCAATGTCTCCCTATACTAATCACCAAGACCTTTTTTAATAAAATAGACAGGAGCATCACGAGCTTCGTGTGGGCAGGGAAAGTCCCGAGAGTAAGGAGGGGGTTCCTGCAGCGTAGTAGGGACAGAGGAGGACTGGCACTACCGAACTTGGGTGATTACCATTGGGCCGCCAATGTGGCAATGATACGTAGATGGATGATGGAGGGTGAGGGAGCGGCGTGGAAAAGACTGGAGAGAAAGTCCTGTAAAGGGACGAGTTTAGAGGCGCTGGTGACGGCGCTGCTACCGTTCTCACCTAAAAAGTTTACCACGAACCCGGTGGTGGCGGCAACACTGAATATCTGGGGACAGTGGAGGCGGCAGAGAGGGGTGCGGGGAGCCCTGGTGGGGTCCCCTATCAGGAACAACCATAGGTTCGCCCCAGGAAGAATGGATGGAGGATTTCAGAGCTGGTACCAGTTGGGAATTAGGAAGGTGGGAGATTTATTTATAGATGGGACTTTTGGGAGCATTGGAGGAAAAGTATAAGTTGCCCCGGGGAAATTTTTTGCGATTATATGCAGGTGAGGGCGTTTACTAGACAACAGGTGAGGGAATTTCCGTTGCTCCCGACACAGGGGATACAGGACAGGGTGCTTTCAGGGGTGTGGGTCGGAGAGGGCAAGGTGTCAGAGATTTATAGAGAGATGAGGGAAGAGGGGGAGGAGTCGGTGGGCGAACTAAAAAGAAAGTGGGAAGAAGAATTAGGGGAGGAGATAGAGGAGGGTATGTGGGCTGATGCCCTAAGCAGGGTAAATTCCTCTTCCTCATGCGCCAGGCTTAACCTGATTCAATTTAAGGTGCTACATAGAGCACACATAACGGGGGCAAGATTGAGCAGGTTCTTTGGAGTGGAGGACAAATGTGGGAGGTGTGGCGGGAGCCCGGCAAACCACGCACATATGTTTTGGGCGTGCCCGGCACTGGAAGGGTATTGGAAGGGAGTGACGGGAGTGATTTCGCAGGTGGTGAAGGCCCGGGTCAAACCAGGCTGGGGGTTAGCTCTATTTGGAGTTGCGGAAGAGCCGGGAGTGCAGGAGGCGAAAGAGGCCGATGTCGTGGCCTTTGCGTCCCTAGTAGCCCGGCGCAGGATCCTACTCATGTGGAAGGAGGCGAAACCCCCCGGACTGGAGGCCTGGGTAAACTATATGGCGGGGTTCATTAAACTGGAGCAGATAAAGTTTGCCCTGAGAGGATCGGCTCAAGGGTTCACCAGGCGGTGGCAGCCATTTCTCGACTACCTCGGGGAACGTTAGAGGGAAGACAGATGACCAGCAGCAGCAACCCAGGGGGAGGGGGGGGAGGGCTTTAGTTTAGTTTAGGTCAATAGATAATGGGGTTTTGTTACTTGTGTATCGTTAAAAATCTCTGTTTTGTTATCGTTTCGTTTGCTTTGTAAGAGGGAAAAATTGTTGTTTGGAAAACATTTTCAATAAAATAAATGTTGGCCAGCCAGAAATCACAGGAGAATTTGCTCCTTAAAAGGTTCTTGTCCTGAAAAATTATAAATGCTACTGACCTATAGATGGTGCTGTTAGCAGTGCAACCAGACTTTCTTAATGAGATTTTAGCTACTTGAACAAATCCGATAACTAGTTAAAGACACCTTTAGATTGTTTTATTTATTGTTGAAATGGTGCTTGTTCTTGGGAACCATTTCCGAAGTGGAATGATCATCGTAGCACTTAAGGTCAGCAGCCCAGCATGCTTTGCCGAGGTTGTTTCAATAATGTATTCTGTCAGAGCCTCGGCAATCTCTTAGAACATTTTTGTGACTTAGTTATTAGAGGGTGTAATTTTATTTCTCTTCAATATTTATGTTCCCAGACACCAGATCACCAAATCAGAGCTTTGGAATGCAATGGACAGATCCAGTAAATCGACAGGAGCGGACGGAATTTGCGGGCAGTACCCCTCAACAAAGTTTAAGTAGTTACAACTATGTTCCAGACTACTCTGTACGGCTATTAACTGACATCCAGTTTGTGAAGGTAAAAGCTTGCTTCTGTGTTATGATCCTCCTGAGAATGTTGTTTCAGCTGATTCATTGTGTGGATGCATAGTGACGGAACAGTGCGTTGCCACAGTTGTGTTAGCCATGGCAACCGGTTGACCACTACATTCCCATTAATGGAATAAGAACATAAGAGGAGCACGAGGAGGCCATTCAATTCCCGAGTGTACTTTGTGGGCTGAATGGCCTCCCTCCCCACTGTTGCGTTTTTATGATTCTACGAGGCACAAGTGTTACAATCCCAGTTGCTGTTACAATTGGACAGAAAAGTCCCAGAACAGAACCCTGGCTCAAAAGACCCCAATTTTTACTTTGTTTAGAAAACGTGGAGGAACAGAGTCATAGGACTGCCAATTAGTCTCCAACGATGAAGAAAACAACATTTATTAAACCCAAAGGTTTACAGGATATTCCTTCACTCACCCCTTATCTTTACAAATGTAAAGTTTTCTAGGATAACACAGGCTACGCAATATATCTTATGATATAATGTTCGCTATAAATATACAATCCCTGTAGCCCAACAGGCTCAGGTATGGGCAGACAACACCCCACTCAAGTGATCTTCTCTGGGTTCTCCTCAAATTTCCCCCAGGTGATTGTCACGTGAGTGTTTTAAACTCTGCTTTTGCAGACTCTCCATGTGTTGGTCTCTATCCTAACATTAGCTAATATTTTGAGAGAGGAGGCGATCAAATGGGATAACATTGGGACAGACAGTAATTTACAAAGACTCTAGTTGAGATTTGAAGGCAAAAATTATTATTAGTATGAGTGTTATATGAGCATTAGGACAGTGGTTAGCACTGCTGCCTCAGCGCCAGGGACCTGGGTTCGATTCCTACCGTGGGTGACTCTGTGTGGAGTTTGCACGTTCTCCCCTTGTCTGTGTGGGTTCCGTCCTGGTGCTCTGGTTTCTTCCCACAGTCCAAAGATGTGCAGGTAAGGAGGATTGGCCATGCTAAATTGCTCCTCAGTAGGTGGGATTGCAGGGATAGGGTGTAGGAGTGGGCCTAGGTGTGCTCTTTCGGAGGGTCGGTGCAGACTCAAAGGGCCGAATGGCCTTCTCTATCATAGAATCATAGAATTTACAATGCAGAAGGAGGCTATTTGGCCCATCGAGTCTGCACCGGCCCTTGGAAAGAGCACCCCACTTAAACCCACACCACCGCCCCCATCCCTATAACCCAGCAACCCCACCTAACCTTTTTGGACACTAAGAGCAACACGGGGAGAACGTGCAGATTCTGCACAGACCATGTTCCAAGCCGGGAATTGAACCTGGGAACCTGGAATATAAGGATTCTATGATTGTTCAGTTTCTCATACTGCCTCCACCATATATCTTTGTGAACCTGCATGCTAGGTGTGTTAAAATGTCCTTCCAGGTGTACTGAGCAATTTACTTGTACTTCTTTGAATTTAGTGTCGTGCATTCATTGCTTATAATGCGGCCGTCTCTACATTGGGGAGACCAAATGCAGACTCAGCGATCACTTTGCTGAACATCTTTGCTCAGTGTGCAAGACCCTGACCGTATGATCGCTTTTCCTTTCATTTATGCTTATGATTCTTTCCTCAGCCTGAGGCATCTTTCGATTAGGCACTATACAGCCTTCTGGTCTCAACATTGAGTTCAGCAACTTCAGATGATGATTTCTGTCCTCCATTTTGAATTCCCCCCCCCACTGGCAATTGTCAGTCTCTATCTTGTTCTCATGCTTTTGCTTTCAGGCAGCACTGATCTTTATACTGCTATTGACACCTACTCTGGCCAATGCTTTGTGTCATTACCATCCCTTTGCCTGGTGTTCCATGACATCTTTGTCATTCAATCTCCCCTGCCCTCTAACTTATCCCTGCCCCCCTTTGCTCCACTTGCCAGTGTCCCCTTTCTCAACAGTATAAAACTGATCGCCGCCTTGCCTCTATTCAGTTCTGAAGAAGTCATATTGGACTCCAAATGTTGACTCTGTTTCTCTGCCAACAGATGCTGCCAGTTCTGCTGAGTTTTTCCAGCAATTTCTGTTTTAATTCTGATCCCCAGCATCTGCAGTATTTTGCGTGTCATAAAGTTACTTTTTGTTTTTGTTCAGATCACGAGGATGCAGTATGCAAATGCAGTAACAGCAACCCAATTGGAGAATTCTCCCCAGACCCCTGAACCTGATATGGCAATGACCGAATCAACAAGTAAAGACCCAACGACTAGCATATTTACCGAAACCACTAACTTGTCCAATGGGAAGAAACGTGTGATTCGTAAGTCTCCTTGATGAGAATTCAGTGTAGCTTACTTGGAAGCCCTGAGTCCTTAAATGTGCATCTAGCTTGGATGTGTCAGTGCATTAACAGACTTCAGTGCCAAACGTTTTGGCCTTTTTTAATTTATGAAGGAAAAATGGAGATTTAAGATCAGCTAAACACTCTGCATTAACTGAAACGAGCTTGTTCATTTGCACCTGAATTTATGGCTGCTGTTGCTACGGTATTTGATATGAACCTTTAAACTTCATATCTATGACCATACAACTTTGGTTGTTTGCCCTCCTTATAGTCCACTGTACCTTAAACCCTGCACTGACTCTTCTTGTTTATGTTTACAATGTCTACGGCCTCACATGAAGCATTAAAGGCTGATGAACAGTATCTGACTGAAGAATGCTGATTGCAAACAAACCCTTGGAATGCTGCATTGCAATTCACTAGAAAGGTTGTGCTTTTTTTTAATTTCTGTCATGAGTTGTATTTTTTTTGCCATTTCTAACTTTACCTAACTGCATGATTTAAAACAAAAACTATTTCTGCACATTGTGTTTATACTAACATGGTAATGAACAGTTGCTGAAAGTTTTCTGTTGTAGAATGGGAAAGCACTGTCAGCTGACTTAATTTGCTAAAGATTCCGCTCCCCCCACTGCAGCATAAAACATATGGTACTGTTCATTCTAACTATTAGTGGACAGATAATGACTCTATTTTAACTATGGTGCCAACCTTTGGACGTTGAGATGTTTCTAAAGATGTCCCTCTCTCTTGCTAATGGATTGCTCCTTAATCTGTTCACTAAAATTTATTGTCTTGTGTGATAAGTTATGTGATTGAGTGACACTGTGTGTTGCGGGAATTCTACAATTATTACATATTTTAGTTTTGCACAACTGGCGGAAGTTGCCACACTTCAGCTGGTTACAGTACAGACTTCAATTTTTAAAAAAATATTTATTGAATGTTAGTGTTTACTTCAGTTGTGACATTTATTGAGAATTGCCACTGTATATTTTTCTATTGCTTGATTCTATAATGTTTGTGCACTTTTATTGGTGTTATTGACATGAAATCCCAGACTAATGTTAAGGACAGTATTTCATTCTTTCAGATAAGCATAAATGAAGTCAGATTAAATAAAATTAAAGAAATTTAATGGCCCTATTTACATGAAGTCAGTAATAATGATTTTCTTAGTTAATTAGTTTGCAATCAATTCACAAGACTGGATAAATGAATTGATTTATAGCTTACATCTGTTACAACATTTTTGGAATAAATTACAGCAATAAATTACAAACATAATGTAGAATTGCCGTATCTACATTAGAAAGTGCTGCATCCACAACAGATAATTCTATTGATTGATCAATGTCTGTGTTAAACAAACTCAATTTATTTATTTTAGTAAGTAGCTTTCAACACCATGTAAATGCAAAGCAGCTGTTTTTGACAAATGAGTTTTATTGCTTAGTTTATCAGTTAGTTTTCAGAATGAGGTATATTGACTTATTCCTTGATCTTAATAGTGTTTTGGTTAGGAACTGTCATCTCCTATTGTGTCACAGTGATGAGAGTTAGCTGTTCAAGCATCAAGTTTGTCTCAACTGCTAATTTACCTCTGTAAAGTGACATGATTTCCTCAATGAACATATCTGATATTACACAGGCATTGTATAATGGAAATTCTGTAATTTTAAGGAAGCTTATCTCCTTTACTTGCAGTTCATTGTTATTTAAAATGAATTACTCCCCCTATTCTAAATCTTTTAAATATTCCAATCCAACTTTGAAATATTTATTATGCGTTCTGATTGATTTCCAAGTTAATATTGTTATTTTTTGCCTAAATTTAATTGACTTTTGAGCTTTGATGCATTTTTACAGCTTGTAATTAGTAACAAGTCAATAATGTTAGCTGCAATCAGCCACACCACTATTCCCAGGCAGAATAAAGGCGATTAGGCAATTCTCCTGTGAATCATGTCTGGGGATTGTCAGGGCTGTAAATGACTGGGATTGACTTATGAATCTGTTTGCTTCAGTTTGTGGCAACACTTTTATAAAATAGTTCCTTTTTACTGTAAAATACATTGTTTGGCTGTAAGTCTTGATGTCTGTAAGTCCGGCCACGGCCAATCATTGGCAGCGATAGTGTTGTCTTTAGACATTTTTACCTTTCCATTTCTTACACATTTCCCTATTGTATCGCCAGGTAAAAGGACCATGTGATCTGCACTCTTCCCCACTGATTATTGTGCATTGATTGATTGATTGCACATTCATCAGTACATGGGAGTGTGCCTGACTTCTTAATATTTTATTGCTGTCGGTGGCGAAAATGTCTCACCTCTACTTGGTACTCAGTATGATGGCTCAATTTAGAATAGACATGTTTTGTAAAATGGGGGCATTAACCCATCCTTCTACTAAACTCAACAACCCCTGCAGGGTCATTGATTTAAGTGACCTACACCACTGCTCCGTGTGATGTGATTGTAAATCTGGTGATGCTGTTGAAATCTCACAATGCAAAAGGGAGGTCCCCAAGCCATTCATTGTATGTGAAGATAAAGGAGAAACAACCAGTTCTTTAACTTAAGTTCCAGTTCTGCTGCACGGTCATTGACCTGAAACATCACAGATGCTGCCTAACCTGCTTAGTGTTTCCCAGCATGTTCTCTTTTTATTTCCAATTTCCAGCTTTTGAAGTATTTTACTTTTACTCTTGAAGTTCATTCATTTTGGAAAAATGCATGCAAATTAACAATAGGGATATCAACTTCAAAGGTGGCTATTTTTGATTAAATATATACTCCAGAACTAGTTTTAATCAGGGTGGCAGAAACTTCCCAACTTGTTACCCAAGCTACTACTGGTGGGATATTGTGGTCGGTGCGATGACGGTGTGTTGAAACACTCTGGAGTTTTTGGCAACAGTCCATTTATATTTTCCTCTTCACATTTCCTGCTGAGTCAGTGCAAGAAGGTGTGACTCGAGAAGTGATAATTTGTGGAGAGTGCAAGAGGTGAGTTGCCTGGGAACTCTTCCCAAGCTCCTGCCTGTCAGAAGTCTGTAGCCCAAGAAAGTTTAAAGAGAAATTGAGCATTTTCAAAGTGACAGTGGGAATAAGAAAAGGGAGAATGACCCAGAGTGCTGACAAAATAACGTTGAGTTTAAGGCATATCCTATTATATTTATGTCAGGATCTTGGGAGTAATCTTATTATAGTTATTTATTTGAAGATTTGTCTGTACTCTTTTTAATAATTTTCTGCTCACCAGGTGAAATTTGAATTCAATAAAAATCTGGAATTAAAAGTCTAATGATATGGAGATGCCGGCGTTGGACTGGGGTGAGCACAGTAAGAAGTCTTACAACACCAGGTTAAAGTCCAACAGGTTTGTTTCGAATCACTAGCTTTTGGAGCACTGCTCCTTCCTCAGGTGAATCTGAGGAAGGAGCAGTGCTCCAAAAGCTAGTGATTAGAAACAAACCTGTTGGACTTTAACCTGGTGTTGTAAGACTTCTTACTAAAAGTCTAATGATCACCATGAAAACCATTGTCGATTGTCGTTAAAAGTCCATCTAATTGCTTTAGGGAAAGAAATTTGCCGTCCTTACCTGGTCTGGCCTAAATGTAACTTCAAATCCACAGCAATTGACTCTTAACTGTCTCCTCGAGGGCAATTAGAGATGGGCAACAAATGCTGGCGCAGTCTGCGACACCCTCATCCCATGAACAAATTTAAAAACATTTTGGCTAGGAAGAAATACCCCAAGAGTTGCAAATTACCACAAATACTTAATGATTTCCACTGGTCCCTAATGTAGCCATTAGCCTTGCAAAAATAGCAGTCAGCCCTCAACCTTCCTGTGATTTTTGAAAATTGTTGCATCTGCACATTAGTTACCAATTAAATTTTGCCTCCCAAAGTCGGGATGAATAATTAACAATGTACAGTACCTTTAGCGATGAGATTTACGTTCTTGTCAATCACTCTGTTAGAAATGGTTTTCTTTTAATCCGATCTTTCTCTCCCTCTCTTTCTGTACCTGATTTTACTCCAATTCACATTATTTCCTTCTCCCTCGTTTCTCTTTCCTTCTCTGTCCTTAAATTCCATTGGTTTAAATGATAGACAATTGGCCCCGTTCAGCAAGATCCCAGATATTCCATTGCGTTGTCATCTCTCCCTTCCAGCAATTTTCAGCGCAATCATTTCCGAGCTGATGGGGCGTGCTGCTCCGGCAGATTCTGGGACGATATTTATGTCAGGATCTTGGGAGTAATCTTATTATATTTATTGATTTGAAGATTTGTCTGTACTCTTTTTAATAATTTTCTGCTCATCAGTACCCCTAAAATAAAGATGGAGCTTCAACGCGGGGGATGCATGTGAAGAGGCCTTTGGGTGGGTGCAGAGTAGGTTTACCAGAATGGTATGAGGGATAAAAGGTTTGTCATGTGGAAATACTGGAGAAGCTGCAATTGTGCTCCTTAGACCAGTGAAGGTGAAGGAGAGCTTCAGTGCAAGTGTTCAAAATTATGACAAATTGTGAGAAACTGTTTCCATTCCGGGTGGATCATTTACCAGAGGACACCAATTTGAGAAAATTGGCAAAAGAATCAGAGGGGACGGGGCAGCACGGTGGCACAGTGGGTTAGCACTGCTGCCTCATGCCGCCGAGGTCCCAGGTTCGATCCTGGCTCTGGGTCACTGTCCGTGTGGAGTTTGCACTTTCTCCCCGTGTCTGCGTGGGGTTTGCCCCCCCCCAACCCAAAGATGTGCAAGGTAGGTTGGATTGTCCATGCTAAATTGCCCCTTAATTGGAAAAAATGAATTGGGTACTCCAAATTTTTATTTTTTTTAAAAAAAGAATTAGAGGGGACACGAGAGAAACTTTTAATCAGCAAGTTTTTATAATCCAGAATACATTGCCTGAAAGAGCGATGGAAACGGATTCAGCTGTAACTAAGGGAATTGGATATGTATTTGAAAAACAAAAGGATTGTAGAGCTTTGGGGAAAGAGGGGGATGGTGGGTCAAACTGGATTGCTCCTTCAGAGAGTCAGTAAAGATACGATGGGTTGGATGGCCTCCTGAGGTGCTGCAAGAAGGTGTGGAAAGGTTTCACATGAGGATATCTATGAGGGTTGTTGCCAGCTTGACTTGTAGGCTTCGACTGAGCTGGTGAAGGCACATGGGAAGCAAATGATTACCAAAGATTTGGGGTTTGAAACAAAGTTAGGAAAGATGAACTACAAAGGAAGGAGTGTGAAAGTGTAGATTGTGGGAAAGAAAGGAAATAATAATGCACGTTAATGGAGGAATAGTAAAAGAAAAATGTTTTGGGATGCACAATGAAACTTCTAAATCGAGAGACTTACCAATTCTCAAGCTCTACTCCTTTCAATTGTGTTTGGTATGGTCTTTAGTGACCGGTATAAGTAGTGGTAGCTACTCATGGTGAAATTACTACCTTTGCTTTCATTCATTAGTGCTAATCTCAGTATCCACTGTTTTATCAGTGTGTCCCATATTCATGATTATTACACTTTAAGAATCGTATTACATAAAGGTTGAATGGAAAGGGAGGTACCGATGATGGTAGGAACATTCTGTGGTGATGTGAACTGGCAGTGTATAAAAGCTGGCACTTTTTAAAGAGTTGAGCATAGTGTTCTAATGTTCACATTTAGAAAAAAAGATTGGGGATGGGGATGGGGGGGAGCTGTGGTAATTCAACCCAAGCATCAGAGGACACATCTCAATTTAGTGAGAACTTGATGTTACTTAATTTGCCTTTGAAGTACTACAGCCTTTTCAAGACTGATTTGAAGGGCTGAATGCCACTAAATATTTTCATTTTGGAATGGAAAGTTTGTTTGGGGATGGGGGCAGCGGCCGGTGGGGTGGGGGGGGGGGGGGGGTGAGGGGGTGAGGAGGAGAGTCAGTGAAGGAGTGGGATGAATATAGGGTTCTCCAATGGCATTACAATTTTCCTGTCTGAATTAATTATGAAATGGCCAGCTTCATAAATGGTGATTTCCAAGGCAGAGTGTGCCAAAGATTAGTCTTTGAAAACATTTGTTTAGTGTAGAACCTGCAAGCCAACAAAAAGGACATTTACAGATTGAAAGTGAAAAGTTGCTGATACAGTCTACCCTCAATTCAAAATTGAATTTCAAGGTGAATTGTCGAATAATTCAAATTGGACGTGCACTAAAAGAAAATGCCCCGGCACTGTTTTACTCTAGTGGCTTAATTTGAAAGGCTGGGTAATTTAAAATTTCTGGCACAAATAATAAAAACATACATTTACAAACATCACTGAGTTCTCAGCTGCTGTCTGTCAATATTAGTGACTGCACAAGAACAGATTAACTGTGTTGAACAATTAGATGAAAAAGCAGCTAGGAGGATCCTCATGTAAATGCCTTAGGGTGACATCTTGTGGTCAGCTGCCTGCCTTTTTCACTGTCCATATTAAACCTGATCACTATATAATGTTTACCTAGAGGGATTTTCTGCAAGTGTTGCTGCAATTTGACTGGGAATAAAACAATAGATTACAGTATTT
Organism: Scyliorhinus torazame; assembly: GCF_047496885.1. Lineage (NCBI taxonomy): Eukaryota > Metazoa > Chordata > Chondrichthyes > Carcharhiniformes > Scyliorhinidae > Scyliorhinus > Scyliorhinus torazame. Next base: position 185,644,858 of record NC_092722.1, read on the forward strand.
GCCAATGTTTGTTTGCTGTTGTTCATTATTTTGTGTTTGGTTTCAAGCTTTTAATAGATAAAGTTTAATTGCATGACTTGTGCATTGTGAATGTTGTCAGTAAACGTGCCTCTTTTACTTGCAGCTTGTTTAAAATTGCTCCGCATTTCTCTTTTATTGTTGTCAACGCTTAATTATTTTTTGTATATTCTTTCCAGTGATATTTTTCAAACCAATTAATCATAAATCCTTCCTACTCTAACATTTAATTGCACATATTTTCTGTCGTCTTACACATTTAACCTCTTTATACCAATAATTTTTTTTTGCCAAATTACACTTGACTCATAAAATGTCTAAAAGAACATTAGAGACATTTCAAAATGACCATCAGAAAAGTGCCACGATATTCAGATTTTTTACACAGTCAAGTTGCACTGAGGTGCTTCAATACAATTGTGGTACATGCGATATTTACTGTGTACATTCAATGCGAGTCATGCAGCCCAAGAGGTTCTATACAATTTCCAGCCCCTCAGTGTACACTGGCTGAAAGGTCTTGGACAGCGACCTATTCTCATTGCACCTCTGCGGGGGCTGCCCCAAGCTTTAGTGCATCCCTCATCACGTAGCCCTCTTCATACCAAGGTTTAAAGCAACAATATTAAGTGTAGATGTTCAATATTTTACTTTTAGTTTCTTCCTAATTTTCCCATGTCCTTTCCTGAAAATAGTGACTGGGTACTTGGTTGTATGGATGCTGGCAGCCCGTCAGTGCTTCACTCAAACTGGCCATTCTTCACAGTCAGTCAGATGGTGACAGTTGCTACTAGCGATGCGCGGTGGATATTATTGCTGAACCCAATCCATAATGTGCAATAACAGAAAATGCTGGAAAATCTCAATCTGGCGACACCCATGGAGAGAGAACAGCGCTAACGTTTCGAGTCTGGGTGGCTATTCATCAAAGCTTTGAAATGTTAACTCTGTTCTCTCTCCACAGATGCTGTCAGACCTGCTGAGATTTTCCAGTATTTTCTGCTTTTGTTTCAGATTCCAGCATCCGCAGTAATTTGTTTTTACGTAATGTGAAATTGTGTGTATTTTCTAGCAGTGGTTATTAGCTATCAAACAGGAATGGAAAATCTGGCTGAATTCCCCCCACCCCCCTCCCAAATCCCACCACCCCATCTACCTTGTTGTCTAACTATACTGAGGCTAGCTGTAACATCTCTACCAAGACACTGGTACTCAAGATATGACCCAGCACAAGCTGGTGATTGACAGTGGGGCTCCTCCAGCCTGTGCAGATCATTAATACATCAAGTTGTGCAGTCACTGACTGAGCCATTGGGAAATAACACTGCTATCTTCATTCAAAAACTGTCTTTATATTTGTTTTTTTATTGGAAGACCGAGTTCCATAAGACCAGTTACTGTATTCTTGACTGTGAAATTTATGTTTCATGTAAATGTTATGCCAACACTCTTTCATTGCTGGTACTTTATCCAGGAAATTGTAACCATTCACTTTTTCAACATGATCCAATTTGCAGGACTCATGAGTAAGTGCTTATGGCGATTGTTAGCAGCAATATCCCAGGCCCAAACCAGCCATTACCAGTGCTTTAAATCCATAGTTTGTTCAGTGAAAAGCTGCTTGATATTTTAGAAGGATAAACTGAATAAACCACACATGTCTGTTTGGTCCGAGTACGTGTTGACAAAGCACCAGACCAGAACCGTCTCCTGCTCTTTCTCATTCTCTAGATTCCTGCATGCTTTTGTTTTTGTTGCATCTGTTTTGTTTGTGTTATTTTCTTTTGTGGTTCACACAGGACATCTGAAACAACTGTTGAAATACACTAGGACAATCCCCTAATGCCACTTGTTTCTGACAAGTGTGTGCTTCTCAAGACAGGTAACTACAAAATATTGAATTCTAATAAATACTTTTGAAATTACAATGTGTTTTAACAGTGAACACAGTTGAATTATTTGCATTGTAGCAGTTAATGAAATCTTGTGAAAACCAACTGAGATGTGGTTACGTTTAAAACAATGTAATTTTACCTTCCCTTCACCTCCTTGCACCTTTCCTACAGACCTCCAAAAGAGGCCCTGGGCCAATAAAAAGTTGACTTTCTTTGTTGAATTTGTGTTAAAATAGTGCTGTTTTAAGTTCTGGTGACAAGTTGGATTGCATTGTGAAAAGTTGCCATTGGCTCCCACGTCCTGCAGTTTGGATCATGTTTTTTTAAAAACGCTTGCACTTTCTGCTGGAGAGCTGACCTGATTGTAACCTCAACTCCACATTCGCACCCCGAATAATTTTCACCCCCCCCCCCCCCCCCCCGCACACACACACACTTTAATCAAGAATCTATCACTGCCTTAAAAATATTCAAATGTTCTGCTTCCGCTGTCTTTTGAGGAAGTGAGTTCCAGAGACTGATGACCCTCTGAGAGAAGAAAATTCTCCTCAACACCGCCTTCAATGAGCGACTGCTTATTTTTAAACAATCAGTCCTGGTTCTAGATTCTCTGACAAGAGGAAACATCCACCCTGTCAATTCAGGATCTTAAAGATCTCACCAATGCTCTGTACAGCTCAACCATAACCTTCCTAATTTTGTATTCAATTCCCCTCACAATAAATGATAACATTCTATTTGGAATTTGCCCCACAAAGGATGACATAGTGGTTAGCACTGCTGCCTCACAGCGCCAAGGACCTGGGTTCAATTCTGACCTCGGGTGACTGTCGGTGTGGAGTTTTCACTTTCTCCCTGTGTCTGCGTGGGTTTCCTCTGGGTGTCCCAGTTTCCTCCCACAGTCCAAAGATGTGCAGATTAGGTGAATTGTCCATAATAAATCTACCTAAGGTTAGGTGAGGGTATGATAGGGGTGGGGGATTGAGCCTAGGTAGGGTGCTCTATTGGAGCAAGAGAGGTGCAGACTCAATGGGCCAAATGGCCTCCTTCTGCACTGTGGGGATTCTATGATTTCTATTAGCGTTGCTAATTACTTGCTGTACCTGTATATTAGCCTTTTGTGATTCATGCACGAGGACAGCGTTTTTCAAACTTTTTTTCCCGGGATCCACTTTTGCCTACTGGCCGGCCTTCGCGACCCATGCTGGCTGGCCTTCGCGACCCGTGCCAGCTGTCCTTTGCATCCTGATTTGCATTGGCATAAATAACAAAGCCATGCCTTTATACTGCTTTGTTCCCTATGTCAGGTTATTCTTTGTTGGCTGTTCACCAGAGGCCCTGAAGTTCTGCTTTGTCCTGCCGTAGACTCTCCTGAGCAGCTCTCTGCAGCAGATTCAGTTGTCAGATCCTGGGCACCCAGATCACTCTGCACCTCAGACTTCTGCAATCTTTAACCATTTGGATAATAAGCTTTTTTTATCCTTCTGGCCGAAATGGACAATTTCACATTTGGCTACTCAGTTCACCTATCTCTGTCCCTTTGTAGGGTCCTTATGTCCGCGTCACAATTTACTTTCCTGCCATCATTGTATCGTCAGTAAATTTAGTAACCACACCTTCAGTCCCTTCATCCAAGTCATTTATATAATTTGTAAAACTTTGAGGCCCCAGCATGGATCCCTATGGCACACCACTCATCACATCCTGCCAACCAGAAAAAGACCCATTTATGCCTCCTCTCTGTTTCTTGTTAGCTAACCAGTCGTCTATGCCAATATGTTACTCCCTACACCATGAGGGAGTATTTTCCGCAATAACCTTTGATGTGATACCTTATCAAATGCCGTCTGGAAATCCCAAGTACAATACTTTATCCACAGCACATGCGACTCCTTCAGAGAACTCCAATAAAATTCCTTTCAGAAAACCACGTTGACTCTGCCTGATAGCCTTGCATTTTCCAAGTGCCCTGTTACACAGAGCTTCTAGCATTTTCCTTATGACAGATGCACACTTCACTGGCGTCTCCAACGGTTCTTCTTTCTGACAAAGGTGAAGTTCTTTAAGAAGTTTAGCTGAGTAGGGTTGTGATCGTTTCCATCCCTTTCCTAGTATACCATGTTTTACATTGCTCCAATTTCAAATCCCTCGTTGTACAACTTCACACCGATCAAACTGCACCCGTATACATCCTGGCAAATATGAAGGTCGACCGTTGAGGCAGGAAAACGCTTGGAACTTACCACTTATTGACCGCATCCTAATGTCTATGCCCAATCCCTCAAGGGTAGCTAGGTTTGCCTGCCTCTGATGGGTTGCCTGGAGGAAGAGCGAGAAATCTGAGACAGATAATGTTGTACATCACTCAACACTCTAAAGTCCAGAACAGACCCTAGTTAGCAAAGGAGGTGGGTACAGATCTTGGAAGTGTACAGTTCAATAACTGTGACAATAGGGTTCTCACTCATAGCTTCTTCTCTACTTGTTTGGCCGTGGGACCTGATAGTAAACTAACTGTAAGCTTCACTAGAAATTATGGTTCTCAGTTTCTTATAGTTGAACTGGAATGTAGTTTTTGTTCCTGGAAGTATAATTAAGAATTGGAGGAAATGATTATGACATTGTTCCATTACTTCTCTCGGTTGCAAAAGCATACAATAGATGACTAGCGGTTTGTTGTTAGGAGAGCACTTAATGGAGAAAATATATGAACACAATGTTACTCCAACAGAGTACAACCCAACAACTTTCGGCTGGAGTTTGAGCAATTAACTTTTTGCGTTCACGGTGTTCTATACGGTAAGCTGTCTTTGTTGTGTCTTTATTAATTGCATTTAACTTGTTCAGTCTTGCAACAGAGTCCAATTGTGTGTTGTCTGAATGTGCTGTACTTTCTGCAATAAAGATTGTGTACTTTCTTTGTACTCCGTGCTGCTTGTCTACAAAAAAACATTGAAATGAAGTTGCTCAGCTTCATGTCTCACTTATAGGCAGCAAGTCAGATGGACTGAAAAACCCAAGTGATCTATTTTTCTTGGGAGTAGACGCAATAAATAACTCGGATATGACTGGATTCAAGATTAGACAATGTAAGTTTTTCTTTAACAATAAAGTATCTGGCAGCTAATGCAAACAAAATATAAACCTTCAAACCAATTTGAGGGACAAAGTGCTGAACTTAACTATATGCTCCTTATGAGTCAACAAAATAGGAGCCTAGGTTTATGGGGCACTGATTAGCTTGAGTATGCGTCTGGGATCTCTGAAATCTCTACTCATAATCATCCTTTCACTGTTGTGTTTCCTAATAAATCAGGGATTTTGACATATGCCTACCTAAGGTAGGACTGTCAAGAGCGGCACGGTAGCACAAGTGGATAGCACTGTGGCTTCTCAGCGCCACGGTCCCAGGTTCGATTCCCCGCTGGGTGACTGTGCGGAGTCTGCACGTTCTCCCCGTGTCTGCGTGGGTTTCCTCCGGGTGCTCCGGTTTCCTCCCACAGTCCAAAAACGTGCAGGTTAGGGGGATTGGCCATGATAAATTGCCCTTAGTGACCAAAAAGGTTAGGAGGGGTTATTGGAATGGGGTGGAAGTGAAGGCTTAAGTGCAGACTCGATGGGCCAAATGGCTTCCTTCTGCACTGTTGATTCTATGTTCTATGTTTTATTATGTTTTTGTGAGTGTTCCAATTCAAACAACAGCAGGGTATTGGAGTCACAGATATTAAAGGGGTTGGAGAAGGCCAAGGAATAGGCGCATCGAGATTGTTCCATCCTAGGTTCAGAAAAGTGGCAGCACAGATAATTACGACGGATAACCATGGATCATATGGATGCCCAATCCCACAATACTTGGACTTTAATCACTGATGTATACTGCATTCATTCAAACCAGTTAGGAAAAGAGTAGGAGCACGATAATTGGGGTCAGCATCCTTGGCTGTAGGGGTGTGGAATTAATCAGGGGTCCCCACTCTTCATCACTTTCAGTAGCAAACAAGAGAAAATGTGTGTTGCCAGCTAAGGGCAGAACTGGGTTCAGCTGTGACGCTCCCTCTCAGTCCACAGTCAGTAATCTAACAATGCTCAATGCGTTGCAGGAAGAAAAGGTTACTTGGGTAGGGATTCAGCATCCTCGGAAGTGGTGGCTCAAATAGAAGCTGAGTGGAGAAAACTATTTTTTTAGAAGATTGCTGGGTGTCAACGGTGGCACTCACTTGTATCCTTTAACTGTAAGCTCAAGTGCCCCATTGGCAGCAGAGACTCATGAGCAGTTCCTCTGTCTGTTCTCTGTATTGGGGCACAGTGCATGCTCCGAGAACAAGAATGATGGAGTGAAAGGAAGATACCTGAGAGAGGCTCTATGGACATTACTGGCAAGAAACCAAAAGCATTTCAAAGCACTTTAATGAGCCCAGGATTTTAAATAAATACATCTGAGATCTTTACCATTTTAAGCTGCAGTCCTGTCAGTTAATTTTCTGTTTATTTTCAGGTGAAGAAAACGCCAGCGTAAACATTGATCCTGAGGTCACCAATCCCGAGTGGAAAACCAGCACCTCACTTAGCAGTTCAGAAGAGACACTTGGCAAAAAGCTCCTGAGGAAACTAAGTTAGTGCAACTGTTAATGTTATTTAAGAAAAAAAAAACCCTGCCTCTGAAATTCAATGCAAGTATTATGGCTACGGCACATGGGGATTCTGTGCTGGATTTTGGACAGAGAAAATGAGCATTTTTAGGACCAAGAACAGGCCATTTGACTCAAAGCTCCATCCTGGGGCAGCATGGTAGCATTGTGGGTAGCACAATTGCTTCACAGCTCCAGGGTCCCAGGTTCGATTCCCGGCTTGGGTCACTGTCTGTGCGGAGTCTGCACGTCCTCCCCCACGTCGTAAAAACATTTAAATGAAGTTGCTCAGCTTCATGTCTCACTTATAGGCAGCAAGTCAGATGGACTGAAAAACCCAAGTGATCTATTTTTCTTGGGAGTAGACGCAATAAATAACTCGGATATGACTGGATTCAAGATTAGACAATGTAAGTTTTTCTTTAACAATAAAGTATCTGGCAGCTAATGCAAACAAAATATAAACCTTCAAACCAATTTGAGGGACAAAGTGCTGAACTTAACTATATGCTCCTTATGAGTCAACAAAATAGGAGCCTAGGTTTATGGGGCACTGATTAGCTTGAGTATGCGTCTGGGATCTCTGAAATCTCTACTCAAAATCATCCTTTCACTGTTGTGTTTCCTAATAAATCAGGGATTTTGATATATGCCTACCTAAGGTAGGACTGTCAAGAGCGGCACGGTAGCACAAGTGGATAGCACTGTGGCTTCTCAGCGCCACGGTCCCAGGTTCGATTCCCCGCTGGGTGACTGTGTGGAGTCTGCACGTTCTCCCCGTGTCTGCGTGGGTTTCCTCCGGGTGCTCCGGTTTCCTCCCACAGCCCAAAGATGTGCAGGTTCAGTGGATTGGCCATGTTAAATTGTCCTTGGTGTCCAAAATTGCCCTTAGTGTTGGGTGGAGTTACTGGGTTATGGGGATAGGGTGGATGTGTGGGCTTTGGTAGGGTGCTCTTTCCAAGAGCCGGTGCAGACTCGATGGGCCGAATGGCCTCCTTCTGCACTGTAAATTCACTTGCGGCCTATTTATTTTCTCCTCCGGCTCCTACTCTTAACCCCATCTGTGTTCTTCTTTGTGTCTATTTGCTGGATGGTCCACAACGACAAAGTGGGGTGGCTGGCTGCCACAAACTCAGTCTTTTCCATTGATGGTATGAGTGAGATTAGCATTGTACATGTCAGGTTTGTACTGGTACACACTCCCATACTGCCCTGATAGTGGGGATTTTATTGAAGCTGAGGCAGAATAACTGCCAATTACAAGTTTACTGTAGGTCAACCTTAAACCCAGAACAAGTACAAGTAGAATGTATCAGCACTGATATAATGGTAACTGGAGCTGATACTTGCGACTGTTGCCTCCAGTAGTATTGCACCATGTGTGGCCAATCGCATACTTATTAGGTAGGCTGACAAAGGGGTTAATCCAACTTGATAGATTACTGATGTTGGGAGCCAGGGGACCACCCTTGTGTTTGCCCTAGAGCTCAAAATACCCTTCAGACTCTAGTACAGAGCAAAAGACAGGTCCAGGGAGAGCATTTTTTCTGTTTAAAGTGCTCCCACAGTTTCAAAAAAGTAGTTCCGGCATGATTTTGTCATTTCATAGCTGTTTCACTTCGGTTCACTCTGAGGCATTGTTGCATTCTATACAGCACGATTGATATTTAGATTGGGCCGCGATTACAAGCCAGTCTACGGGCCAATCCAGGACTTCCTAGCCCTGGGAACACACATAGTGCCAACAGAGATCGCAAAGATCATAGACTCTGGATCAGCTCCCAGGGGAGTCTAAAGTTCTGAACCTATTAAAATGAATGAGTGAGGCTGTTCTGCAGTTTCGTAGCTGTTCCCAGTTAGTGCTGGACTAGCTGGAGGGGATAGAGAGTTAAAATTAGAGGGTCCCAATCGGAGGAGGAAATTTGATGCATTTTGAAAAGAATTGTAGCGAATATTTTTATAATTACTCTCCCCCAGACTTTCATTGGCTTGTAAGTTTCTGATTTGCACAGGCTGCAAACAAGGTAGCAATCCAACATGAGTTGTATGAATGCATTTATCCCCCATCTGCTTCTTTTCTAGTATTCCTTGTCTTCCCTGCCAACTGATGAACTCACAAATATAGTCGATATGTTTTTAATTTGCTTTTAAAATTTATTTCTCTCTGATTACTGTTCAAGGCTTACGTCTTGATGAGTGGAACACAGTGTTGATTGTTCTCCGGCACTCCGTTATTTGTGATCGTCCTAGGCTTCTATAGCAAACCCAGTGGTACAAGGACAAATAACTAATTTGTACTGGTCTGATCTAGAGAAGGTCATCACAGTAATGTACAAGATCGATAAACAAGATGAAAGACACAATTATCTAACACCTTTCACTTTCAAGGGATATTGCAAAGTGTCTTGAGAGCCAATTACTTTTTGACATGTTCTCAATGTTGTTTTTTTTGGCAGACAGCAGGCAATTTACACAGCAAGATGCCATATGTAGCAGTGATAATAAGGATCAGTTGACTGTTTTAATAGTGTTGGTTGAGTGTTAAATGTTGGCCAAGGCACTCCCTGCTCCTCTCCTTCAAAACAAAGTGTTATACAGACTTTTTTAGATCCACTTGACCAGTCAGACAGATAGTTTAACAATTAATCGAAAGTCAAGCGACATAGATGGTGCTCATTCGTAACTAGAATAATCGTTCGAGGTTTCATAAGCAAGCGCAGCATAGATAGATACTTTTTGTCCCATAAAACAGTAAAAATACGAAAGAAAGTCTCCTGTGGATCAGTAGATAAAGATAAAATGAGGTTTGGTATTGAACCGTAGAAGCCAAGGAGTCTTTAAAGTTGATCATTCATTTTTCTTAAACCCACTCATGCTATCCAATGAGTTTCTGTTCTTTTATAAATGTAAATTTTGTAGCAAATTAATTTAAATAATTGATCTAAAGTATCTCAGCACATCTGAAAGTGCTTCACTCGGATTTGAGTTATTTGAGAAAAGACATGTGGTGAGTGCCCCAATGCTTGGAAGGAACAGGTGCTGTTCTCATAGCTCTCCAACTATTTTGACCACTGGGGTTAATCTCGCCCCTTGTCTGGGTCTATTATAGACTAATTGATGGAGATTGATTGCTATGATTAGTCAAGAACTCCATTATCACATTTTGCAACTACCAGGACAGTAGAAGACAAACTCGATGGACTTTGCTCTTTATTTGTCTGTATTCTTATACACCCAAATTCTTCTGGAAAACAGTGGCAGTTGTTATGTAGCCAGACAGGCAGCTGTTCTGTGCCTGCAATGCCCCACATGCAGTCATTGGCTGGATAGACGATTGATATTTTATCGTGATATTAACTGACGGAATAATGTTTGGCCATGAATTAGGGCGAACTCCCTGCTTTTCTTTGAGGCATTACTTGGTGTCCATGTGAATCACAGGAACAGGCAGTAGACTCTGGATTTAACTTCTCATCCAGCTCCAACAAAGGAGCATTGTTTCAATATTACAGTTCATAGAATCATAGAATCTACAGTGCAGGAGGCCATTCGGCCCATCGAGTCTGCACAGGCCCTTGGAAAAAGTACCCCATTTAAGCCCACACTTCCAACCTATCCCGTAACCCAGTAACCCCACCTAACCATTTTTGGACACTTAAGGGCAATTCAGTATGGCCAATCCACCTAATCTGCACATCTTTGGACTGCGGGGGGAAACCGGAACACCCAGAGGAAACATGCGCAGACATGGGAGAACGTGCAGACTCTGCACAGATAGTGACCCAAGCCGGGAATCGAACCTGGGACCCTGGAGCTGTAAAGCAACAGTGCTAACCACTGTGCTACCGTGCTGCCCTAGTAGCATTTTTTGGAATCATGGAATGGGTACAGCACAGACCTGTCATGCCTGTACCAGCTCTTTGCGGAACCTGCCTAATCCCATTTCTTGAACCCTTGCAGACTGTGTGGTTTTACAATTTTTCATAGCAGTTTTGATTCAAATGGGTGACTTGTTAGGCCACTTCAGGGCAGTTAAGAGTCAAACATATTGATGTCGGTCTGGTGTCACATATAGACCAGATCAGATAGGGCAACAGGTTTCATTCCTTGAATTAATTAGTGAACCAAATGGGTTTACAACATAGTTCCATGGTCACCTTGTAGCTTTCTATTCCAGATTTATCTAATTAACTGAATTTAAATTGCCCCGTCACGTAATGGGACTTGAACTCGTATCTTCCTGGTCTACTAATCGCTATGCTACTATGCTTCGAACAGGCAAGCGTGCGTATTTTCCAAAATTTATATTTTTGTTTTTTGTAAATCTGTGTAGGTGGCAAAAAGAGGAAGCCCTCCAGGAACAGCGAGAAAAGCCCTGAAGAGAATTTAAATGTACCTCAACTAAAGATCTGACGTCTCCAACGAAACAACAAGGTTAAAGCAAAAGAGCAGCGGCGAGAATCACTGACTGATTGTGAACCATTCCTTACACCAGAGCCCAAATAATAGATGCTGTGATCGCCAGACATTGTCAGGGATTGCAAACATGATACGGTATCAGAGCAGTGAGAGTAGGGCCCAAGTAACTTGATACAGTTTTTCTCATTTGATACTTTGAATTGAGAATTTAGGTTTTGCATGTTTTTCATTCCTCTGAAGTAAAATGAAAGAGCAACAAACCATATAGATTTTGAATGAGCTGATTTTAGGATTTTACATAATGTATCCACTGGGTTATATAATGTAAAATACATTATTTTTCAATGAAAGTCTCTATTCCTGTCAGCATACCGCTGCTCTCACCCCCGCCTCCCATTATAACCTAGGTGTGTTATGATACCGTAAACACAGCCATTCTGTGGTACAGATTGAAGTGCGCTTCAGAAACATAACACCTCTCGGTTTCACAAAACATTGATGCTCCATTGGAGCATTGCTTTTACAGTTCACAAGATGACATGAGCTCCTTTGATGTGTCTTTGTCTTGTAATGCGCACCCCCGGGGTGTGGCCCCTGGGAGGTGGGAAGGGGAACAGATTTCTTCTGGTCACAATATATTAACAAAGTTGTAAAAATAGATCGTAGTGAAACAATAAATGTATTCTAAAGGAAGGCTTTTACAAGTTCAGGCTTAATTGTCTATGTGGGAAACCTTCCTGTTATGTTTACCACGTTGCTGTCACATCAAAAAGAGGAAGTCTTACTCCTCCATGCATCACCTTGTTTTATTAGATACAAAGCATGTCACAGCCCAAATCACTGCAGATTGAGTGCTGTGCTTAATAATTGTATTACCTCTAACGTTTTTCAGGTAAATATTTTTATTGTAATTATCTAAAATATATATTGTAGAGAGTAATTAATATTTAAGGTTTCACCACTGCAATATCTATTATTTCAAAAGTGTTGCTCTTGACAGTGTATAATGTTACCTGAACATGCATAGCCTTGCAATGGTTACCTACTATCCTGTAGATAATATCCCGTAGTAGATAATCAAGACAAAAGTATTCACTTGTTTCAGATGAATAGCATTACTGTATATGAATGGCTGTCTATGTTCTTGAGTAGGACATTTCTATTCCCTTTCTGTATCTTTGCTGTGCTGACTCTTTCACCTCTCCTCTCTTTCCCCCCCCCCCACCCCCATGCCCCATCTCAGAACGTTGTGTTTGCATACGTGTCCAGTGTGCAGTACCTTGGAACAGTGCACATTTTGCAGCAGAAATTCTGCTTCATGTCATCACTACACATTACCACAGACTCTTTGAGTTTCCAAGTATTTTACGGCAGGCATGTTTGTTCAAAGTGTTGGCCAGTTGAGACAGGTACCTCAAAGAAGTGCAATTTTACAGGACCAAGTTATAGTGCTGATTCAGCCATCCCAAATACCAGTTAATTTTGGCATTCATCTGGCAAGGAGCAGTTGGTCCTGCACCAATTTTGAGATGGTCCAAAACATACTTTGCAGCTACTGCAGTTATACTGAGGCCAGTGAAAATTAAACCATCCTCTTGGAAATTCAATACATAATAATATAATAATAATCGCTTATTGTCACAAGTAGGCTTCAATGAAGTTACTGTGAAAAGCCCCGAGTCGCCACATTCCGGCGCCTGTTCGGGGAGGCTGGTACGGGAATTGAACCCGTGCTGCTGGCCTTGTTCTGCATTACAAGCCAACTGTTTAGCCCACTGTGCTAAACCAGCCCCTCATGATGAGTTGAGGTACATGATCACTTGGTGGCTTTGCCCAACTTGTACTACAGTTTTTGTGTGAGGATACAAAAACTATTTCACGTAATCATGGTTAGACATGGAAACATAATTTAATTCCAAGAGGCTGCATATGTAGTACATTTATTCAGCCTTTTCTTGCCTTGAAATCAGGTTTTGTAGTCCTCGTGTTCTCCTGACAATTTTCTGCCTCCCTCGCTCACCTATGGTCAGTTAGTGCTTAACTGGCCCATTCCATTATTCATGTATGAACCTCGATGCCAAGTTTTTTGACAGTAAGTAGGCATCACACTTTAACCCACTAAGAAGTATACAATTCCATGCAAGAAGTATACAATGGGGATCACCAGATGACAAGTAGGAGCAGGAAACCTGGGTCATTTTCCTCTGCCTAACCCCAGGCACGGAGTCCAACTCCAGCACCTGTTCCACCACAGTTTGGGATAGCACTGACGGAGGATCGAATATTATAGTTTCCTGGTCAGTGTGTGTCAGCTGCTTACAAGTGAACTTCATTGAGCCATATGGAGAGGCGCAATCCTGATTGGTTTTAATTGTGGTACAATCCATATAAACTAACGCTCACATTGCTCAACTCTTATAAAATGGCAGACAGGCGATTACTGGTAATCATGGAACCATAGCCCTGCAATAATTATGCCTTCAGGGGAGGCAATAGAAATTGTGTGTGGGTGGACTCTTGCATTTAAATAAGTAAAATTGGAAAGTTTTATTAATTTTTGTACGGATGTGGTGCTACGTTTGCCTGACTTTTTTAGAATGGGTTTGTCAATTGTGATGGTTTCACCAAATGGCACCTGCATCAAATATGCCACCCAGTTGAGTCGAACATATCACACCCACCCCCCCCGCCCCCCATATCTTTTAAATAAGAAAACAACACTCTTTGGTTTTGCTCAAGTGGGGTATCTTGCAGTGTGCCCATGTGACTTGGCCCTGTAAGTCTAGAGTTTTTAAAAGTTTTGCCTTTAAAGTTACTGGAATTGGAAATTAATAGTGCGGCAAAGGGCAACAGGGACCTTGGTGAATAATGGAACAAACTGATTAACCCCTAACAAATGAGATATAAAGATATAGAATTAAACAGAAAGGACTGAATTTGAATAGGGTGAGAAAGTGGATTGGATTAAGAGGTAGCAATTAATCATTAATGCATCATTAAAGGGGTTCTTATGCTGTCAATTGCAAGTCTTTAGGGGATAATGAGCAATCAATGTGCAAATGCAGACAAACCACAAAGCTGCTGATATTGAGTCAGCAGCTGATTTGAGCAGGATGGTGGTGGGTGTAAAGTGCTGCGGCTGGCCCCGGTGCTATGGCTGGCCCCGGGGGTGCTGCGGCTGGCCCCGGGGGTGCTGCGGCTGGCCCCGGGGGTGCTGCGGCTGGCCCCGGGGGTGCTGCGGCTGGCCCCTGGGGTGCTGCAGCTGGCCTCGGTGCTGGGGGAAGAGTTTGGTGAGGTGAAGTTGGACAGTTTTCCATCCAGTCGCCGTTAATGGAAAGAGAGTGAGTGTGCATGTGGACTTAGATTGAATATTATGCTCGTATGTTCTCCAGCCTCTTTACCCAAATGAGGTATCAGGACTTGCTAGCTCACATAAGGCTTAAAGGTGAGAAAGGTGCAAAGGCAGTTATAGAACTGCAAGGGTGCTCAAATCAGCCTCTTAAAAAAAAAATGTCACTTATATTTCTCGTTAAGCACTTGATTACTCTCTTTGCATTCCCGCATTTTCTCGTTTCTTTTCTAATTTCAGATAATATCTGTATTTCCTAAAGGGAACCAATTGCACTAAACAAATTGCGTCACAGCAGCGAAACCTTTTAGGAAGCTTCAGTGCAATTAAAAAATACATTGAAGTCAGGCCACTTCATGATGAAACACCCAACACAGGAGTTCACTGAGGCGATGATAAATCTGAATGCCAAATCAGAAATCTTTATCTTTATATTTTGTTTAACCCTTTATTTATTGAATAATTAACTGATTTTTCCACTGGCTGAATTGCCACTTTTAGCTGTGCTATCACAGGATCACTGCCAGACTCCTATAAGGCAATAAAAAGGAAGAGTACTAACTGGGCCATTAGACCCAGCATCCCACTCAGCTGAAAAATTATTTAGATAGACCTCTCCTTCAACTTGTTACTTTAGAGAGTTGAAATAGAATGTCATTTGCCACAGTTTATCGCTACAGATTTCCATTAGAATTCTGACTGAATAATATTGTAACTGCATAATGGGTGCAGGGTCTGGTTGGCCCTTTTGCAACTCCATCCTGGACCGATAGTTAGATTGTGCCTTGAGATCTGATATTTGCTGAGAATCAATTGCAAATTGTTTTTTGCTCGTGCCTCCAGATCTAATGGAAGAGAAGCGAGTATAGATAGGCAATTACGTCTATTTTTTTTAAACCAGTCTTTTGAAGGAAGAGGAAAATACTTTTAATGAAAAGCAGGACTTTGAAATGTGTATTTTCTGAGACTGCAACTTGATTATTGTTATGAACAGAATCACTTTTTTGTTTTTTACCGAGATAAATATCACTCCCAGGCCGGGCCGCCAGTATCTGAATTAGAAAAAAACACCCCACTTAAAACTAGTGCTACCTGAGCCAAAATCAGATAACTGGTTAGTGTAGCAGCACAATGTAGTGGGTGAGTTAAAACCATAACCATCACAATTAATGCCATTGCAGTGAAAATTTCCCCCTTTTATCATAAAGCTATGACCTTTTTTTGGATTGCGAATCATTTCCAAAAAGATATTCTACATTTTTGTGTTAAAACAATTACTCTTTCCCCCAAACTACAAAGCTGTCTGTTTTCAGAATGCATTCACAACGAAGATGTTTTGGGAAAAAGGACAGGACAAAGGAAACAATCTTTTTAAAAGATCAATGCTCCTTGATTAAATGACTTTCCAGGAAATGCGTGGAAAGTATTAACGAACAAAGATCACATGACCAAGGTATCGGTGTGCCTTCTGGAGAGAGAGGGGAAATGGGCAAGAAAAGTTGCTTTGTTTCTCAGTTCAGCCAAAAGTGGGGCGTAGCTCAAACCCAAACTAGTCAATGAGCCTCTCATTTTCATTCCTACCCTGGGTATGTTGCAGTTACAAAGCATGCATTATTTTTTGTATGAGGATTTTATACGGTGGTTCGTATTGGGACATAGAACAGGAGAGCATACTAGAACACTGTTTAAAATGTTGCTTTCAAAATCATTCATCAAATTAAAACTCTACGATCATTTGTGCTCGAAAAATCATTGCATGTATTGTGCTCTTAGGTTCAGTGAATAGTGACAAGTATGCTACCTCTAAAAAGTTAAAATTCTTATTTACTTTGTACGTATTTTTTTAAACAATTAATGTTCCAGCCTGTTACCGTTGAAATCTAACTGTTGTAAATGTAATTGTGACTTGGTAACATAATAAACATTGGAACAAGATTTGTCTGGTTGTAATTCTCTGCTCGTTACTAGTGAATTCGCTATTCATTTTGTGAATAATTGCACTAAGGAAGGTGAAGCATGGCTTATGGTGTTATGATCTGGCAGAGGGTAATTGCCATGCTAACCAAGTAAAAGGGAAATTTGTGCAGAGATCGCAAAAGTTTCAATTTATACTTTACTACAAGAAAATATGGGTACTGAAGTTCGGAGCCAGAAATCCCAGTAACACTTGGAGCTTTAAAATATTAAATTGAAAAATTCATTAAGAAAAGAAACCTTGAACACACAATATGACATTTACACAGTTTAAATTAATCTTGCAGAACATTTCCCCAAAAGATTATTACTTGGTTGAACTCACAAATAACCAGTCTATAAAGAAACTTAATCCATATTTTAAAAATCCAGTAATATTAGCACAAGGTGCAACCCACTTGCTATGGGGAAGATCTCTTTTTTCACTCATTCGACTTTGGAGAATTTCAAAACGTTTTAGAACAAAACCCTGTTTTGTTTTGTTTTTTAAACAATAAACCCTCTTCTGGGCTGGCTCCAAACAGCTCACTCCACTTCATCACAGATCTACTCCAGCACAGAGCACACTCCAGGGTCTTACATGATCACTCCCCTCAACACAGCTCCACTTTCCCAGAAGTTCCTTTTATAGCCACTATTTTGGAGCAAAATAAGATTTGATAACTCTTGCCGTATTTATCTATTTGAAGTTGTGAATTTTTTTTTAAAGTTGTAAACGCCGTCTTCCGCCCCCCCCCCCCCCCCCCCCCCCCCATGAAATTCAACAGCTAAAAATCTGAATCCACACTTATCTCATAATGCAAATCCCTACCCATGTTGTGTTTACTTGCAGAACATCTAACTTGGTCCTATTCACAAATCTAGGCCCTTTAATAGTCTCAATTCCATAGACACTCAGTTCCCAGCTTAATGGAACTATTTCCACAGACCAACACAATATGTTCAAAATAAATAACATTTTAATCGTACCACCGGCAGTTTGTTTCTCAACCCATTTCGAATGACAATATTCATCCATACCAAACAAAACTATTACACTATAGAGCACATACATTTAACATGACGATATACATAAGTCTTTTGGTAAAAATAGAGTTAATTTCAGTCCTTTCTCTGCGTTCAAAATGACCAAGTTCCTTTGAACTCTAAACTTTTGACAATGCATCTGAAACTACATTTTCTCATTCAGTAATAAACTGCAACTCAACATTCTGATTTCAAAACTTTTCCAGAAATATCAAAGGATGATGGTCTATATAAATAATTGTGGAGGATTGCTTGCAATATAAATTTTGAAATGTTGCAAAGCTAACCCTAACCACCACAGGCAATGATGGTGAAGATCCACAGAATCCACGACAAAGAATGATTGAGGTGTGCGAAGAGCACGCGGTCATGCAAGTGGCAAGGACGCACCATTCGCTTGTACCAGGACATTGGGGTGGACCTGGCCAAGCAGCGGGCAGAATTTAGGTGGCCAAAGCGACACTGTTTAAAAGCAAGATGTGATTTGGCATGCTGTGCCCAGCTAGACTCGAGTCACATTTCGGGGCAAAGAAAACTATTTCAATACATCAGAGGAGGCAAGCGGCTTCGTCCAAAAGAACAAGCTCGGGGGGGAAAAAGCAGTGAGCGACAAAGAACCTTAATGCGGACTTTCAGAGTCCAGTGGGGAAAAGGGTAACTGCACCTGGGGATGTGGGAGGAGGGGGATTGGGAGTCAGAAGGGATGGATACAAAAGAATCCATTTCTGGGGTAGCCACTACACTAGCGAGCAAGCAAGGGGGTTAGAAGGAATGGGGAGTGCCTGGCAGGAGGGAGGGGTAGAGATACAAACAAGGGGGGACGGGTGAGAGGCAAGGCGGAGGTGGTAATGGGGGAGCAAGGAAAGGGAAGGGGGGACTGTATGGTCAGAAGGCCTCAGTGGGGGGGATGGGCGAGGGAGTGGAGGGGAAGGATAGGTAGAATATTGGTTACAACAGGTCGCATGTGGAAATGGTTGGATAGAGTGTTATGGGCCAGGGTTTAGAGAACCCCAAAGTGTATCATGGAGTTCACCTGACCCACAACTTTTAATAGATTGTGGCATGGGGAGCACACGGCCCACTCTACAGGTGTGGTACAGCAGAAATGGAAAAGTATTTTTTAAAGCAAAACAATGTTTAATCTATGAATTCAAGTTCACCGTTTTAAAACATACAGTAAACATCTGAGCAACCATTAATTCAAATAAAACCCCCGAAGAATACAACACTAAGTAATCCTTTAAGCTTTCCTTTTAACATCCATAAGACGTAAAAAAAACATAACCTTTAACAGAAGCACATCAGGTTAAAGATACTACTGAGAACATTTATAATTCTGAATTCACGAAATGATCAAGAGATAGTCTTTTCATGGCAGAGAGAACAACAGTACACCTTCTTTGTCTGGTTTCAGCTCCAACACTGAAAAACGAAACCAAAAAAACACACACACCCAAGCTTTTCTCAAAGTGAAACTAAAAAGCAGAACCAGAGCCAGAGCTCAGCTCCAGCCAGAGCTCAGCTCCACCCACACTCTGACATCACTGCAGTAACATGAGCTGCCAAACATTTCTTAAAGTGACATTCTCATGAAAAGAGGAAGGAGATGATGGCCACCGTGGCCCATGAACAAACAGAAACCCCGGCTTGCAGTTGCACGTCCATGAGGTAAGTATGGCTGACCCCATAGGAGGGGGGACAGAAATCACCCCCCCCCATCATAATAATGGCCTGGAACGTGAGGGTACTCAACGGACTGGTGGAAAGATACAGAGTGTTCGCCTATCTTAAAAACCTGAGGGTCGATGTAATCTTTTCACAGCCACATTTAAGAGAGAGGAACCAACTGAGGGTAAGCAAAAGTTGGGTGGGCAGACATATCAGGTGTGCTTTGACACAAGGGCGAGGAGAGTGGTCACATTGAATAGCATTTACAGCGACCATTGATGCCACAAATTCTGTTGAGTTCTCCCTCTGTGCCCTCCAGTAACATAACGATCTGTAGGTTCTGCTGATGCGACCTGTTTTCTTGGTCATCTTCCCAAGGCTGGAATTGAACCCGGGTCCCTGGCACTGTAAGGCAGCTGTGCTAACCATTGTGTCAGCGTGCTATCCTTGCAAATGCTCCCTGCGTTAAGGCACAAAGGGCTGGATTCTCCGCACCCCGATGCCTGGGCCAGCGCGGGGGCGGAGAATCCATTTTCCTGCAAGGAATTGTGACCGGCCTCGGTTCCCTGATTCTGCGGGCCCCGAAAAATGGCGTACCCGGGTAGTATGCCGGGCCGCATCTCACCTACCTGGGGCCATTGCCAGAGGCCCGCTCTGCCATTCTCCGCCCCCGAACGGCTGAAGTCCCGATGGCGTGGATCTAATATCTGCAGACTCAGTCTGCGGCCGCCCTGGTCGGGGGCGGGCCGATCGGAGGCCAGGGGGAGCCTTATAGGCGGTCGGGGAATGTTTGTGCAGGGGATGAGTGTCGGGCGTGTGGCCGATTCGGGGGGGGGGGTTCTTTTTTGGCTCCAACTCCGCGGTCCGAATCCGCCATGGAGCACGGTATGGCCGCTGGAGGCCACCGCTGTTCGCTTACAAGGCCTCCGACCCGGAAATGTGGTGTCCGTATCTGCAGCAAAAGCTGCTAGGTCTACGTCAGGTCCCTGCTAGCCCCCAGCAGGGCTAGGAATTTGTGTTCCTTTCATGCCAGCTTTTCTGGCATGAAACTCCACCGTCTTGATGCCGGCGTAGGGACATAGTCCCAATAATGAAGAATCCAGCCACATTACTTGTCCCACTATTTTTCACTGTGTCCGTCTTTGAATCTGGCCCTTGGTTTCTCGGCCTATCACTTTTTTTATTCCCCTTTCTGTCATTTGTTTTTATCCTTGAACCTCATGAGCACTACCTACCAACCTGCTCTGCAATAGCAATGTCCAGATTTCTTATGGCCATTTTATTGCTTTCCTGCCTTCTCAGATGAAATAATGAATGCCTCTACATCTTTTTCCTCAAACTTTAGCAGGGCTTTCACAAATTTAAACCTCTCCCCCCTAAACTCTGGTCTGGACAAGTTCTGCTCCACCTTTTGGTGCCTCTTTTAATTTCTAGCCTTTTAAGCTGGTAATCCCTCTCTCTAACCTTTTGTATTTTCTCCTTTTCTAATTTATCCTATTCCAATTGCCTTCACTATTTTTTTTCTTCTCGGCCTCTTGCCTTTTCCTGCTCATGACTCCCTGCTTACTCCCTTTGAAATGCCTGTTCCTTTTCCTTTTCTTCCAATTCAAGTTTTTTTCCATTTGCAACTGAACTTGGCCAATTCTATTCTCGTGACTCATCCCTTGGAGAACTAAGTCGCTCTGGCATCTCTTCCAATTTCACTATTATCTCAACTATGTCTGCATTCCTTGGCCCTACGGTTAATTCTAACCGCAACTTAGCTGCCAATTCCATTAGCTGAGCTTTGGTTACTTTTTGTAAACCAGCCAGAGTTGCACCTTCCACTTGCAGAAAGGTTTTAGCCATTGCCAAAGCCATTTTGCAGTCCAACTACTTTAAAATCCCTCAACGCCAACTCCTGAGTACAGTGTTCTCGCACTTGTAGCCTTTGGATTCACCAACTCCAAGCCAATCAAGGCAATTTTAATCCTGCAAAGAGTCCTCAATTTTCTTATGCAGGTGGTAATTGCCAAATCTCAAAGGGACATTGATAAGTTAAGTGAGTTGGCAAAAATCTGACAAACGGAGTATAATGTAGGCAAATGTGAAATTGTCCATTTTGGCAGGAAGAATAATAAAAGAGACTTATTATCTAAATGATGAGAGATTGCAGAGCTCTGAGATGCAAGCAGAGGGATCTTGGTGTCTTAATGCATGAATCACAAAAGGCCAGGATACAGTGGGGGGAATTGATTACAAAAGTAGGGAGGTTATACTTTAGTTGGTGAGACCACAGTGAGAGTATTATGTACAGTATTGGTCTCTTTGAGGAAAGATGTAAATGTGTTCATAGTTCAGAGGTTTACTAGACTAATGCCTGGAATGTTCAGATTGTCTTATGAGGAAAGGCTGGGCAGGCTAGGTATGTATTTGCTGGAGTTTAGAAGAGTAAGAGACGACTTTTAAAAAAAATATATATTTTTTATTCTCTTTTTTCACATTTTCTCCCAAATTTACACCCACCAACAATAAACAATAATCAGTAACAAATATGTCAATCCCCATATCAATAACAACGATCCCATCCTCCCACCAAACCCCAAACATTAGCCCGCATGTTCACATAAACAAATGACAAAAAGGGATCAGGAATCACCCATAGTCACCATCGACACACGCCGCCCCCTCCCCCCAATCCTCCCACCCACCTCCCCCAACCAATGTTCAATGTTATCCAGTTCTTGAAAGTGCATGATGAATAATGCCCATGAATTGTAGAACCCCTCCATCCTTCTCCTCAGTTCAAACTTAACCTTCCCAAGGGTCAAGAATTCCAATAAGTCCCCCCCCGCCATGCCAGGGCACAGGGTGGGGAGGTTGCTCTCCATCCCATCAGGATCCGCCTTCGGGCGATCAATGAGGCGAAGGCTACAACATCTGCCTCCGCACCCATTTCCAACCCTGGCTGGTCCGGCACACCATATATGGCCTCCCAGGGGCCCGGATCCAGTTTCACGTGCACCACTTTAGAAATTACCCTAAAAGCCTCCTTCCAGTAATCCTTTAGCTTTGGACAGGACCAAAACATATGAACGTGATTAGCGGGCCCCCCCCCCCCCCCCCCCCCCCCGCAACGCTCACACACATCTTCTACTCCTTCAAAGAATTGGTTCATCTTCGTCCTCGTGAAGTGTGCTCTGTATACCACCTTCAGCTGTATCAACCCCAACCTCGCGCACGAGGTGGAGGCGTTCACTCTCCGGAGCACCTCACACCAGAACCCCTTTCCATAGCCTCTCCCAACTCTTCCTCCCACTTTGCTTTGATCCCTTCCAGTGGCGCCTTCTCCTCTTCCAAAATAGCTCCGTAAACCACTGACACTACCCCCTTCTCCAATCCCCCTGTCGTCAGAACCTCCTCCAGCAATGTGGAGGCCGGCTCTACTGGGAAGCTCTGTATCTCCTTTCTGACAAAATCTCGAACCTGCATGTAATCCTTCCCTCAATCTCTCTGCAAAAAGCCTTTGACAGGAAAATCGGTAGGTATTGAACAATTATCAGAAATCGTGGCAACACATTAATTTTAACCGCCTGTACCCGACCAGCCAGTGACAGAGGGAGACCTTGCCAGCTTTCACTCTCCCCACCAAACTAGAAATGTTGTACCTGCGGAGCCACCCCCCCCCCCCCACTCCCCCCCCACTCCTGGGCAACCTGCACCCCCAGGTACGTAAAGTGAGTCCCTGCCCTACGGAATGGCAGCCCCCCACCCTGCCCCCCCCCCCCCCCCCCCCCCGGCCGAGACACCACAAAATACTCAGTCTTGTCTAGATTTTGTTTGTACCCCGAGAAAGACCCAAACACTCGAAGCAGTTCCAATATTCCCCCTATCGACACACTCGGTTCCGACACGTATAACAGCAAATCATCGGCATACAAGGACAGCCTATGTTCTTCCCCCCACCCCCCCCCCCCCGCACTATTCCTTTCCATACCCCCGAACTACTTAATGCGATGGCCAACGGCTCAATCGCGAGCGCAAACAGCAGGGGGGACATAGGACATCCCTGCCTAGTCCCACGGTGGAGAGAAACGTATCACGAGCTGATGTTGTTTGTGCGGACACTCGCCCTCGGCTCCTTATATAGTAGCTTTACCCAGTTCACAAACCTTGGTCCAATCCCAAACCGCTCCAGAACTGCCATCAAGTACCCCCATTCTACCCGGTCAAACGCCTTCTCAGCGCCCAATGCCACAACCACCTCTGTTTCCTTCCCCTCCGCCGGTGCCATAACGCAATTCAATACCCTTTTAACGTTTGAAAAGAGCTGCCTCCCTCTCACGAACCCGTACAGTTGAAACCTACATATTCCTTAATTACCTTTTCAATTTTGTCACAGAACACTTGGTTCTCCAAAGTCCCACATCTAATTTTCACCCCGGCCTCTGCGCTACCCCCTTCTCCAGTACCATATCCACCCAATGCGGAGCACGATCTGACACTGCAATTGCCGAATGTTCCGACCCCTTAACCCCAGCCAGCAAATCCTTTCCCACCACAAAAAAGTCGATCCGCGAGTATACCTCATGGACTGCTGAGAAAAACGAGTACTCCCGTTCCCTCGGGTGCAGAAACCTCCAAGGGTCCACCCCTCCCATTTCCACCATTAGCCCAGCCCTGATGGGTCCAGCGAGCGCGGCCGTGATTTGTCCAACCTTCGATCCTGCACCAAGTTCTAGTCCCCCCCCCCCACTATCAGTTTGTGTGTGTCCAAGTCGGCAATGGCCCCAAACACCTTCTTTGCGAATCCCACATCGTCCCAATTGGGACCGTATACACTTAACAGCGCCCCTCGAGTGCCCCTGTCACAATCACATATCTACCCCCCTGATCTGCCGCCACCTTCTCCATCTGGAAGCGTACCCTTTTGCTGACCAGCACCGCTACCCCTCGAGCCCTTCCATCAAATCCGGAGTGAAACACTTGGCTGACCCAGCCCTTTTTAAGTCTCACCTGGTCCTTCACCCTCAAGTGAGTCTCCTGCAGCATTGCTACATCGGCTTTCAAACTTTTTTTTTAAAAAAATGTTTTATTGAAGTTTTTCCAATCAGCGTTTTTACATAACAAAAATAGAAATACAGATAGTAATAAAAAATAACAATAAGTATAGCCCAAAGCTTACAATAAAACAGAATAAGGTGGGTTTTGTCTCCATGCCCAACTCACATTATATCAACAGTACCCCCCCCCCACCTTCCCCTCCCCTACCCAGACGCCAGACACCACCCTATCCTGGATCCTACATGGTGGCAGCCACGGGAATGTCCCCACCTGTTTTCTAAGGAAGTGGGCAGGCCGAACCTCTCCTCCAGTGCCTGCATGCTGGGGAAAGTCCCGTCTATAAATAGGTCCCCCATCCTCCTAATACCTGCCCTATACCAGCCTTGGTACCCCCCATCCATCCTACCCAGAGCAAATCTGTGGTTATTCCGTATCGGGGTCCACACCGAGGCCCCCTCCTCTCCCCTGTGTCTCTCCACTGCCCCCAAATAATCAGTGCCGCCGCCACCACCGGACCTGTGGTGTATCGCGCCGGCGACAACGGCAGCGGAGCCGTGACAAGTGCCCCTAGACTGGTGCCTCTACACGACGCTGCCTCCAGCCGCCTCCACGCCGCCCCCTCCTCCATCATTCATTTCCTAATCACGGCCACATTGGCCGCCCAGTAATAACTGCAGAAGTTCGGCAGAGCCAGTCCTCCCCCCCCCCCCACCCCCCAGGCTACGCTCCAAGAATACCCTTTTGACTCGCGGGGTTTTATTGGCCCACACAAATCCCGTAACAATTCTATTCACCCGCTTAAAGAAGGACTTGGGGATGAAAATGGGGAGGCACTGAAATACGAAGGGGAACCTGGGGAGAACCGTCATCTTCACAGTCTGCACCCGCCCCGTCAGGCAAAGCGGGTGCATATCCCACCTTTTGAACTCTCCCTTCATCTGCTCCACTAGCCGGGTTAAGTTGAGCCTGTGCAGGGCATCCCAGTTCCTGGCCACTTGTATCCCCAAGTACCGAAAGCCCCTCTCCACTATCCTGAGCGGGAGCTCCCTCAGTCTCTCCTCCTGGCCCCTACCATGGACCACGAACAGCTCACTCTTCCCCACGTTCAACTTATACCCCGAGAACCTCCTGAAGTCCCCCAGGATCCGCATGACCTCCCCCATCCCCTTTAACGGATCCGAAATATACAACAGCAGGTCATCCGTGTAGAGGGAGACCCGGTGCTCCTCCCCTCCGCGCACCAGCCCCCTCCAATCCCCCGAAGTCCTGAGCGCAATGGGCAACGGCTCAATTGCCAGGGCAAACAGCAACGGGGACAGGGGACACCCCTGCCTCGTCCCCCAGTGTAGCCTGAAATACTCTGACCTTAGCCGGTTCGTGGACACACTCGCTACAGGGGCCTGATACAGCAGCTTGACCCACCCTATAAATCCCTCCCCAAATCCAAACCTGCCTAGCGCCTCCCACAGATACTCCCACTCCACCCTGTCAAAGGCTTTCTCCGCGTCCATCGCAGCCACCACCTCCACCTCCGCCCCCCCCCCCTCCGACGGCATCATGATAATACCTCCGAGGGCATCATGATAATATTCAGGAGCCTCCTCACATTCGCGTTCAGCTGCCTGCCCTTAACAAACCCCGCCTGGTCCTCCCCAATCACTCCCGGGACACAGTCTATTCTGGTGGCCAGAATTTTTGCCAACAGCTTGGCATCCACGTTCAGGAGCGATATCGGCCTGTAGGACCCACATCTTCAGGATAAGCAAGATCAATGCCGGCGACATTGTCGGAGGGAGGATCCCTTTCTCCTTTGCCTCACTGAAGGTTCTCGTCAGGAGCGGGCTCAACAGCTCCGAGAACTTCTTATAAAATTCTACGGGGAAGCCGCCCGGGCCCGGGGCCTTGCCCGTCTGCATGCCTGCCAGCCCCCTGACTACCTCCTCCAACCCAATCGTGGGCCCCCAGTCCCTCCACCCACTCTGCTTCCACCCTTGGGAACCTCAACCGGTCCACCGCCTCATCCCTTCCCCCTCCCTGGGGGGTTCCGACTCATATAACCTCCCGTAGAACTCCCTGAAGACTTCATTGACCCTCTCTGGGCTCAGCACCATGTTGCCTTCCCTATCCCGCACTCCCCCAATCTCTCTGGCCGCCTCCCTCCTGCGCAGCTGGTGCGCCAGCATCCTACTCGCCTTCTCCCCATCCTCATAAGCTGCCCCCTTCGCTTTCCTCAGCTGCGCCTCCACCTTCCCCGTGGTCAGCAAGTCAAACTCCGCCTGTAATTTCCGGCGCTCGTTCAACATCCCCCCCTCTGGGGCCTCCGCGTACCTCCTATCTACCCTGAGTATCTCTCCCACCAGTCTCTGCCTCTCCGCCCTCTCCTTCTTCTCTCTGTGGGACCTAATGGAGATTAACTCTCCCCTACTGACCGCCTTCAGAGCCTCCCAAACCACTGCCGCCGTCACCTCTCCTGTGTCGTTCGCTCCCACATAATTCTCAATACTCCTCCTTATCTGCCGACACACCTTTTCGTCCACCAGCAGCCCCACATCCAGTCGCCAGAGAGGGCGCTGACCCCGCTCCGCCCCCAGTCGCAGGTCCACCCAGTGCGGGGCATGGTCCGAGACCGCAATGTCCGAGTATTCTACCCCCTCCACCCTCAGGATTAACGCCCTACTCAGCACAAAGAAGTCTATTCGCGAATAGACTTTATGGACATGGGAGAAAAAGGAAATCTCCTTCGTCCTTGGCCGCGTAAACCTCCAGGGGTCCACTCCCCCCATCTGGCCCATGACTCCCACAAGGCCCTGGCTGCCGCCGGCCTCATTCCCGTTCTGGACTTGGATCGATCCAAGCTCGGATCCAGGACCGTATTAAAGTCCCCTCCCATAATCAGGTGACTTATCTCCAAGTCCGGGATCCTACCCAACACGCGCCTCATAAAGTTCGCATCGTCCCAGTTCGGGGCATATACATTCACTAACACCACCCGGGCCCCCTGCAGCTTGCCACTCACCATTATATACCTGCCCCCCTTGTCCGCCACGATGCTCCCCGCCTCAAATGTCACTCGTTTACTGACCAAAATGGCCACCCCTCTAGTCTTGGAGTCTAACCCTGAATGAAATACCTGTCCCACCCATCCTTTCCTCAGCCTCGTCAGTTCCGCGAGCTTTAAGTGCGTCTCTTGCAACATGGCCACGTCCGCCTTCAACCCCTTAAATGCGAGAACATGCGGGACTGCTTGACCGGCCCATTCAGGCCCCTCACGTCCCACGTGATCAGCCTGGCCAGGGGGTTGACCACCCCCCCCCCATCCCACCGACTAGCCATCTCCCTTTTTCGGCCAGCCGCGTGCCCCCGCCTCCCTCCTCCAGCTCTCCTCCCGGCGGCCCCCCCCGGCCGATTCTCCATCCATACCCCTCACCTGGCTCCCCTTCAGTCAGCAAAACAGCACCCCCCCCCCCCCCCCCAACAGCCCCCCCTGATGAACGACCACGCCTCATCTGGGGTATCAATATAGTGTTGCCTGTCCTGGTATGTTACCCACAGTCTCGCCGGGTGCAGGAGCCCAAACTTCACCCCTTTGCCCTGGAGGACCGCCTTCGCCCGGTTAAAACCTGCACGCCTCCTCGCCAGCTCAGCTCCCAGGTCCTGGTAAATTCGGATCTCGCCATTCTCCCACTGACTGCTCCGCTCTTTCTTCGCCCACCGCAGGACTCGCTCCCGGTCTGCCAAGCGCTGAAACCGTATCACCAGCGCCCTCGGTGGCCCGTTTACCCTTGGCTTTCTGGCGAGAACCCTGTGCGCGCCATCCAGCTCCAAGGGCCGCGGGACGGCCCCCGCGCCCATCCGTGTCCCCAGCATTGCAGTCACATACGTGCTCGCGTCCGCCCCCTCCGCTCCTTCAGGAACGCCCAGGATCCGCAGATTGTGGGTCCGAGACCTGCACTCAAGGTCATCCAGCCTCTCCTGACAGCTCTTATGGAGCGCCTCGTGCGTCTCCACCTTCACCACCAGGCCCAGGATCGCGTTATCGTTCTCCGTCACCTTCCTCCCCACCTCCTTGATCGCTTTCTCCTGTGCCTTCTGGGTCACCACAATTCTTTCCATGGAGGCCAGCATCTCCGTTTTCAGCTCCATGAAGCAGTTTTTAAGGAGCGCCTGCTGTTCTCTGGCCCACTGGGCCCACACTTCCCGATCTTCTCCGGCCGCCATTTTGTCCTCCCGGACCTTCTCGGCCTTCTTCCCCGGGTTCGTGCGTCTGCCAGCTCCGCTCCTGGTCCTCTCCATGCACCACCGGGGGGAGCCTCTCCCACGTCCTTTCCCACGCCGGTCCCTCCTGTCAATTACTGCCGCCGCTCCTTTTAGCGGCCCGAAAAACCCATCCCGGCGGGAGCTGGCCTTGGCGCGACCTCGCAGGTCATGGCCGCTACTGGAAGTCCCGGCTTTCAAACTTTTAAGATGCGCACGCACCCTTGACCGGACCTCCTAACCCCCTCACGTTCCAGGTGCTATCCTAACTGGGTGTCTCTCAACCCCCCCCCCGCACCCTTCTTATCCACCATCATCATACCACTGGGCCCTGCCCCATGAGTCTGACCCACCCCTGTCCATTATTAACATCAAACCTCTTCACCCCCTCCCAAAACTCCCCCCTACATTTCCTCGCGAAAAATCATCTCCCAGCATCGATCCCTCCCCCCCCCCCCGCCCCGCTCGCCTCGTAGGCCCATCGAAACCTGCTAACCAGGCTCCAATGTCCGCAGCCCTCCTCGCACCTCAACTCTGTTCACTAGCCGACTTTAGTTAGCTAGCGTGGGTGGTTCCCCCCGCCAAGATATACCGTCCCCTCCCACACAGTCCCAGAGAAAGAAAAAACAAAAACAACAATCCAACCCATACAATCCACTAAGCTAAGATATAACCGTCGCAACACAGAAAGCCAATCAACCCGACCAATAACTTGAACTCTGTAACAATGTGAAGAGAAGTAAATTACAATACACGTCAGTAAAAAGAAAGTTATAGCATTTATACATTTTCCAGGTCCCCAATCACAGTCCACAGTCTCTCTCCCAGCTCCGCTCCTCACGTCTATCCCAAGCCTCCTGCCCTCACAAACGCCTCAGCCACCTCCGCTGTCTCAAAATAAAAGTCTTTGGCATCATACGTCACCCTCCGCTTCGCCGGGTATACCATACCAAATCGCACCCCCTTTTTGTACAGTGCCGCCTTCACTCGCCCGAACGCCGCTCGTCTTTTTGCCAACTCCACCGTCAGGTCCTGGTAGATTTGAACTCCAGCACCACCCGACTGCACCTCGCACTTCTGCTTCGCCCAGCTTAACACCTTCTCCTTCATGCAGTACTTATGGAAGCAGATAATTACTGCTCTTGGCGGCTCATTCACTTTGGGCTTCGGCCTTAATGACCGATGAGCTCGGTCCAGTTCCTACCAGGAGGGGTTCTCACCCTCCCCCATCAGCTCCGCCAACCTCTTAGCGAAGTACTCTGTTGGCATTGGACCCTCTGCCCCTTTGGGCATGCCCACAATTCTCAGATTGTGCCGCCTCGAGCGGTTCTCCAAGTCCTCGAGCTTTGCTCGGAGTCCTCCGTTTACCTCCACCACCTTCCGCAGCTCGTCCCCCATCGAGGTGAGCTGGTCGCTGTGCTGCGACACGGCCTCCTCCACTTCCTTCATCTTCTCGCCCTGCTCTCTCACATCGGCCGATGTCTTTGCCACAGATACCCTCACCGGGGCGATTGCCTCCTCCACCAATGACTTCAATGTGACCGCCATGTCCTTCCTCAAAGCCTCCAAGTGCCTCGCAAACTGCTTTTCCAGCTCCACCGCCATCACCTCGGTCACCTTCTCCACCGTACGTAGTGCGGCCCCACCATGCGGTCTGGCATCCGCTATTTTGTCAGCACTTTTGCTGGTCCTCTCATTCAACGGCGAGCCCACGTTTCCTCCCTTCCTCAATGCTGCTTTTCGCATCCTTTAGCGGTTTATTATTTTTCCTTTTTTTTTCTCCCACCCTTCTTTCCTTATTCAATCTTTTTTTTCTTATTGTTTCTTTATCGAAAAAACAAACAAAAAAATGTTTTTCCTTCAAAAATTGCTCCAGAATATCCCTGGGGCTGGACTTCAATCTTCTCACCACATTCTAGGCGGGAGCCATCGATGTGGGACATCTCACCTGCATCGCGCCCTGGCTTCGGGCCTACCGCCTCGGCCTCCGTTTATCTCCGCCCCTGCTGCTCCAACCTCTGGGCGCACTGGGCCCGACACCCGCACGAGGTTCCTTGCCGGTTTTCAAACCGGCCCTGCTTGCTACCCGGGACGGCCCCAAAGGCTGCCAATAATCGGGGGGGGGGGAGCGAAGAATCGGGGAAACTCCCGAAAGTGCCGCAAATAGTGACCACCGGCGGGAGCTCTTCTCGATGCGGCCGACCCACTTGCAAACGCCACTGGAAGTCCGAAGAGTAAGAGACGACTTGACCCAAACTTTTAAGATTCTCTTACAAAGTGTTGGTGCAGACTCGATCGTCCGAATGGCTTCCTTCTGCACTGTAAGGTTTCTATGATTCTCTGGCATATTGACAAGGTGGATGTGGAGAGCATGTCGCTTCTTAGAGAATCTACAACTATGGGCAACTTTAAAAATAAGGGGTCACTCATTTAAGACAGAGATGAGGAGAACCTTTTCTCTGTGGGTTGTAAGTCTCTGGAATACTCTTCCCCAAATGACAGTGAAAGCAGAACCTTTGAATAATTTTAACGCAGAGGTAGATAGATTCTTGGTTAACATGGGGGTGAAAGATTATCGGGGGTTTGATAGTGTTAGGACACTGTTGTAAAACCTTGTCTGTTCTGTGTCTTCTGTTAATCCTGGTCCTGCTGCCTGCCTTCAATCTACCGTCTTCTTGCTAGCTGCTGCAACACTGAGATTTCCATTTAAACTACAGATTTTGGGCACACTGATACATCCCTGTTCGAATGGACCAGACCAAAACATCTCCTTTGACTTCGATGGCAGAACCTGTGATGTCAATTTGATAGACAGTCAATCGGTGAATGTAGAATTCTCAGCCATCTCTTATAGTTGCCAGGGATTGTTGGAGCTTTACAGAACTTATGCAACAGGAGAAGCCAGGGCCATTTTGCCCATGCAGCGAAGACACAGGCCAGGAAGCACTGGGGAGGCACCCTCTCTCTGCTGCTCTCTCTCCCTTGGCCAGGCGATTTCTAAAATCTCCAAGCCAGTTCGGTGAGAGCTCTCCTATTAAAAAGTCACAAACAGCACTCAGCTCTCTGCAAACTTTCAGATTTAAAGCCCAGTAATAAGACAAACACAGAGGAGTGGAAAGGGGCAAAATTAATAAGGATTAAGGTCAAAAGATAAGAGTCCTTGCTTCAGCTGATGAGTTCTTCAGCGCACTTTCTTCACAGTATGAACATGGTTTAAAGTCTCTGGTCTACCATCCGTAATGATCATCCTTGCAGATAGAAATGTCTTACTCACAGCTTTTCCAAGAAAGCCTGTGCTATAAACCTCTATGGTTCTTTACCCCTATGGGTTCAGAAATGATCAATTCCATTGTAAAATTGTATATAATTTTGCAAGACATTCATTAAGAAAATAAAAAGAAGATCCACAACAAAGCCAAAGGAATGTTATCAGGGACATTTAAGAATAGGAGTGTGGGGAAAATACAGTTGCTTTGTCTCTCAGTTCAGCCAATAATGGGAAGTAGCTCAAACCCAATCTAGTCAATGAGCCTCTCGTTTCCACTCCTACCCTGGGTATGTTGCAAAGTTGCAAGGCATGCATTATTTTTTGTATGGAAATTTAATATGATCGTTCATATTGGGGGAACATACTGGAACACTTTAAAATGAATACATTAATCAAATTAGCACTTTATTGTCATGTGTGCTGGAAAAATCATTGCATGTATTGTGCTGTTAGATTCCGTGAATAGTTCACAAATATGCTAGCTCTAAAAGGTTAAAATTATTTTCTTTTTATGTAATTTTTTTTTAAGCAACTGATGTTCCACCCTGACAGTGCTGAAACCTGCTGTAAATGTAATTGTTGGCTTGGTAACATAATAAAAAATGGAACAAGGCTTATCTGGATGTAATTCTCTACTCCAGACCTAATACTTAGGTCAATGATGAGTGAGGTTAATGATGAGTAAACTGCATTGCAGTGGTGTAGAATCTGCTGTATTTTTAAATTCAGCATCCCATATCACTTTGAAACAGGAAATCTGACATTGGACTGCAATATATTGTACACTTTGAAAGTGACCATACTACCAAATTATCAGGTGTATTCCTGTGCGAGACATTATTGGTCCAGGGAGATCTGTCCAGCTAAGTCACTCCACCCAAAAGTACAAAATCTCCCTAATTTAAACACCCTCAGATTTCAGCTGCTGCATCAGAAAGTATAATTTGGCCAAGACTTCTAACTGCTAAAGTTCCTGAGCTCAGCACCGATCACTGGTAGAACGGTCAAAGAGGCATGGGAGGAAGGTAATGGGAAGTTGAGAGAAACCAAATTGTGCTTTTGCCTCCTAACATTTAGATTTGCTGGCCAAGGTGTAGGCTCTGATCTAACACTGCCCCTCAACTAAATAATGGTGCAGGGGGTAATCTAATCTATGGAGAGGAAATGCAGTGAGTGTTTAGTCAGATGTTTAGCACATGGCAAGAGCGCGGAGTTGAATGAATATTTGATCTGTTACTTGGTTTGCTGGACGAGGGAGAACTTATGCTGCTTAAAATGCTAGTTCTTTGACATCCCACTGACACACTGGAGGACGGAGATTGTGAGCTTGTTTAGTGTCTCACATGCGTTGTTCTGCTACAAATGGTAACCATTATGAGAACCATGTTTTCAATTACTCATCGCTTCGACTGCATTGCATTGTGCGCGGACACTAAATACTTGTGGTGGGGGAAAAGAAATACGGGCTGGATTTTCCCAAAAATGGGGCTATGTCCCCACGCCGGCATAAAAACGCTGGCGTTTCACTCCAGACTTTCATGAAAAAAGTAAAGAGCAATTCACTTACTGTCAGGGGGCTGGCAGGGACCCGGAGTAATTCTCACAGCTTTAGCCGCGGATACGGGCCCCCCGCACTTACGGTTCCAAGTCCGTGCATGCGCACAGCGGGGGCCTCCAGCGGCTGCGCCGAACGCGCTGGCAGACTCAGCTGGCGCACCTGGACCAACAAATAAGGTCCCCCCCCCCCCCCCCCTCCCGGTGCTTGATCCCCTTCCCTCCCATTGATGACACCTACTTTTGAAAGCCTGCGACCACTGCAGAGTTTCAAACACCTTTTGCAGCCCTGAGTTGTGTGCACAGCCTAAGCTGGACGCTATAGAGATAGACCTTTATACTCATTTCAAAATGTTCTCAATGCTAAAGAAAATCTAATAATGAATAGTATCTGGCTTAATTGAGTTAACAAACCAAAAGGATATATTCAGCTGTACTTTGTGATCCTCTGTCACAAAAAACATATCTCTAAACATAATCACATTCGATCTTTATTATGTACCGAAGCATCTAACCAAAGCACTTTAAGTCCTTGGTGATGCCAAAGAGGATATACAACCAGTCACATTTCGTCAAATTCCAGAGATTTAATGAAAATATCCCATCACTGAATACAACTTAAAAGCACTGAAGTATTCTGGTCTCAGTTAGTTCAATATGTGTGTCCAACCCAACAACCCTGTATCAGAGCAAACCCCCACCGGTCACCGTTTCTTGCAGTGTTTTCTTTGTAACCAGTAGTGTAACTGGCTGCCTCAAACCCATTTGTATTTTCCCCCCCATCATGGCCTTCCTTGCTAAATGGTCCCATGAATCTATTTACCCATTGGGGGAAAAGATAGCTCCTGGCTCCCAATTTGTTACTTTTAAACTTTCATCCCATTTGAATCTTTCACAATCAACTTGCTTCGATTAATTTAGCCCATTTCCCATCATAACCCTGAATCCTTCCATTTACTTCAATTCAAATGGAAAAATCCATAAATTCCACTGATGGTGATTCCATATCACGGTCATTCCTTCCGTTAGAAGATGGCAGCGATATCAAGTGCCGAGGCCATGTATTATAAAACTGAATGACCAGAGTTAAGATCCGATTCGGGCAGGTTCTCTAACATTCTTTGCTAGGACTTCATTTTGCATTATTCCGCAATTGAACCTAGTAAAAAAAGGTCCCAAGGCACTTCAAGGAGCAATTCATAGAATCTCTGCAGTGCAGGAGGCCATTCGGCCCATCGAGTCTGCCCCGACCCTCTGAAAGAGTATTCCACCCAAGCTCACTTCTCCACCCTATCCCAATAACCCCTTAACCTAACCTACACATCTTTTTTGAACACTAAGGGGCAATTTAGCACAGCAAATCCACCTAACCTGCACATCTTTGGACTGTGGAAGGAAACCGGAGCACCCGGAGGAACCCCACACAGACACGGGGAGAATGTGAAAACTTCAGTGACACAAGGCTGGAATTGAACCTGGTCCCTGGTACTGCGAGGCAGCAGTGCTAATCACTGTGCCACCCAAATTATCAAACTAAATTTAACATCAAGTAAGGAGATGTTTTGATCGCTGATCAAACTTGGGTTTTAAAGAGAGGTGTTTTAATGAGCATCTACGCAAAGAGGAGGTAGGGAGAGTTAGGGAAGGAATTCCAGAACTTAAAAATTACAGCTGTAACTTTATTGCAGTGTTATGTAAGCCTGCTTGTGATAATAAAGATTATTTAAAAATTAATTAAAGGCAGAGCTGGCAATGATGGGAGCGAAGAAAATAAAAGATATGCAAGAGGTCAAACTTGGAGGGATTTTGAAACCCCTTCCCTTTTGTTTCTTCCGGCACTACTGATATTTAACATCTTGACATTGCCCAAGCAATATTCAAAACATCTCTTATTTAAACTTTGGTGCTGGATTGCACAGTAAATCATTACAACAGAATCACAATATGCATTTTGATATTGAACATAATGAAAAAGTTTAATTTAAGTATCACTGATATTTGAGAATGGAAGATTTTTCTAATCTTTCCATCAGGTCAAAATGAGACATTTCAGGTAAGTCATACATTGGTCAGTGTTTCCTCAGATTAGCTACTGTCCTGTGTCAATGAAACATTTTCTATTTCTAGACCCCACAACTCAAATGATAAAGACGCTCCATCCAACCTTCCTTTGTAATTTTTGTTTCTCAGGTTGTCTATTTTGCACTATTTATAAGAGCTTGAGGATTCTGATATATGCACTCGCTCAGATCCTTGGTCTATGAGTCACTTGATTCCTGAGCCATGCACAGTTCCCCTATTTATAGCTCATCATCAATAGGGAAGTTGCAATTGGCTTTGTGTTTCCTGAGCTAGGGAGGGAGGGAGAAGTGCCCCTGGGTTACTGATCCTAAGCACTATCCAGGGATAGTTGATTGAAGTGTATATTTTTAGACTATGGCTGTGATCAGGTTTCAGCTGGGTTTTGATGAACCATATTCAATTACATATGAATGACTGTCACTTGAGTGAGGTGATGGAAACTGCACCAGAACAATCAGCCATTACCCACTGAAGAGAAAGGCCAGGGAATCCATGGGAAAGTCAGCCGCGCGAGAAATGGTGCCATACATTTTGATCTTCCCAAAGTGAAGGTGCAGGGTGGAAGTGAATGTTTTTTGGGTGGGGGAAATAACACAGAGGTAACAACAGTTGTAGAAACAGGAGTTATTTTGCCTATCGTGCAAAATGGATGATATTGGCTTAACAATGTCCTTCCCCCACTCCCCGCTTTACAAAATTAAATACCCCTCGCCAATTTTGGAGTTCAAAAGAGAGGTATTCTAACATGGCCAAGCCAATATTACCTGTTTTACACCATGAAGAAAATCAAAATGACCTCCATCAAGTTTTAAGGTGCTCAAGAGTTCCAAATGCCAACCTCTCAAGTCTGATTTCCCCAGTTTCCTGACTGGTAGAACTCTTGCACTCAAGAGCTCAGCACTAGGGGCTGTTTAGCACAGGGCTAAATCGCTGGCTTTGAAAGCAGACCAAGGCAGGCCAGCAGCACGGTTCAATTCCCGTAGCAGCCTCCCCGAACAGGTGCCGGAATGTGGCGACTATGGGCTTTTCACAGTAACTTCATTTGAAGCCTACTTGTGACAATAAGTGATTTTCATTTCATTTCATATAGTTGCTCTCCGGCCTGACTCCTCAACAATAGGACACTGTGCACTTTGTGTGGGAACTTAGTTGAATCGTGTTATCCTGCTGGACGAAGAAAAAGGATACAGCTCCAAGTGCAAGGAATTTGCTGAACCTTCTGCAGCTAAAAATGACTCGATTCTCACAACAGCAGCTTTACATTCGATAGTAGGCCCACGATCAAAGAAATATGCACAAGCTTTAGAGCACTAGGCTCGATTCCAGGTCGAGAACAAAGGCTTAGTTGGAAGTATAAATAGCAAGAATGTTTTAATTGACTGTTCATTTTATCAAGGGTTGGATTTCTCTACTCAATTAGGAACAGGTACAGGAAGGATGGCCTGCTCATAGCCAAATGGGGATTGAAAGTATTGGCATAAAGTCAGAATCTGAGATTTAGTGAAATGAAAGTAAGAACGAGAGGCTGAGATTTTGTTCAGAGCAACATGATATTCCCCCTCCCATTAAATAAATATGATCAAAGATTTCTTTTTTCCCAAACAATATTTAAACTGAGAAAGGCAACTGGAAAGAAATTACGAATAAACTATAGGTATTGTGCAAAAATACTGACATTATTGGCATCACAAGCAGGAACAAAAACAAGCCCCAAGATGGTTAGAATGTTACAAAAGTTGACCCAAGTTAAATCATTGACATTATTAATGAGGTACTGTCCATAGGTGCTGGTTTGCATTAGAGTCAAATGTCTTGGGTGCAGGACCAACCCTATTTTGACTTGCCAAATAGCTGTGCAATACCAAGGAAAAATACTGCTTGCGTCACGCAAAGCACGCAATCTGCATCTTTTCCCTCTGCCCATCCTGAAGATCTACCTACCTTTGGGAGCTGAAAGTCATGAGTGAACCGTCAACGTTCAAACTCAAGGCCCTCCCGTCCCTCAATCCCAGCACTTCACCAGCTATGTCAGATATCTATTGCCCTTTACTAACAATAAACAGCGGATGGGAAGATGGCAGAAATAGTTTGTTAAACCAGCAGTAGCAACCAAAGAATAAATGAAAACTGCTGTTTGACAATTCTCCGAAGGCGATGAGCTAGATGACTAATCAGGTAAGGGAGAGGCACTGCAGAGAATCATACAGAATATGTGAGACAATTCACTGTTCCAGGATCAAACAAAGCCAAGAGCTAGTTCATAAATGTAATCAGTAACAACAGTGCTGAATGTTTCATCAACCTGTTCACAATAACTTGCAGGTTATTCACAGTTGCCTCACTGCTCCAATGAATGGACACTTGATTCCTTGCCTCAGTTATTTCAAGTTTACCCACATTGACCTAGCCATCCAAGATACAAATCCTTCTGAGCCTAGTTACCTCAACCCTCATTATTTTTCATATGTCCTATCTGATTTTGTGGACAGAATGGGGGAAGTTACTAAATTTCTGTCATTATTCACACATTAGTACATAGAGCAAAAATGTTTCAGCATGAAGTTGAGTAGAAGCTCTGCCCACCATTAAAACTTTGAGTTCTCTTGTGATTTTGGCCTCTACCCATGATCCAACCACCAAGTCCTAACTGGTTTATTAATAAACCAATATGCTGTGATTTGGTGTTTTCGGCCCTCACATTCTGGTTAAAAGCTGGGCAGTAGCTGGTGCAAGTGAGCGATACTTTTGAGACAGAAAAGTTGAATGTTTCAGTGACTTCTCCAGCTGAGGCGCACTTTTGTGATTTTTGTTATATTGTTGTTCAATCAGGGTGGCACAGTGGTGCTATGGTTAGCACTGCTGCATCACAGTGCGGAGGACCTGGGTTCGATCCCAGCCCCAGGTCAGTGTGTGTGGAGTTTGCACATTATCTGTGTGGGTCTCACCCCCCCACAACCCAAAGATATGCAGGGTGGGTGAATTGGCTAAATTGCCCTTTAATAAAAAACAAATTAAATGTTACTGTTCTAATATATAGATCTGAACTTCTTACAGCTCAGCTGACTGAGATTTTTGCACGCCTACCTCCAATGAGGGCCTCTGGGAGCAGCTATGGCATTCCTTCTGGGCATACTCCTGCATTCTTATCATCATACAGGAGCAGCAGTACAGGGTGGTGCAAGGGAGAACGCAGAATATCAAATATTACTCTACCTTCAGAAATGCACCTGGCTGAGGAGACTGCATTTCACGAAGGAAAGAAAGGTTTTAGAATTGTGCAAGTAACTAATTGTTACTGGTGCTCTGGGCCATGTTGTGCAAGGGGCAGAGCTAGAATCTCCATTAACCAAGTTGCATTTCTTTCTTTTAAATAGCCGTTTGGTAGTACAAACTTGAAC
Organism: Scyliorhinus torazame; assembly: GCF_047496885.1. NCBI lineage: Eukaryota > Metazoa > Chordata > Chondrichthyes > Carcharhiniformes > Scyliorhinidae > Scyliorhinus > Scyliorhinus torazame. The sequence goes on from NC_092722.1 coordinate 185,683,434, forward strand.
TGAGCAAAGTTTATTCTTTTACATGGTTCTTACCCATCCCCAATGACTTGAGATGAAAGTGGTGACAACAGAGTAACTTGTTCGGCCATTTCGGTTCAAAGTTAGCCTCAGTAAAAACAGATTTCCTAACATTAGTGAACCAGTTATATTTCCCAGTAATCTGGTACTTTCATGGCCACCATTACATATTTCAGATTTATTTTAAATCAATGTATATTTCTCAACTGTGGTGGTGGCGTTTGAACTTCACCCCTAGGGTGCAAGTCCAGGGTTTTGTTTTGCTAGTTCAGTAACATAAACACCGTAGTGCCTGGAGTGTGCTGATGTTCACGGTGGGCAAAAAGTATGTCGTTGATGTTACCTAGTGAAGTCAGAGCGTCTCTGTTGGCACTGTTTTGCAATCATGGGGATGCGGGAATTGCCATTGTCATTCTGTTTATAGTAGTGGATCAGGTGATCAGACTGCTTTGCCCTGGATGATGTCGAGCTTCCTGAATGTTGCTGGAGCTGCACTCATCCAGGCAAGTGGGAAGTATTCCATCAAAGAACAGTACATCACAGGAACAGGTCCTTCGGCCCTCCAAGCCTGTGCCAACCATGCTGCCCGTCTAAACTAAAATCTTCTGCACTTCTGAGGTCCGTATCCCTCTATTCATCTAAAATACATCACACTCATGACCTGCAGACAGTGGAGTCTTTGGTGGAATCACCACAATTCCCCGCCTCTGACAAGCTCTTCGAACCACAGTATTTATATGGCTAGTTCATTTGGTTTCTGGTCATTGGTGACACCATCTCCCCCCCCCCCCCCCCCCCCGGGAATTGTTGGTGACGATGCCATTGAATGTCATGGGGAGCGGCTTAGATTCTCTCTTGGTGAAGATGGCCATTGCCTCGCACTTCTGTGGCACAAATGCTATTCATCAGCCCAAGCCTGAATGTTGTCCAGGTCTTGCTGCATATGGTCATGCACTGCTTCAGTAGCTGATGAGTCACGAATGGCCCTGAACATCATCAGCAAACATCCCCACTGTTGACCTTATGATAGAGGGAAAGTCACTGTTGAAGTATCTGAAGATTGTTGGGCCAAGGCCACTAGCTGGAGGAACTCCTGCAGCTCGCTCTTGGGGCTGAGGTGATTAGCCATCAACAATGAAAACTATCTTCTTTTCTGCTGGATATGACTTGGCGTGGTCCAAAAAACTGAAAGGAGGATAGAAAAATCCAACTTAAGACATAGAAGCGGAATTAGGCCACTCAGCCCATCGAGTCTGCTCCGTCATTCAATCATGGCTGATATTTTTCTCATCCCCATTCTCTTGCCTTCTCCCCAAAACCCTTGATCCCTTCATTAATCAAGAACCTATCTATATCTGTCTTAAAGAGACTCAGTGATTTGGCCTCGACATGCCTTCTACGGCAAAGAGTTCCACAAATTCACCACCCTCTGGCTGAAGAAATTCCTCCTCATTTCTGTTTTAAAGGATCGCCCCTTTAGTCTGAGACGGTGTCCTCTGGTTCTAGTTTTTCCTACGTGGAAATATCCTCTCCACGTCCACTCCATCCAGGCCTTGGAGTATCCTTAAGTTTCAATAAGATTCCCCCCTCATCCTTCTAAACTCCAACGAGTACAGACCCAGAGTCCTCAACTATTCCTCAAGCTGTTAATTTCAGGGATCATTCTGGTGAACCTCCTCTGGACCCTTTCCAAATCCAGCACATCCTTCCTTAGATACAGGGCCCAAAACTGCTCACAATACTTCAAATTGGGTCTGACCAGAGCCTTTTACAGCCTCAGAAGTACATCCCTGGTCTTATATTCTAGCCCTCTTGACATGAATGTTAACATTGCATTGCCTTCCTAACTGCCAACTGAACCTGCACGTTAACCTTAAGAGAATCGTGAACAAAGACTCCCAAGTCCCTTTGTGCTTCTGATTTCCTAAGCATTCTCCATTTAAAAAATAATCTATGCCTAAATTTCTCCTTCCAAAGTGCATAACCTCACACTTTTCCACATTGTATTTCATCTGCCACTTCATTCTGTTCAAGCCCATAGCACCACCATCTTTGGTAAATAATTACAACCCTGCCAGCATCGCAAAAGCTCGAGAATGAAAGAACAAAATGGAACAATTTTAAAATTTTATTTCTTTATATTGCATTGTTTTGGATGTGACCCGTTACATGTATACATTAAATGGATTAATTAGTCAGTTATCCACATTTATACATTTCATATATTATTTTCTAGACATTCTTATTAGAAGCTTAAAGTAGTACTGGAACTAAATCACCAATGTGCTTGCTTTTGATCTGTAGCAATTCAGTAGATCACCAAATGTTAGAAATCGATGAAATGATTGTGGTTTTGCAATTGAATCAGATGGCCATAGGCAAATAACAAGAGGGTGCGGAACTCTGCCTTCCTCCCTTAACCCCACCCAAACACTGTTACTTTTAACAACAGTCATAATAAAACAACAGTCATAATAGAGTTTCACTGCATGTAAATTGGTCAACATGACAAACAATGTCCCATACAGCAACTGAATGACATGATGGTATTGAGTCAATCACAACCTGGTTACATTCATTAAGCTGTTAATTAACCCCAAAATAAAATTATTTTGGTATTACCATAGCCTGCTATCCTCCGCTAAATGTGTCTCAGTATCATTACTGGTCAGCAGAGTTAGAGTTTTGAAAGTCCTTTCCAGGGAAGAGAAGAACAGGAACCCATATTCCAGACAACTGTCACCAGCCTAGCCACACTATGAACTACACACTCCCCATGATTAACATGTAAAACTACAGGGATATCGGATGGCTATTCTGAATCAACAACTCTCACGCTGTTACTTTATAAAGTAGAATCAAGGACAGTGATGGAACAGAATCATATTCTACCAATTTCTCAGTCTCACGAGTTAAAAAGTGGTGTTTGGAACCCCATCACCTTGTGTGATGTCATTAGAGCTGTATAATTGTGACACTTCATTCAAACACTACAACCAAATAAATTGCTTTTCTCCCTGTTAATATCAATTTCCTTCGAAGGGCTTGGAATACTTAAAGAAACACTTGTAAGAAATATCTCATCAGCTAGTCAACTCTCTGTAAAGAGACCATCTGTTGCTGTGCTGTTATAAGGAGCTATGTGGAACAGCTCTGCTCTCACTTTACATTGGCCAGGCTCCTGCTCGGGCTCTCCCACGATTGGACTGTTCACTGATAATGGACTTATTAAATGCAGCCACAACAACAGAACAATTTTAGCGCAATAGAATTTGTTCAGCACTAGCATCCTGAAAATTATTGTGCGCTGCAGGATGTCCTACACGTGTCAGTAATATTATTTCTTCAAGTGGAAGGCTCTGTGGCTTAAGCCGACACTCTATTCAATTATTGCAGAGATCCTGCTTTCCACAAGCAACGCCATGTACACAAACCACATTTGCAAACGCCATTGCCTTGAACTGGGATTGCAGTGAGCAAATAGCAGCTTGCGAACTCGACTAGATAATGTCTTAACAACAGAATATTTCACTTCTACTGATTCCATTCAAATACCACCCCCACCTTGATACCACTCCTGTGGTAACATTTATTGAAATGTCACTCGTTTAAAATTTCTAAACAATTAATATCTGTTTATTCATTTAATTTCTCTCCCCAGGTCAAACCTTGGAAACAGAAATTACAACACATCATATTTTATTATGTATGGATTTCTTTAGTAGGGTTTTGTTTATTTAAAAAGTAAGATGTTTTTGATCATGAAACTGCCCTTGGGGAAAGAATTTTTTTTTAAAATCACACAAAACATGAAGTGACTGGCTGCTTTTCTCCAAATGATTACATTTCCAGTAACTCAGCTCTGCACTCAAAAACACTGAAAGTGTAGCCTGTGTACTGGGTGCACAGAATGGACCATTTGCTCTGAAAAGTGGTGCTGGAGGTAGGGGCAGTTTCTTATCCTACCTACATGTACAAGGACAGTGATTTCAGTTTCAAGCAGGAGTTTTCAGATACTTTCACAGGGCAGTGGGACCCTGGTCTGAATCATGGGTCACATTACACAATGCTCACTTCCTCGGATTATCGGTCTTATTGGAGAATATTTAACAGGTTTCAAGATGCACCAATCGAACCTGGGGGTTTTTCAATCTAGCATCACTCTTGTGCCTTCTGAAATGACTTCCATTACCTACTTACAGTAATATAGAGACATATTGAAGATGAGGAACATGAAGATAACTTGCGTAACATGCCTTTTAAGGTTAGTTTCACAATGCATGGGCTTTGGGACAAACTTCTATTAAAATCCACAGGCATCATCTGATATACATTCAAATTAAGAGTGTAATTGTGAAGATAAAATCAAAGGACGGGCGGATATTCAACCAAGGAACTCGATTAATGAAGAGTTCCTGTCGTTACTTTGTCACATACCTCTTTTCCAATTGAGGTTTTTGGCGGTGGGGGTGGAGGCCAAAGAAAATACCACTGCTCCTCTCCAACCCACCCCCACGACCCCCCAACCCTCCCCTGCGCACACACACACATATACACAAAATCACATCTACAGATTGCTTGCTTAGTGGTCACAATGTCATCAAGTGAATGGGATTACTGGCACGCTCTGCTGGTCACGGCTTCGTAAATAGATTCCGCTACGTAGTCCAGGTTGCTAGTGGTCAGGCCACACATGTTGATGCGACCACTGGCCATAAGATAGATGTGCTTCTTCTTAATCATATAATCCACCTGGGAAGCTGCAAAACACAGGAGAGAGGGAGAGAGAGAAAGGGTCAGCATCTGTTTATTAGGTAGGGGACATGCCATGAGCTCACTCCTTTCAGGTTTTTAAGACACTGCTAGTCAATAGTTTTGAGTCTCAGAAATCAGCCACGAGCAGTTAACACATAACCTGCCTATTAATCTTAAAGAAAGTCAGTTTAAAATCAAAAATTTTATTTTTTATTTTTTTTATTTTAAAATCACAAATTAAGATTCACACCATCAATGTTCAACAATTTCGCCAGTGGAACTCCCCTCCCCTGTTATTTGGCAACAATTCTACTCAGTTACTTAAATGCTCGAGTTAGACGGTTATGACTTCAGTAAGGGTCTAGGCCAACATTCATGGTGGTAATACTATTAGACAATAACAGAGCCCCCCCACTCCCCAAGGCAATATTTGAAGGGGGGTGGGGTGGGGGATGGAAGTAGAGGTTTTTTTCCTGCAGAGCACCTCACGATTGATAATTTTTCCCTCTGCACCAGTCCACAAGCTTTGGGAGAACCTGCGAGAGAGCTCTGGCACAGGCCTATTTTTAAGTGGCTCTGTAGAAAGGGAAGACAGTCCAGGACCAGAGAATGGTTGAAGCCTGCCCTTCACACAAGTGTAAATGTGCAGGACAATGCCCTGCAATTTCACCTTGGGACAGTTACACAGCAAAAAGCAGGTTCCACCCCAATCCAGGGGAACAACAAGACCTATGGTAAAGGGTGAATCATTTTATCAAGAGCAGCCAGGAAAGAATGTAAATTAATAAATTCAGGTTTTTTTTAAAACAGCTGGCGTGCCAGTTTTGCTGCTTGAAGTTACATTCCTACACTTGCTTCCAGCCTCCCAGAATCCTACAAGTGCTCGGTTTAGAAACAGAAGTGCTGAAGTTATCCAATCTCGTAAAGATTTTTGAGAATTCCTCAGAATTCCACATACACAAACAAAATACAGACAGCTCAATTCAGTCTGCTCAGGCAACAGGTTTATTTTCAGTGCCAGTAACTGGTGTGTTTTTCAAGATTAATTCATTTTAAAAGGGGGCCTGGTGAACTAAGAACTTTTGCTTTGAAACTTTAAATTGCAATTGAACACTGCTGCAAACTTCAAAAGATTTAATCTTCATAGAAAAGGTGGAAAAATTCTCCTTGGTGGGATGTCAGTCCAGGAACCTTTATTATTCCAGACAATTTTAGTTTGCATATTTCATGTCACTCCTAAGTGAATTTTTACTTATGTCTCCGAAATCAGCCACCAGCAGTTAACTTAGAGATCCATAACCTGCCTATTAATCTTAAAGTCAGTTTAAAAATTAAAAATAAATCACAAGATTCACACCATCAATGTCCAACAGGAATGCCAGTGGAACTTCTCTCCCCTATTATTTGGCAGCAGTTCTACTCAAGTTACTTCTACCCTCGAGTCATAAGATTCTGTTGTTTGGTATGTCGCTTCGAACACGAGCACTGTTGCAAATAAAAGACATACCGTCGAAGCTTTATGCCCAACATTCATCAGGACAGAGTCGAGAATACCAAATTTCAATGGAGAATTTGGTAGAAATTGTTGTTCCCTTTGAAATCTAGCATTTTTGCATCTGTCCTGATGATTGCAACACTATAAAGTTCAGGATAACAGAAAATCTTTTTAAAAACATTAAAAAAAAATTAAAAAAATTATTTTGGCTACTGGATCTATCGTTATCGCCATAGAATCGTTCTCATCTTCAAAAGGCAGCAGAGCACCACAACATCAGATCTAATTTCTGAATATCAAGGAAATTTATTATATAGGAGAACAAGCAAATAATATTTTCTGTAGATATACTAAATGAAACCCTGCAGTGAAAATCATAAATGCTCACAATCTCTATGTTCAATTATTTTATTTGTGTAGTTATTCTTCTTCATAATGGATCAGGAACTTTATACTTATTCCGTTGAAACTTCTGCACCACAGAATTTACAGTGCAGAAGGCAAATACTTAATTAGAAGTCGCCAGTTAAATTCTAAAGCAATCATTGGCTATAGATATAACTAAGAAAAGGACAACATAGTTTCAATGCTTTCTTTTGTTATCCAAAGAGAACAAAGAACAACTTTGGCCCTCCAAGCCGGTGCCGATCATGATGCCCTAATTTTAAAAAAAAACCTTCTGCCCTTACTCGCTCCTATCCCTCTATTTCCTCCCTATTCATGTACCCATCCAGATGCATCTTAAATGTTGCTAATATGCCTGCTTCCACCATGTACAGGCACCCACCACTCTGCGTGAAAAACGTACTCTGCACATCTCCCTTAAACCTTTCCCCTCACCTTGAACCTGTGCTCCCTTGTAATTGACACTTCCACCCTAGGAAAATGCCTCCCCTGTCCATGCCTCTCAATTTTGTAGATCTCTTATCAGGTCTCCCCTCAGCCTCCATCTCATCAGTGAAAACAATCCTAGTTTATTCAACCTCTCCTCATAGCCAACACCCTCGAGACCAGGCACTCTTTGCCTGGTCTTTGCACTCTCTCCAAAGCAGTCTTAAGAGGCAACTGAAATAGAAGTCTGAAAAGTCTATATCTAGTTTGGCTGGTAGCATGCGGTTTGAATGCAGGTAGTTTTTAAAAACTCCATTGATATTGTAACTGAAAGAAAGGGATCACTACCAAGCTCCAAAACTAGATAAACATACTTGGGCTTTTGGTAATATATTAAACCAAACTTAATATCTTGTATTCCAACAGTGCTCATTAGTCTGGGTCTGTGGGTGCACTCTGATCTTCGGAGTTAGAAAGTCAAGCTTCACTGGAGGGCAGCACAACATTTAGACTTGCCAGCCTAGATCAAGTGGTGCCGTCAAACCTAGGTGCACCCGTTCAAGGACGACTGAGACTCTGTTCCTTCCCTTACCAGCCTCCCCGAACAAGCGCCGGAATGTGGCGACTAGGGGCTTTTCACAGTAACTTCATTTGAAGCCTACTTGTGACAATAAGCGATTTTCATTTTTTTCTCATTTTCATGAAGGACTCAGTCCATCAGAATCTTTTTTGCTCCAGTCCACAGGTGGTGCTCCACTCTTGGAAGGTCCGTCTTAAATGTACAAATCATCTTTGGCTGGCCCACTCTTCTTCCATCTCGTGGGAGACATTCTACTGCCACTCTGTTGGAACTTTCCGTCCAAGAGGCAAGATGCGAGTCCTGCCAGCTTCAGTCATCTTTCCATCATGATGTCCCACAGGCGCTCCGACCAGTCCTCTGTAGTCCTTGTTCATTGGTGAAGGTGTCGCTCCGGGTGATGCCCAGGCAGGCACTATGCTGGTGGAACTCAGAATTCCATGATGCTATTCAAAGAGCAGCAGAGCTCCTGTCCAGACTTTTTTCCTCAATCATTTGTCTTGAGGCTTATGGGGCCACCATGTTAACGTGCAAATGTGTCACTAGGTTTGCCTACATCAGTGTTTTTCAAGGTTTATTGCCTGGGACCCATTTTTACCAACTGGCCATCCTTCAGGACCCACACTGGCTGACCTTCGCGACCCACGCCACCCAAACTTCACGACTCACCATTTTCACTTACCTTTAACGTGACGTGAACCTGCTTGGTCCTCACGATCTCACTTGCTTAGTCATTCAATGTTACATTTCTGGGAAAGACTTCAGCTGATGATTTAAGATCTCACTGCTGAGGGAGCACACAAGCGCAGGATGGCCTGCATTCTGAAAACCAGTTGCATTTGGTATTTTTAAAAAGCTGGTCGCGGCCGTTGGGCACTTCTTCCCATGATTGGGAGCTCCACAACCGATAGCCCCACGACCCCCTCATCACCCGACCCCGATTTTGAAAATGACTAGCCTGCATAATAACAAAAACAATTGCTACTCTTCAAACATCATTCATTGGTTGGAGATTTGGGGATATGAAAGGTGTGATTATAGGTGCTAGTTTGGACTTTCTTCAAGATGTTCCAATAGTTTATCTTTAAAGGCAGCCCTGATCTAGGTTTGTTAACCTCAGGGTAATGCTCTGGGGACTCGGGTTAGAATCAAAAATTAAATTCAATAAAAATCTGGAATTAAAAGTCTAATGATGGCTATGAAATCATCGTAGATTGTCGTTTAAAAACCATCTGGTTCACTAATGTCCTTTAGTGTAGGAAATCCACCATCCTGACTTGGTCTGGCCCATAGATCCACAGTAATGTGGTTAACTATTGGCTGAGCAAACCATTTATTTCAAAGGAAATAAAGGATGGGCAATAATGCTAGCCCAGCCAACGACGTCCACATCACATTAATTAATTTTTTTTTTTTTTTTTAAACGGAACACGAGGCACGACAATAGTTTAAAAGGAATTAAACCGATTTCTCAGTTCCCCACAATAGATTTTGGTGTACAAGAATATAGAGTAAACTCAGAACAGTCCCACAATATTACACATTTCCAGAGAGGAAAACATAAACAAAATCAAAATGATTACATGGAGAAATGTGCTGCAAATACACTACATCCACGTGGGGTTTCCTCCGTGTGCTCGGCTTTCCTCCCAACTGTCCAAAGATGTGCAGGTTGGGTGGAGTTACAGGGATAGGGCTTTGATAGGGTGCTCTTTCGGAGGGTTGGTGCAGACTCAATGGGTCAAATGGCAGCCTTCTTGACTGTAGGGATTCTATCTGCTCTCGAGAATCCTGGAGTCTCAATCTCAGTAGTGAGTGATGTCAACTGTTCAGTACAAAAACTAATTTGAGCTGGTAGCACATTGGTTAGCACTGTTGCCTCACAGCACCGAGGATCCAAGTTCAATTCCAGCTTCGGGTCACTGTTAGTGTGGAGTTTGCACATTCTCCCAGTGTCTGCGTGGGTCTCACCCCCAGAACCCAAAGATGCGCTGGGTAGGTGGATTGGCCACCCTAAATTGCCCCATATTTGGAATAAAAAATTATTATTTTTTTTTTTTTTTAACTCCTTGTTCTTGCAAATAACAAACTGAATTTATAAAAAAAGTATTGGGCAAGAGAGTCAGCACAAGTGCTAGAATGTGAGAAAGTATTTGCACTGAGAACGTGTGTCGGAATAATAGTGAAAAAGGAACAAATAGAAGGACAGTGCTGAAGAATAAGAGCAAGAAGAGAGAGTGAAAGTGACAGGAGTGCTAACAGCAAGGTTTTTCATTCTTTTTTTAAAAAAAATATATTAATTAAGAATTTTAACACAATTTTTCACCCTTACAAACGACCCCCCCCCCGTTACAAAAAGCGCACATAGCAAGGCATGAACATGGTAAATCGATATGACACAGAGCTTTGTACATTGGATTCCTCTCGTACATGTCAGTTTTCCAGATCCTTCATGTATTTTCTTGCTCAAATACCCCCCCCAAACAAGCCCCCCTTCCCCCTCCCACCCTCCTCCCCGCAAGACATCCCCCCTCCCCCCGCAAGACATCCCCCCTCCCCCCCTGCAAGACATGCCCCCCCACCCTCCTCCCCCCGCAAGACATCCCCCCCCACAAGACATCCCCCCCCACAAGACATCCCCCCCCCACAAGACATCCCCCCCCCCACAAGACATCCCCCCCCCACAAGACATCCCCCCCCACAAGACATCCCCCCCCCACAAGACTCTCTCCCCCCCCCCGCAAGACATCCCCCCCCTCAAGACTCTCTCTCCCCCCCGCAAGACATCCCCCCCCCCTCAAGACTCGCTCTCTCTCCCTCTTCCCCCCCCCCCCGCAAGACTCTTTCTCCTCTCCTCCCCGCCCCCCCCCCCGCCGCCCGCAAGACTCTCTTCCCCCCCCCCCCCCCTCCCCCCGGGTTGCTGCTGCTGCTGACCGACCTTCGTCTAACGCTCCGCGAGATAGTCTAGGAACGGTTGCCACCGCCTGTAGAACCCCTGCGCAGACCCTCTCAAGGCAAACTTTATCCTCTCCAATTTGATAAACCCTGCCATATCATTTGTCCAGGCCTCCACACTGGGGGGCTTCGCCTCCTTCCACATTAGCAAGATCCTTCGCCGGGCTACTAGGGACGCAAAGGCCAGAATGCCAGCCTCTTTCACCTCCTGCACTCTCGGCTCATCCACTACTCCAAATAGTGCTAGCCCCCAGCTTGGCTTGACCCGGACTTTCACCACCTTAGATACTGTTCCCGCCACTCCCCTCCAGAACCCCTCCAGTGCCGGGCATGACCAAAACATATGGACATGGTTTGCCGGACTCCCTGAGCACCTCCCACATCTGTCCTCTACCCCAAAGAACTTACTCAGTCTCGCCCCCGTCATGTGCGCTCTATGAACCACCTTAAATTGTATCAGGCTAAGCCTGGCACACAAAATCTCCTGTGCCGGGGGCAACGGGAATTCCCTCACCTGTCGCCTCACAAACGCCCTCACCTGCATGTGTCTGAAAGCATTTCCCGGGGGTAGCCCAAACGGCTCCTCCAGTGCCCCTAGGCTCGAAAACGTCCCATCAATGAACAGGTCCCCCATTCTTCTAATCCCTGCTCGATGCCAGCTCTGAAACCCCCTGTCCATCCTCCCTGGGACAAACCGATGGGTTAGCCCTGATCGGGGACCACACCGAGGCTCCCATTGCACCCCTGTGAGGTCTCCACTGGCCCCAGATCTTTAGCGTTGCCGCCACCACCGGACTCGTGGTGTACCTTGTCAGCGAGAGCGGCAGCGGTGCCGTCACCAGCGCCCCCAGGCTCGTTTCCTTGCAGGACGCCATCTCCAACCCTCTCCCTCCATCACCCACTTCCAGATCATCGCCACATTTGCTGCCCAGTAGTAGCCACCCAGATTCGGCAGCGCCAACCCTCCTCGGTCCCTACTGCGCTCCAGAAACCCTCTCCTTACCCTCGGGGTCTTATTCACCCACACAAAACCAATAATACTCCTGCCTACCCTCTTAAAAATGGCCTTGGTGATTACAATTGGAAAGCACTGGAACACAAAAAGAAACCTCGGGAGGACCACCATTTTGACCGACTGCACTCTACCCGCTAGCGAGAGCGGCAACATGTCCCATCGTTTGAAGTCCTCCTCCATCTGCTCCACCAGCCTCGCCAAGTTAAGTTTATGTAGGGCCCCCCAGCTCCTAGCTATTTGGATCCCCAGGTACCGAAAGCTCCTTTCCGCCCTCCTCAGCGGTAGATCGTCTATTCCCCTTTCCTGGTCTCCTGACTGTACTACAAAAAGCTCACTCTTCCCTACATTAAGCTTATAGCCCGAAAAATCCCCAAACTCCCTTAGAGTCTGCATGACCTCCACCATCCCCTCCACTGGATCCTCCACATACAGCAGCAGGTCGTCTGCATAAAGCGACATTCGATGCTCCTCTCCCCCTCGGACCACCCACCTCCATTTCCTAGACTCCCTTAATGACATGGCCAAGGGTTCAATTGCGAATGCAAATAACAAGGGGGACAGGGGGCACCCCTGCCTCATCCCACGATACAGCCAAAAATACTCCGACCTCCGCCGATTCGTAACCACATTCGCTACCGGGGCTCTGTATAGGAGCTCAACCCAACTAATAAACACTCCCCCGAACCCAAACCTACGCAGCACTTCCCAGAGGTACTCCCACTCTACTCGGTCAAAGGCCTTCTCCGTGTCCATAGCCGCCACTATCTCCGCCTCTCCCTCCACCGATGGCATCATTATCGCGTTTAAGAGCCGGCGCACATTGGTGTTTAGCTGCCTACCCTTTACAAATCCTGTCTGGTCCTCGTGAATCATCCCCGGGACACAGTCCTCGATCCTCGTAGCCAGAACTTTTGCCAGCAACTTAGCATCCACGTTGAGGAGCGAGATCGGCCTGTACGCCCCACATTGCAGTGGGTACTTGTCCTGCTTCAGGATCAAAGAGATCGCCGCCTTCGACATTGTCGGGGGCAGGGTCCCTCCCTCCCTTGCCTCATTAAAAGTCCTCACTAACAACGGGGCCAACAGGTCTACTTACTTCCTATAGAACTCAATCGGGAACCCGTCCGGTCCCGGGGCATTCCCTGCCTGCATACTCCCCAGACCTGTGAGCAGCTCCTCCAACCCAATTGACACCCCCAAACCAGCCACCTCCTGCTCCTCCACCCTCGGGAACCTCAGTTGGTCCAAGAATCGTCGCATCCCCTCTTCCCCCGCTGGGGGCTGGGATCTGTACAGCTCCTCATAGAAGGCCTTGAATGCCTCATTTACTTTGGTAGCACTCTGCACCGTAGCTCCCCTTCCATCCTTGACTCCACCTATTTCCCTCGCTGCCATCCTCTTACGGAGCTGGTGTGCCACAATCCGACTCGCCTTCTCCCCATACTCATACGTCACCCCCTGCGCTTTCCTCCACTGTGCCTCTGCCTTCCCGGTGGTCAACAGGTCAAATTCCATCTTGAGACGTCGCCTTTCCCTAAGTAGTCCCTCTTCAGGGGCCTCTGCGTATCTCCTGTCCACTCTTAAAGTCTCCCCCACTAACCTCTCCCTTTCCATGCCCTCTATTTTCTCCCTATGAGCCCTGATGGAGATTAGCTCTCCCCTGATCACCGCCTTCAGCGCCTCCCATACCACCCCCACCTGCACCTCCCCGTTGTTGTTGGCCTCCAAGTACCTTTCAATACACCCCCTCACCTTCCCACGCACCGCCTCATCTGCCAGCAGTCCCACATCCAACCGCCACAACGGGCGTTGGTCCCTCTCCTCTCCCAACTCCAGTTCCACCCAGTGCGGGGCGTGATCTGAAATGGCTATGGCCGAATACTCCGTTCCCTCCACTTTCGGGATCAGCGCCCTGCCCAGAACAAAAAAATCTATCCGGGAGTAGGCTTTGTGCACGTGGGAGAAAAAAGAAAATTCCCTGGTCTGCGGCCTGGCAAACCTCCACGGGTCCACTCCCCCCATCTGATCCATAAACCCCCTAAGCACCTTGGCCGCAGCCGGCCTCTTTCCGGTCCTAGATCTGGAGCGATCCAGTGCTGGGTCCAACACCGTATTAAAATCCCCACCCATTATCAAGCTTCCTACCTCCAGGTCCGGAATGCCCCCCAACATGCGGTTCATGAATCCGGCATCATCCCAGTTCGGGGGGTATACATTTACCAATACCACCCACGTCCCTTGCAACTTACCATCACGTATCGACCTCCATTGTCCACTACGATATTCTTGGCCTCAAACGACACCCGCTTCCCCACCAATATTGCCGATTTTTCATTCTTGATTGTATTTCAGGTGACACTTATTGCCATGTGGATATTTGACTGGGGCAGTATAAGCCCTAGCTTTGAAACCCCTCATGATCAAATTGCCTCAATACCTGGTGTGGGAGGTGACAAACAGCCACTTCCTCAATGTACTGGATGAAGCCTGCGTTGGGGAACAAGGAAGTGGCCAAAGCCACTGGTTGGTTTACCAGGAACTAGGTGGAGCATGATTCACAAAAGATCGGTTTGAAAAAATCCAAAGAATCTAAATAGTGGAATTTTCAAAAGAAAAAAAACAGACTTATTCAGGAGTCGCCAATTTGTGGTTCCAGCCATTGGTCCTGGGCAGAGGGGGAAAAACAACAAGAAGAGAAGGAAACAAAAACATTAAAACCTGACACTGACTCTAGAGAGCGAGAAGAAAGAAAAAAAGTGAGCAGAAAGAAAATAAGAGAAAAAAAGAGCCAGCAGAAAGAAAAAGAGAAAGAGAACGAGCAGAAAGAAAAAGAGAGAGAGAGAGAGAGAGAGAGAGTAGAGAGATGGATGGAGACAGTAAACAATGAGACTCACTGAAAGCAGCCTCTTGGAAACCCGGAATACAAAATAGATGGAAAGGTCTCCCCAGTGTCCTGTTTTAACAGATCTAACAGGTTTATTTCGGGGTTGCCAACATTTGCATGAGCTCCTCGTGTTGGGAACGAGAGGCCCTGGCTCACCACCCAGCCCAATATAGAAATAGCTCAATCCTCAGAGGTCAGATTTCGCAAAGCAGATGAGGGTCCTCGAGCAGATTCCTCAACATAACTTTATCGGATACCTGGGGTCTTTTTCTAAATAGAAGGAGACACCGCCTGGCAGCCGTCAAAAGACCCTGGTGGTATGTTATGTGTACATCTAATTGACTCCTTCAGGGCACCAAAACAGACGCTCTCAACAGACTCTCAAATTGCACAAGATCCTTTTCGAAGCCAAACAGTCTGCTTCCCATTAATAAAAAGTATGATCCCCCCCCCCCCCCCCACCCCCCATTTCCTTGTTTTTTTTTTTAAATATAAAGTTCTCGGGTCCTTTGTGAATCTGCAACTATCCAAAACAAAACACACAGGCGGTACAGCTGGATGGCATTACTGCCCTGAGTATTGTATGGTACAAAGACCTGCAGGACAAAGGGATGTGGATCAATTAGTGTAGTTGTTTTGTATTAAAAGGCCTGAAAGAACGAACCCAAACTTAATAGGGTCGACAGGAAACCCAAAGTAGCTGTGAATAAAGTGTGCTGACCAAGGGCGCTGCCAATCCACCAACACCTTGGTCTCTCCACCGTTTTCAGTGGGAACACTTGCATCAAACCATGGGGCATTATCTGCTGCTTTAAAATTTAAAAAAACAGCAAGTTTCCCAGGCCATGAAACAATTTAATATCTGATACTCCAAATGATGATTAATGGCTGCAGAAGGGGGAGATGGTGGAGGCAAATTGTAAACTGAACACTTTGCACTTATATGGTTCCTAGCATATCTCGAGGAAGTCTCAAAACATTTCAAATGGAATGACTTGCTTCTAAACTCTGGTCACTATTGAAGCAAAATGCAGTTGTCAATTTACACAGCAAAATTTTGCAAACAAA
Organism: Scyliorhinus torazame; assembly: GCF_047496885.1. Taxonomy (NCBI): domain Eukaryota; kingdom Metazoa; phylum Chordata; class Chondrichthyes; order Carcharhiniformes; family Scyliorhinidae; genus Scyliorhinus; species Scyliorhinus torazame. Next base: position 185,699,032 of record NC_092722.1, read on the forward strand.
AAGTTAGATGAATGAATGTTGGCACTGGTGGGAGGAATGTTTGCCAAGATACCACAGCAACACTCTGCTCTGCTTTGACAAATGCCACAGGATCTATCAACATCCTCCAGAGCTAAACTCGCCCCAGAGTAAGTAAAGTCACCATTGTCCCAGATGACCATAGGCTGCTTTCCCCTTTGAGGAGGAGAGCTGACCGGTGGGATCACCACACCTCAGGCGAGGGGCAAGGTTGAGAAGGTGGACCTTCATGGACAACCTCAGCCAGCAAGGGAATTGAACCCATGTTGTTGGCCTCGCGCTGCATCATGAACCATCTGTCTAGCCAACCGAGCTAAACTGCCATCAGCTGGTTTGTGATGCAGAGCGAGGCCAGCAGCACAGGCTCAATTCCTGTATTGGCAGAGGTCATCCATGAAGGCCCCGTCTTCTCAACCTTGCCCCTCGCCAGAGGTGATGTTCCTCAGGTTAAATGACCACCAGTCAGCTCTCCCCCTCAAAAAGGGGAAAACCAGCCTATGGTCACCTGGGACTATGGCGATTTTACCTTACTTAAACATCCTCTTAAGCCAGAAGGTGACTCAATTTAATACCTCACCTGATAAAACAGAAAAATTCCAAATATTGCATTGAGTTTTAAACAATTAGCAGTCACTTGACAAGAGTGAAGACACGAAGATTAACATGGTAAATGTAAACAACTCTCTTGAATGAATCACAAAAGGTTAGTATACAGGTCCCGCAAGCAATTAAGGCTAATGAAATGCTACCCTTTATTACGAGGAATTGAACATAAGGACGGAATTCTTCAGTTGTACAGGGCATTGATGAGACCGCATCTAGAATAGTGCCCACAGTTTTGGTCTCCTTATTTAAGGAAGGATGCAAATGCATTGGAGGCGGTTCAGAGGTTAACTAGATTGATACCTGGAATGAGCAGGTCACCTTACAAGGAAAGATTGGAAAGACTGGGCTTGCTTGCACTGGAGTTTAGAAGAGTGAGGGGTGACGTGATTGAAGTATACGAGATTCTGAACAGTAAGGTATACAGGGAAAAGATGTTTCCTCCAGTGGATGAATCCAGAATTAGGAGGCATGGTTTTAACATTAGGTGTCACCCTTTTAGGACAGAGATGAGGAGAAATTCTCTGAGGGTTGTGCGACTTTGGAACTCTCTGCCTCAAAGTGGTGGTGGAAGTGGGGTCACTGAATATTTTTAAGGCACAAGTACATAGATTCTTGTTAGGCTCAGAACCATAGGTTATTGGTGGTAAATGGGAATGTTGAACTTGATACAAAAAGATCAGCCATGACCTTATTGAATGGCAGGGCAGGCTTGAAGGTCTGAAAGGTCTACCTCTGCTCCTATTTTGTACGTTCTATCAGTATCCAAGAACAGAAGGTCAATGTTTGAGATACAACCTCTCAATGGGGAGCTGTGTTACAGAGCAGGAGCTAGCGCTATGATGCTATCATCAAGCAGTGTGAATCTCCCCATTGGACCGGTGTACCTACACAGATATTTATTTTGGGTAAGGGCTGAGTATTCAGGTTTGAAAGTGATCCATCACTTAAGTGTGTTTCTTTTTTCAAAAAAACATTCCCACTGCTAAATGCAGACTAGCATCTGATGCCAGCAGTTTGCTGGAGATGTGTGCAACAGAGCTTGTTGGTGCTATCACGTCAATAAATGTAATTCTTCAGGGCACGGATGGGAACTGGATGCCAATCTTGCATCTTTAAAGCAACTAGATTGCCAGCACGCAAACCAACTAGTTCCCTCTAAGTGGGGTACTAACCACAAAGGCTTTATTTCCGAAAAACCTACTAAAAGACATGGATTTCCTGTTAAATACTTCATACCCAGTACAGCACATTACCCACAGAAGCAGTGCTGTAAATTTGAATCTACATACTTACTAGAGGAAACCAATAGATTATTGGATCAAAGTCAGTACGGCTGCAACAAAGATTTGTTGGTTTAAAGACAAGAATTCCAAATACTGAAACCTTTAAAGAGGTGCCTGCAAAACTACAAGCACATCCGCAAGTCCCATTCACAACTTCTCGGAATATGTAGAAGTCCAAACTAATAAACCGTTAGACAGAGTTGACTAACCAAGCTTGGTTTACAAGTGCCAGGCAGTGACCATCTCCAATAATAAAATGTCCATCAATCTGCTATCCTTTTGACCTTCAATGGCAAGTCTCACCATCAAACCTCCTGGGATGAGTGTGTGGTCATCATTGAACTGAACAAGCCATATCCACACTGGCTGCAAGAACTGGACAGCATTGGACTGTTGAGTGTGATGGAATATACTCCACTTGCCTGGATGAGCTCCAGAAACATTCAATAAGCTCAATACCAACAAGGACAAAGCAGCTCACTCATTCGGAACCCCATTCACTACCTTGAATATTCAGCCCCTCCACCACTGGCACATACAGAAGCAGTGTGCACCATCTATGAGATGGAGTGCAGCAACTCTAAGCCTCCTTCAACAGCACCTTTCAAACCCACAACCTCTACCACCTTGAAGGATAAGGGCAGCAGACCCATGCAAACACCACTAATCCTTAAAGCCAGACAACGTCCTGGTTTGTAACAATACTAGGGTTCCTAAACCTGGATGCCCTTCCTAACAGCAGTGTGAATGTACCTACACCACATGGACTGCAGCAGTTCAAGAGGTTGGCTCACTACCACCACTTTTTCCAAGGGCAACTAGGGATGAACAATAACTGTTGCCTTGCTAGCAATGTTCCCCATCCCAGGAATGAACTAAAAAAAGCCTAGTCAGCCTCACTCACATCCAAGGAAAACTTTCAAAAAGGTAAAAAATACTGCAGATGCTGGAATCTGAAACCCCCCCAGAAAATCTCCCAAAAATAATTGGACTGATGGAGAGGCATCTCAATCACATGGTGCAAACCCACTGTTCAATCAACGTGGAAGATTTGCACAGAGTGCCAATCCCAGGAACAGCTAGAATTGCAGAATAAGATTTATTATTGCTGTGGGATAGGCGGTTAGAAGGAAAACACCAGCTACGACATCTACTTAAATTAAATCAAGTGGCAATCTTCGTAAAGCCACATCAGAGCCTCAATTCTGGTCCCATCTTTTGCCTTTTCTCTGCCAATCTTTAACATTGGGTGCCAAGGCTAAACAGGTGGCATGACATCCAGAGGAGCAGAACAGAGAACACACTTCTGCACTTCCAATACAATTTGCACCAGTCCAAATGCTCAGAAATCATCCGGGTCACAAGAGGATCCAAGGAACTTGATAAGAAATTTATCAAGTTTCTTAAGACTCCACTGTGACCTGGATGACATCAGAGGGCCTCTAGGTAAAGTCCATTGGCACAGGTTTAGGTGCTTCAGCAAGTATTTTCTTGGCTTCAGCTTTATTGATGCCCTTGGTATTTACCACAAGGGGAGAGGTAGGTGATATGCACCAATAAACAAATAATCTTTCGCCTCCCCCATTGACAAATGGTCAGAGCTCAGGTAATAGATCTCAGCCAAGGAATTTCACCTATTAACCCAAATGTACCCAACCTTTGAACGAGAATGAATAATGCAAATGTCCCATAAGTGTGATTGGAGCTGTCGGAAAATTGTGTTGAAAAAAAATCCTTAATCCTGCATGCTTTAGGAGAAATATCTAGAGAGAGCTCAGTTGCTCAGAGACTCCTGCAAGACAGATGCTTTGGCAACAACATTATTGAAGGTCTTTGTAGGAACTCTTTTGGCAGCCCAGAGCTTTCAACACAATTAGACTGACAATAAACAGAGACGACCCTGGGCACATTCTGTAATGGTTTGTGCAAACATTGCAGCTGCCGGCAATAAATGCTGCAATGAAAATCTGCAAAAAGTTCCAAGCTATTTGCCAGGTGCATTAAAGGAGGAATGGACTGCTTTCAGTATCTGTCACATGAATTGGGAACAGCTGAAGATCTCAGAGTCTAAACTATAGCAGGCACTTGCTGTGATCTCAAACATCACAAGCTGGAGGAAGCCTGTGCTGCTTCCTCTGCAACCCACCTACAGCAAATCTCTTTAGCAAACCTAGCAGCATTACTCCTCATTAGTTCAGAGTTCAATGTTCAGCATTTAGCACAATACAAAGTATAGAAATTACTTGTTAGATGTCCAAAAGAAAACTTCAAAGTTTAGCTGATCTAATTTCTACAGCATCTTCCGCAATCTCAAGATCTACCAAAGCACTTGACAGGCAATTAAGTGCTTTTGAAGTGTAATTGCTAATGTAGGAAAGATAGCAGTCAGTGTGTGTACAGCACCAGCATGAGTGTGATATAGATAAGATTATCTGTTTCAGGAATCTATTCATTGAGGGATAAATACAGGACAGAAGGGACATTGTTGAAAACCCCGATCATCACCTTCAAAAAGTGTGTCACTGGATCCAGAGGTAATAAATGCCTTATCTATAACAGTGTACACCTCCAATTGTACAGCACTCGCTCAATACTGGAGTATCAGGCTAGATTTTGCATGTTTCAACACTTTAAAACGGTCTTCAAAACCCCCCCTCTTAACTCCCGAATTTCTCCTTCTTTGGCTTAAGATCAATATTTGTCCAATTACACTCTTGCAAAGCATCTTGGAACCTTATGCTTGGAACCTTGTGCTATGTTATGGTGTTATATAAAAGCAAATTGGTGTTGTGGAACTTGAACCTGCAATCTCTGACTTGGGAGGTGAGTACTAACTACCTCTCTGGTTAATCCATCCTCTTTGTCCATTTTCCAGGCTATAGTTCATTTGACAAATACCACACCGATTTCTTGAAGGGGGAGTTAGGGAGAAAGAGACTTTGCAAAATGGGAAGTGCAAGGTCAGTATCAATCAAGATAGATTTTTGGCTTGTGATTCTAGTTACTGCCTTGGGCAGGATTCAAAGTTACAATGTTGAATGTTGCAAAATTGGTGCTTTATTTCTGAATTGAGATTAGCAATGTCCTATTAATTCCTGTGTAAGTTTCCAACTCCAGTGGTGTTATGCACCATAAATTTTAACCTTCATTTAAGACTACTCAAATCATTTACAGTAAATGGTCCAACATGTCCATGTCTTCTGTCCTTTACACCACCTGGTTTAACTGTATTCTCTTTAAATGAATCTATTTAGCCCCTTGTATAAAAGCAAAATACTGCAGATGCTGGAAATAAAAACAGAAAATGCTGGAAGAGCTCAGCAGGTCTGGTAGCATCTGTGGAGAGAGAGATACAGAATTAACGTTTTGAGGCCGAATTGACTCTTATTCAGAGCTTTCTGAAGAAGTCAATTGGACTTGAAACATTAACTCTTTATCTCTATACAGATGCTGTCTGACCTGCTGAATTTTTCCTGCATTTTTTGTTTTCACTTAGCAGACCCGTTTTGTCATTCAATGAGATCATGGCCGATTTGTGACCAAACCTCATAGCACTTTTGCCCCATATCCCTTAATATCTTTGGTTAACATCTACTAGACTCAAATTTTAAACTAACAATTGATCCAGAGTCATTTTCTATTTGCGAGAGTTCCAAACTTTGCCACACTATGAGCTGTTTCCCAATTTCACTCCATGTTCTGGCTTTAATTTTTGACAATGCCCCTAGACTCCACAACCAGTGCAAATATTTTCTCTCCTTTTACCCTTAATATTTTGAAAACTTCAACCAAATAACCTCTTAACCTTCCAAATCCCCTGGGTTTCTCCTGAATTCCTTATTGGACTTTTAGTGACTATCTTATGATTATGGTCCCCAGTTCTGGTCTTGCCTGCATAATCTAAATCATCATCTCTAAACACAAGGTTGGGTTATATGAAACTTTTTTTATGAGCTGCGTCAGTCCATGGAAAACGTAGCCAACCAAGTCATTGGAGACATCGCAGGACAAATGTTTCTATCTCATTCAAACACCTGGAAGTCATAAAAGTAACCAATGTGCTCAGTAGTTCAAACCTAAAAAAAAAAGGGTACCTCGGAAGATGGGAATTTTATAGCATTATTTTTAATTTCCAACAAATTATGTTTTAAGCTGGTTGCAGATTTCCTCAAAAAGCACAAACTCCACAAGAAATAAGTATTATTTGCCACTCGCGATCAAAGGCACAGGATTCCCAGACCAGTTATTTGGGATCATCAAAATAGTTGGCATGATGACTTCCTCTTTAATGCTCATTTGCAAATGTGAAATCATATTTTCAATATTAATCTATACATAAATTTGTCCAAAACAGATGGACCTTGTATGAGGTTCGACTTCTTTTCCTTCTTTTAGTACTCTTGCCACTCTTGACCAGAGAATGCTTTCTGACATCTGACCATTAGTTTATCCTCCTATTTTAAACCTTCTCCTTGGTTTCACTCAAGCTGCAGCACAACATCAGAGCATCTCAACGCTGCTGGTTAAATTTTTGGAAAGTGCTGTTGGTTAGACCCCACAAAACGCAGACACGTCTGTGATCTCAAGAGTCCGCGATCACACAACGGGCAGGCTTCCATTAGTCTAGATACATACGGTCAAGTCCTGTGAAGCTGAACATTCCGATCTGCTGGGTGAGGTGGTCCCATGTGCCAGGTGTTCCCAGCTTCTCCAATTTCTCCTTCAGTTGTGCTCTCATCAGTAACACACGGTCAGCCATGGTCTTCACATTACCTTTCCTGGAGTGGGGTGAAATTACTACAGTGGATTAGTGGACATTGAGCTGTCTGATGCGATAATGAGCTTAGAAAGTTCAAGGTTTGATTTCTAATTTGCGCTGAGCAGGGCGAGCGGATTTTAACTCTGGCGGATACAACTGCTAGAATTGACATTGGTATTCCTGCATTGATCTCTGCTCTATCTTCAGTAGGTGCACTTGGGTGAAATGCACCAGAGTGTATTAGCTGGAACTGCGCACCAGTTAGTAGGTGCCTGCAAGGACAATCACATACATTACAAATCTCACCAGGGTGTTAATGCACCAGTGGAGTGCACACTTGGCTGCAATAAAGGAGAAAAGAGGCAACCAGTTTTAAAGGGAAGTCAACAAGCTACTGTATGTGCAATGATGGAGCTGGGACAGAAAAATACCAATGGTAAGCAAAGTAATGGAAATTAATGCAAGAGGTCCAAAGATGTGCAAATTAGGTGGATTGGCTGTGTGGATTGGCCCCTTAAGTGTCCAAAAAAGGTTCGGTGGGGTTACGGGGATAGGGTGAGGGCGTGGGATTAAGTAGGGTGCTCTTTCCAAGGGCCGGTGCACACTCGATGGGCCGTTGAATGGCCTCCTTCTGCATTGTAAATTCTATGACTCTATGAATTTGTTTGAGGACATGCCTCGGAGAACCAACTTAACATTAAAGATTCAAAGGACCTGGTGGGAAATCAGAGGAAACAGCAAAAGCAAAAACAAAGTATGGCACAAATATATGACTGTAAGGCAGTAGAGGATGATGTATTAAAAAAACACCTGGTAGAAATCTACATTGTTATAAAACAAATTAAGCAAAGCTGCGGCACGGGCACGGATAAATGTTAATCAGAATGCAGTATGCAAGGCAGCACATTCAAAAACATCAGGGCATCGTACATCATGCTAGGAGGGGGAGCAAAATTGAAGACAGCGGGATGAGGTCCAGCCATCTTGGTGTCTTAATTCTTTCATTCTCAATTTTTTTAAAAATTGTTTTTCAATCGAGAGCACAAAGTGGCACAGCCGGAAGCTCCGAACAGATGACGGATCAGATATCATGCAAACAACCTATCGTAGAGTTCACTGACATACAGTTTTGGAAACATAGGATTAGGCCATTCAGCCCCTCGATCCTGCTCCACCATTCAATATGATCATGGCTGATCACTAGCGTTTGCAATATGGCATGCCTTAGTTTTTGTCTTTGTTATCTTTAACTTCCATGCTTAGCCATGGATTTTTTTCCGTCTCTTACAAACTTCCTCTCTGGAATATATTTTGTTTGGGAGGAATTGAATATCTTGAACAACTGCCACTGCTCATCAACTGTCCTACCTTTTATTCTTCCTGCCCAGTCCACTAGGGCCAAATCTGTCCTTGTGCCTATGTAATTACCTTTGTTCAGCTCTGGAATGTGTGGGACTCCTCTTTCTCACCCTCAAACTGAATTTTGAATTTGATCATGCTATTATCACTCTTTTTTAGAGGATCCTTAACTATTAGCTCAATCTCTCATACATTCAATGAACTCTCCCTTAAGGGTACCCTTGCCAATATAAAAGGAACACGTGTACAAAGAGAAGGGTTAGAATTCCCAGTTCTGAAGACTCATATTTGACTTGAAACGTTAACTCTGTTTCTCTCTCCACAGGTGCTGTTAGGCCTGCTGAGTAATTCCAGCACTCGGTTTTATTTTGGAATTCCAAGGGTTGACTCAAGTATATAAAATTCATTGTTTCTTAAAACCATGAACATTCTACTCTCGACCTTACTGCACCTTTAGAATCTGTCGCGAAATCCATCGTTTGAAGTAAGATTTTGGTAACCACTTCCAACTCTTGCATCATGGTTGTGTGTCCACTCTGTCCCGTCAGTCAGTCAGAAACACGTTCAAAGTATTGAAAATATAATTTTAGGCTTAAAGTTTCATTTTAAAAACCGCAGATGCTTTTTTTTTTGCTCAAGGAGAGTTAAGCAGCAGTATGTCAGAGTGCATCTTTGAAACATTTCTCAAATCAACATCTCACCATTCAGTATAAAGTTGTGGGTTACCAAGCGTCATGGCTACAATACGAGCCCCGTGAGCGGGCGGGTTCGACCATATAGTACGGGCCAGCTTCTCCATTTGAGATCGAATCTTGGTCACATTGTCATCGTCCTTAGCCACAATGCACAGATTCCCAACTCGTTCATCTAAACACGGGGAAAAGGGAAAAGGAAAGAAATGGATCATTGTGTTAACATTGAAATACAAGATTCTTGTGTCCAAGGCAAATTTACTGGGAGTTAAGATAATCGTGCTTCCAGAAGTTTTTCCTTGAATGCATTCCATAATTTCTTCAGCCTATTACTCAATACACACATCAGAATAAAATGGGCAAGCATGCACAATGATGTTCAAGATTCTGTGATGGTGATAAACCAGCACTAAATGTCGGAGTTAGTGAGCTGACTCTGAGCAACCCCACAGAATAAAACAATGTTTCCTCTTGAGCAAATATTTAAATCCAACACTAATTTTGCTTTCTTTTAAAAATGGAGTACCCAATTCATTTTTTCCCAATTAAGGGGCAATTTAGCGTGGCCAATCCACCTAGCCTGCACATCTTTGGGTTGTGGGGGAAAAACCCACATAAACAGGGGAAGAATGTGCAAACTCCACATGGACAGTGACCCAGAGCTGGGATCAAACCTGGGACCTTGGTGCCGTGAGGCAGCAGTGCTAACCACTGTGCCACCACTCATCTCTAAACTGTACACAAAGATCTGCTAGGGCTGGGGGTACTGGGTGGGCTGTGGAGTCGCAGATGGCAGGTTGGGTTCACGCATGGCCGGCGCCATGTTGTATGGCATGATCTATTTATCTAGGGCAGCACGGTAGCATTGAGGATAGCACAGTTGTTTAACAGCTCCTAGGTCCCAGGTTCGATTCCGGCTTGGGTCGCTGTCTGTGCAGAGTCTGCACGTTCTCCCAGTGTGTGCGTGGGTTTCCTCCGGGAGCTCCGGTTTCCTCCCACAATCCAGAGATATGCAGGTTAGGTGGATTGGCCATGTTAAATTGCCCTTTGAGTCCAAAATTGCCCTTAGTGTTGGGTGGGGGTGTTGACCTTGGGTAGGGTGCTCTTTCCAAGAGCCGGTGCAGACGCGATGGGCCAAATGGCCTCCTTCTGTACTGTAAATTCTATGATAATCTATGATAATGAGGTCTAAATGTTAATGCAGGACATTCACTGTACATTTTATTCAATAACAGAATCATTAATGCTAGACAACTAATCTTTAGGGCAGCACGGTGGCACAGTGGTTAGCACTGCTACCTACAACACGGAGGACCCGGGTTCGAACCCGTCCCACTGTGTGTGGAGTTCGCATATTCTCCCAGTGTCTGCGTGGGTTTCATCCCGGCAACCCAAAGATGTGCAGAATAGGTGGATTGGCCACGCTAAATTGCTCCGTAATTGGAAAAAAACTAATTGGGTATTCTAAATTTATTTTTAAAAAGTGACAATTAATCTTAGAAGTAAATGCTGGCCTTGCAAACACTGCTCATATACCATGAAAGAATAAACCTACCTTTAGTAGAAAAAAATCCTAAGCAGCATTCCGGAAGCATGAAAACATAGACCCCTAGCTAAAGGAAAGATCTGGTGAGTAAATCAAAGGTTGGTCACAAAGGCGAGCTTTAAGGAGGGTCATGGCAGGACAGCAAAGCAGAAGGAATTTCCAGAGGACAGACTGAAGTAGCTGAAGGTACACTAAGTGCTGAAGGTATACTAACTAATGCTCGGCAATGGATTCTACAGTCAGAAGGAGAGTGTGTTTGAGTGTGGGAGGAATGCGCCTACAGCCAGAGAAATTTCAGAGAGATACGAGAGGGCTGAGGCCACAAAGGCATTTAACAGGATGAGAATTGTGAATCTAAGGTTGATTGAACTGGGAATCAATGTAAGAAAGCAGAGAGAAGAATAGAGGGCGATGGGCAAGTGTGTGGACTAGGATAGGGGCTGCAGAACTTTGAATGGAAAAGTGGAGAATGTCAATCCGACCAAGAGAATATTAGAATGACTGAGTCTGAAAGAGAACAAAGGGCCTCCCGAGGAAAGAATTCCCATCAGATTAAAAGGAAAAGCAAACTACAAACATTTCTGGGTCTTTGATGCAATTCTAATCTTTGAGATATTAAAAATATCCAGACCAAAAAAAGGTCACTGGCGGATTTTATTAACCTGTAAATCTCCCAAGCCACCCAGTGCTGCATCCTGGTTTGAAAATTTGATGATGTGGAGATGCCGGCGTTGGACTGGGGTGAGCACAGTAAGAAGTCACCAGGTTAAAGTCCAACAGGTTTGTTTCGTCGATGTCACTAGCTTTCGGAGCGCTGCTCCTTCCTCAGGTGAACCTGAGGAAGGAGCAGCGCTCTGAAAGCTAGTGACATCGAAACAAACCCGTTGGACTTTAACCTGGTGTTGTAAGACTTCTTACTGAAAATTTGATGTCCTTCTTATATCTGGAGAAGATTAAATGTTGAGGAGTTCAACTGAGAATGTTTTTTTGTAGATGGAAACCATGTCTCTTTCTTCAAAGAATTGATTGCTGTCGACTGTTAAGTTTACTGTTTTCTTTTAGTATAATTTGTGTTGTCTACTTTGGGGGGGGGGGGGGGGGGGGTTGAATTGGTCTACGTATTATTTAGTTTTCATGCTTCCCTCCCCGCTTGAAAACCCAAAAAGCGTCACTGGAGCCCTTCATTGAAATATCTTTACCATGTATAATTAGACTACTTTTCTCAACCCAAGAAAAAGTAAATATTTCTTATAACTCTCAATACCTTTTATAGTGAAGATACAGTTCCCTTTTAGAATCATCATTTTAACCCCAAACCTATTCCCTTCATTTTGCTCTGCCCTGTTTATTGTACAGTACAACACCAGGTTAAAGTCCAACTTTATGGCTTGATGTAATTCACACCTCTTTAACCTGGGGTTACCCCATCTCTGGATCTGTAAAGATTTAATCACCTGCTAATGGTCGCATTCCAAGCATTGTTTGGCATCTTTGAATTTGTCTATATATGTGTTTCTGGAACATACCTCTTCATTCACCTGAGGAAGGAGCAGCGCTCCGAAAGCTAGTGACATCGAAACAAACCTGTTGGACTTTAACCTGGTGTTGTAAGACTTCGTACTGCGCTCACCCCAGTCCAACGCCGGCATCTCCACATCCTGTTTATTGTAGTTCAAGCATCTTTTGTTTATATTCAATTGAATTATTTTGGCAGTCTCCTTATTCTCAATACTTATTCTTGCATATTGAGCTAGATGAGTTTGCAAGCAAGAGGTCTGATCATCACTGCTGGTGATAGGATAAAAAGTGCCTTTTTATTTGAAGAAAATCTGCAAGATTTAGTTGGTTAAAGAGTGAATAATGTTGAGCAACTCCTTTTTGAGATCTACATTACAAGTTAGAGTCTGCCTTAGCTACTTTAACATACACCATTACTGACCACTCCCCTAACAGTCTGAGAATTTTGTAGTTAGGGTTAAGAACATGCCACCTGATACTTATGCCTCCCATTACATAGCCAAGGGGTATAACAGGATCCCCTAGTGACCAGAACTAGACAGGAACAGGAAGAGACCAGTCAGTCCCTTAAGCCTTGGTTGACCATTTATTCATTAATGGGATGTGTATCAAACTCACTGTGAACATCACTGTTCCATGTTTAAAAATTGAAATCTCATGCCCCAAAAGTTGTTTTGTTGGGTTGACTTGGAATGCAATGGGTTTTATTTTACAAATTTTGGAATTTTTAAGCTGCAGCCAAGATTCCTACTGAACTACATCTGATCAAGTATGTAGTGCAGCTTTGGAATGACAAGCAGATGTAAAATCTCACAGAATGTTCAAAAGAAAAGAATAAAAGAACAAGAACAGCTGGATCTCAAGAGCACATACTCATTTTCTGAAGCATGTAGAGCCATTCAACTGTGGCCAAGAACATCCAAATGGATATTTAGATTGTCCCAAATGTTGGTATTAAAATGCCACTTCTGATTACAAGGCTTACAGATTGCCCTGACCAATATCTCACCCTTAACCAAAATACCAAAATTAAACTTCATGGGTCATTTATCTCATTGCTGTTTTGTGGCATCGCACTGCTCAAAATGGCTGCCACACGTCGTCCTCAACAGCCAACCAAAAAGTGATACAGTGCGTTGAAAAATCCAATTCTTCCTTTCCGTTCACTCTGGGCGAAGAATCGGAGTGGGTTCATTCAGTCAACGTGGATAAAGAGAATGTTGGAAGAATAGTTTCAATCCTATATGACTAGAGCTCACCAAAAACACTACTGCTCATATTCTAAACAACATTTGAGTCCCATTCACGAGCATCCCATTGGTGGCTGTGTCTTAAGCTACTAAAAGCACTGGAATTCACTCCCTAAAATGCTCGTCTCCCTTTCCACCTTTAAGCCACTCATTAAAAACATACCTCTTTGACCAATCTGTCACAATGTGGTTCGGCATCAAATTAATTTCATTACCGTCCAATGAAGTGCCTTTGGTTGTTTCATATGTTAATAGCGAATATATCAAAAGTTTAAAACAATTTTTTTTTTTTTTTTTTTTTTTTTTTTTAAAAGAGTACCCAATTTTTTTTCCAATAAGGGGCAATTTAGCATAGCTGATCCACCTAACCTGCACATCTTAGGGTTGTGGGGCTGAAACCCACGCAACCCACTCGGGAAGAATGTGCAAACTCCACAGACAACGACCCGGGGCCGGGATCGAGCCCGGGTCCTTAGTGCCGTAAACAGCAATGCTAACCATTGTGCCACCCTAGCTACAAGTTGTTACACTGAAGAGTTGGGTTCTCTGCACAGCAATCCACTGAACTTAAAAAGGTGCTTACCACAACGTAACATAAAAGGCTGACCACAACCCAAGGCTAATCCAGTAGTTGTGGGAAATATTTTTTTCGGGTTAAATGAAGTCTAACTTTTTATGAAAGATCATAATCCAACAGAATATAGATTTCAAACCTTTTAATGTACAAATGTAATGTTTATGCAATGATTTGAAGATTGCATTTTCAATACTGCGCCCATCTATTTCTATTGTGAACTGATCAATTTTTAAACGGAATTTCAACGCTCAAACTCTGTTTGAGCACAGTCTGGAATGAAACTGTTCAATGATCTGTTCATGCTTTTTAAAAAAAAAGTTCTTTTCAATTATTTTAAATAGGGTTACTCACGGCATGATTTTGGTTACTAAACTGCAATAGGTTCCGCACTTAAATATCAGCAACTACTTTAATTGTCAAAAAAAAACAATTGCAATCTATTGCACTGCCCAATTGTGCTGGTCTATGGAAAACTTTACGCTTCTGATTAGACAAATTAATTTTAATGGAAAATTGAAGCCTAACCTAACTAGTGCAATTTAAAGTGCACTTTGGGCACAATTTTTGATTGCTCCCAAAGCAGAAACTCCAATACCCCTAATCATAGCAAAGTAAAATGTTGCTTAAAATCAGTTTATAATGATGTGCAGCCTGATGCACAATTACAGACTCCGTTTGGAAAAAAAAGTTACATAATTTTTTTTTTTTTTTAAAACACCAGTTGCTTCGTCAGGACCTAATAGAACAAAATCAAAGCACGTTTTTCTGAATATCACATGCCCCTGAGCAAAAGCTTTGATCTATTTTAGGAAACAAACAGGTGTAAATTATTACATATCTGTAGTATTACCCCCACCGCTCCACTTGCACTCACTGTCTGCCACCTTCTGGATTTATAGCAGTACTGCAGACACGCTGCTGATGGAGACAATTCATAGAATTATACACTGCATAAGACAGCCAAATCGGCCCATCATGCCTGTGGCAGCTTCAATTAGTCTCACTGCTCTCCCCGCATCCCTGCAACCTTTTCCCCTTCAAGTATTTATCCAGTTCTCTTTTTCAACTTACTATTGAACAGCTTCCACCACCCTGCCCAATTAACCCTATCAAAACCCATCATAATTTTGAACACCTCTACTAAATCTCCCATTAACCTTTTCTGCTCTGAAGAAAATGCCCAGTTTCACCAGCTTAATAATTAACTGAAGTACTTCATCTCTGGTACTAGTCTGGCAAATGTCCTACTGCTATAAGGAAATGCATCACCCAGGAAAGTAATAAGATTGTTAAAAAGCCTACAAATGATTTAGGATGCTAGCTTTGCCAGTATTACACACATCCTTACACTTGCCCTCAAGAAGGTAGTGGCTATCACCTTGAAAAGTTACCATCCATGTAGGTACACACAGTGCTGTTAGGGAGGGTGATCCAGGATTTTGACAGTCACAGCAAAGTAATACCAAGTCAGGCTTGGAAGGGAATTTGCATCTGCTGCCCTGGTCATTCTGGTTGGTAAGGTCACTGGTTTGGAAAGTGCGTCTTACAGATGGTACACACTGCTGCCACTGTGCATTGGTGGTGAAATGAATGAATGTTGAAGGCGGTTGCTGAAAACAGGCTGCTGTGTCCCAGTTGATGTTGAGCTTCGAATGTTGTGGGAGCTGCAGTCATCCAGGCAAGTGGTGAATATTTCATCACACTCTTGACTTGTGCCTTTGTAGATAGTGGACAGGCTTTGGGGAGTCAAGAGGTGAATTACTTTGTTGAATTCCCAGCCTGTGGCTTGCTCTTGTAACCACTGTATTTATACTGCTAGTCCAGTTCAATTTCTGGTCAATAGCAACCCCCAGGGTGTTGATAATGGGGGATTCACTATCATGTGGACATGGTTGGATTCTCTCTGGTTAGATATAATCACCTGTCACTTGTGGCATGAATTTTACTTGCCATTTATCTGTCCAAGCTTGAAAGTTGCCTAGCTCTTGCTGCATATGGCCTCAGACTGCTTTGGTATCTGCAGAGTTGCAAATGGTGCCATGTATGAGTCCAACCAGCATAGAGTCCCGTCCCCTGCCAGTTGTTAGAGCTCCTTGATTCCATACTTGAAAGAAAATGCTGCCTTGATCTCAAGGGCAGTCACACTCCACTCACCTCTGGAATTTAGCTCTTTTGTCCATATTTGAACCACGGCTGCAATGAGAACAGGAGCTGAGTGACCCTGGTGGAACCCAAGCGGAGCATCATGAGCAGGTTATTGCTGAGTAAGCACTGCTTGAGAGCACTGTCGACGACACCTTCCATCACTTTGCTGAATATTGAGTGTAGACTGATAGGGCAGCATCTGACCTGGTCAGATTTGTCCTGTGTTGTGTGTACAGGACATAGCTGGGAAATGTTCCACATTGCCAGGCAGATGCCAGTGATGTGGCTATACTGGAACAGCTTGGTTCGGGATACGGCTAGTCCTGGAGCATATAGCCTTTGCAATACCCAGTGCCTTCAAAGTGTTTAGTGATGCTATATGCAGTGAATCAAATTGGCTGATGATGCTCCATCATTGAGGATTGAGGTATTTGTGGAGCCCACAAACCAACATTTATGACAGGATGTGACAGAACTGCAGAGCTTTGACCCGAACAATTGGTTGCGAGATCGCTTAGCTGTCGACCACTTGCTGCTTATGCTGCAGCCTCACCAACTTGACACCGCATTTTTTGGCATGCTCTCCTGCACTCTTCATTGAACCAGGATTGATCCCCAGTTTGATGGCAATGGTAGAGTGGGGATATGCCGGGTCAGATTGCTGTTGTATCCATTTCTACTGCTGCTGATGCCCACATAGATGCCCAGATTACAGTTGCTATACCTGTCAGAAGTCTATTCCATTTAGCATGATGACAGTGCCACAACACATGATGGAGGGTACCTCAATGTGAAGACGTGACTTTGTCTAGGCAAGGAATATGTAGTAGTAACACCTACCGATTCCATCATGGGTAGGTACATCTGCAACAGGTAAACTGGTGCAGACGAGGTAAAGTAGGTTTTTCCCTCACCACCTAGTCTACCAAATATGGCCAGCTCAGTCAATATCAGTGCTACCGAGCCACTCTTGGTGATGGACATTGAAGTCCCCCAACCAGAACACATTTTGCATCCGTGCCACCTTCAGGGCTTCATCCAAGTGGTGTACAACAGGGAGTACAGATTCATCAGCTGAGGAGATTTGAGAACTCCCAGGACAACTCCTTCCCAATTGATCATCACTGTTCCACCACCTCTGGGACATACCCAGAGATGGTAATGGTGTTTTCGGAGACATTGACTATAAAGTATGATTTTGTGAGCATGACAATGTCAGGCTGTTGCTCGAGTAATCCATAAGACACCTCATCCCATTTTAGCACAAGCCAGAGTTTGTGAGGGGGTCTTTGCAGAGTCAAGGGGGTTGGGGTTGCTGTTGCCTAGGTCGTTGCCAGTTTCATTGCTCTTTGTAGATTTTATAGCAATTTTGATACAAAGGAGTGGCTTGCTGGGGCATTTACTTTTTTAAAAATATTTTTATTAAGGTTTTTTAACAACACAATTTTTTCCCCTTACAAACAATAACCCCCCCCCCCGTAACAAAATAACGCAAATTCTCCCTGAGCAAGATACATACAAGGCAAGATGGATTTACATAGCTTTATACACTGGCTCTTGCCCGCGCGTACCATTTCCCCCCACCCTCCATGCTATCTCCCGCTCGTCCATCCCCTCAGACAGTCTCTCATTTCCTCCCTCCCCCCAAGGATTGCTGCTGCTGCTGATCGACCTTCTTCTAACGCTCCGCGAGATAATCTAGGAACGGTTGCCACCGCCTGTAAAACCCCTGTGCAGACCCTCTCAAAGCAAACTTAATTCTCTCCAATTTTATGAACCCCGCCATGTCATTAATCCAGGCCTCCAGGCTAGGGGGCTTCGTCTCCTTCCACAATAGCAAGACCCTTCGCCGGGCTACTAGGGACGCAAAGGCCAGAATTCCGGCCTCTTTCGCCTCCTGCACTTCCGGCTCATCCACTACTCCAAATATTGCTAGCCCCCAGCTTGGCTTGACCTGGACTTTCACCACCTGGAATATTACTCCCGCCACTCCTCTCCAGAACCCCTCCAATGCTGGGCATGACCAAAACATATGGACATGGTTCGCCGGGCTCCCTGAACATCTTTCACATCTATCCTCTACCCCAAAGAACCTACTCAGCCTCGCCCTCGTCAAATGCGCTGTGAACCACCTTAAATTGTATCAGACTGAGCCTGGCACACGAGGAAGAGGTATTAACCCTACCCAGGGCGTCGGCCCATAGCCCTTCCTCAATCTCCTCCCCCAATTTACCTTTCAATTCTTCTACTAGCGCTTCCCCCTCTGCTTTCATCTCTTGGTATATTTTGCTGGGGCATTTACAAGTCAACCACATTGCTGGCGGGTCTGGAGTCACATGTAGGCCAGACCAGGTAAGGACAGAAGATTTCCTTCCCGAAAAGGACATTAGCGAACCAGGTGGGTTATTAAGACAATTGACATTGGTTGCATGGTCACCATTACCAAGGCTAGCTTTTAATCCAGTTTTATTAATTGAATTTAAATTCCACCAGCTCCTGGGGTAGGACTCAAACCCATGTCCCCTGGATTACTAGTCCGGTGACATCACCACAACTCCACCACCTTGAGTAGGTTTGCTGGGTCCAGGAAACTCAAGGAATCCCAAGCCTCCCCAGCTCTTTTTGTCTTCTGCTTGGTTCTGGCGTCAAGAGGTGCAGGAGCACCTCCCCAGCGCAAGCTGATGCCGAGGGCTCCCAAACCAATTTCCTTCCCGCCGTCAGCCATTTCTGTCCAGAGACTGTCCTGGATTATTTAAATTAGGCTCAGAAATTTAAAATGGTGCAAGGCCTATTCAGATGCCTGTCTCAGTGAGAGAGCATTGTCACCCTCTGAATTCTCTGCCCCAGTAGAAATCAATGCCTAATTGTTTGTATACTTGATATAAAGACCTGAATTCTGAAGTAACCTTAAGGGACTCGAAGCATTCGTAATTTTAAAAAATGTTTTTAAAAAAAGGTCAGTGATCAGCAAAGCCTCATCTGAGCCGCTCAAAATTTTTTAAAAATAAATTTAAGTACTCAATTATTCCCCCCCCCCCCAATTAAGGGACAGTTTAGCATGGCCAAACCACCTACCCTGCGCATCTTTGGGTTGTGGGGGTGAAACCCACGCAGACACGGGGAAAATGTGCAAACTCCACAGGGTCAGAGACCTGGGGCCGGGATCGAACCAGTGTCCTCGGCCCCATGAGGCAGCAGTGCTAACCGCTACGCCACTCGAACATTTCTTGCCCACCACCCTGTCCCTGGCAGCAGCTCAAGTGCCTGGTTGCTGAACAATCACTTAACCTGAAGTGGCAGGCAGATGTCAAAGTTTCATTCATGTTGTGTTATTGCTGGTGAACCCAGCATTAGTTGCTGATCCTAAATGCTCACTCCTTTAGCATTGAATTTGTTTAATATATTTTGACAAGGGAGGAGGAATGGGTAGATGTGAAGAACAGCAAGGAGAAAATAGATAGAAATTTGCTTCACAGCGCCAGAGTCCCAGGTTCGATTCCCGGCTTTGGTCACGGTCTGTGCGGAGTCTGCGCGTTCTCCCCATGTCTGCGTGGGTTTCCTCCCACAAGTCCCGAAAGACGTGCGGTTAGGTAATTTGGACCCTAACAGGTGCCGGAGTGTGACACTAGGGGCTTTCCACAGTAACCTCAATGCAGTGTTAACGTAAGCCTACTTGTGACAATAATAAACATTATACTTGGCAACCACTAGTGTTCGGAGAACAAACTACCATCTGCAGATCAAGGCATGACTTCACAATTTTCTGTCATTGTATGAATGCAAGCTTGAAAGATTGATCATTCCTGTTTGTTTGCTTAACCTTGCTGCAGCATAAAGCTGTCTGGCTATTTAAACCAATCTTCTCTGCCTTTAGACTTGACACGGTCCATCGGAGTTACATGTGATGGATGTCGAAACTGGTCCATATCACAAGAGGGTGCAGCCAGAGCCAACTTCCATAAAGCAAAGTTCAGTCTGCTTAGAGGCAAATGGAACCAACTAACCCAAGCATTTATCAAACGCAATCAAAATTTGACAATAACTGGGCACATCCACAGCTTCAGTTGCAGGCCTGTGTCCTGCTACACTCTTAGACATAGACATAGAACATACAGTGCAGGAGGCGGCAATTCGGCCCATCGAGTCTGCACCGACCCGTTTAAGCCCTCACTTCCACCCTATCCCCGTAACCCAAAAACCCCATCTAACCTTTTTGGTCACCAAGGACAACTTATCATGGCCAATCCACCTAACCTGCACGTCTTTGGACTGTGGGAGGAAACCGGAGCACCTGGAGGAAACCCACGCAGGCACGGGGAGAACATGCAGACTCTGCACAGACAGTGACCCAGCGGGGAATCGAACCTGGGACCTTGGTGCTGTGAAGCCACAGTGCTATCCACTGGTGCTACCGTGATGCCCTTGTTTTTATAGTTAATAAGCTTTTAGTCAGGACTTTTCCCAGAGAGGTCAACCTATTTGGAACTCTGACCGTTTATTAGTCTGTGGCAGAATATATGCATTTATGTTTAGACCCCATTTGTTCTTCATCTATTCAAGTGCGGTAGAATGGGTTGCAGACTTTCACCCTACTTGGGATTATTCAGGATATCAGTAGATATTGTTGCTAGTTTGTCATTTTGCTTCCTTCACTGTGCTTGGCTCCTGTTACATTTTAAAATTTAGAAATAAACTATTACTTACTGTATAGTCCAAAATTCTTAGAAAATGACTGTGCACAGAAGAGCTCGAAGCCCTGGCTCACAAAGTAACGAATAGCCCAGGCATCTCTATCCAAGTCTCCAGATGCAAAGCCCTGATAAGCTGAATCAAAGAAAGGGAAAAGCGATCTTCGCTGCAAATGGACAGAAAATACAGGCGTGAGGATACAACACACACACACAAAGCGAAACTGCAAAGGATCACTTCTGGCTCAACAGTTGAATTGCACTCCTCTACATTTCCCACCATTTTCAGCAACTTCACCTACATTTTTAGTCTGCTCTTTATTCCTACACAGTTCAAAAGGGACAAATGTAGATAAGAGTCTGCAACAAACAACTCACACTCAAATCGTGGTGAAGACGACTTCTAGTGGTGGCCATGGAGTGAGTGGTCACACATTGTGACTCCTGCTCAAGGTGGAATTTTTTAGTCCTTTCCCCTCCCACAGAGCAAAGTATTGGAGGGCAAAAGGTACAGGAGTGCCTGGGGAAGGTAATACGCCTCTTGTGTGGCTGGTGGATGGATTCACGGACAAGGCGTGGTGCAAGGAAGAAAGAACTGCTGGAGAAAGAGTCGTTGTGGTGCACCACAGGCAAAGATGGCAATGGACAAGGGATCTGTGCTGCCCACCCTGTGGTCAACGGAGCAGTTGGAGGAGTTCTTGAATGAGAAGTTTCGGCAGCAGAGGAAAGAGGCCCTGGAAGACCGGAACAAAGTGGTGGAACCGCTGAGATCTGGGATTGAGTGAGTGGAGCAGAGGGTGGAGTCCCAAGATCAGACAATTCAGAAAGTGGAGGTGGTGGTGGGGGAGCACGAGGAGCAGTTGGCCTCGTTGGTGGCTGAGGTGGGAGTGGGAGAGGCAAAAAAAAAAAAAGCTGAGTGAGAAGACAGAGGATTTGGAGACTCACTCTAGAAGGTAAAACTTAAGGGTGGTCTGGATGCCTGAAGGCATTGAAGGAGCGGAGGCCACGGTGTACGTGGCAAGGATTGGGGGGGGGGGGCTTTGATTGGACCGAGTGCACAGGGCACTGAGGAGGTCAGAGACAGGCGAGCCACAGAGGGGATGGTGGTGCAGTTGCACCGCTTTCTGGACAAGAAGATCCTTCGATGGGCGAGGCAGACCAGGAAATGTACCTGGGAAGGGAATGAGCTGTGGGTGTACCAGGACCCAAGTGCGGAGCGCTGGCGAAGAGGGCGGCCAAGTTTAACCAGATTACAGCTGCCCTCTTCAAAAAACGGGGTGAAGTTTAGGGTAAAGTACCCGGCCCGGCTGTGGATGGCTTTCTAGAAGCAAGCTTTATTTCGACACACCGAAAGAGGTGATGGAATTTGTCAGGAACAATGGACTGTGAGGAGTGAGAGGACAAAGCGTGTTCTTTAAAGTGTTTGGTGTTGGGTTTTTGGGGGCCGGGTTCCATGGGGGAATAATGATGACGAGTGTGCCTTTTGTTACTTTTTAGGGAAGGATGGACGGTTGGCGGCCTTGGACAGAAGTCACCATGCTAGCTGGGCAGGCTAGTTAGTGAGTCAGCTGTAAGGTTGCCACAAGGGGCGGGGGTTGCTGACATGGGTGTGGTGCAGTTGGGAAGAGATCACTGACAATGTACATCCAAGGGTGGGCTTATAGGGTCACAGGCCAGGTCAAAAAGGGATATGGGGTGCCCCCCTGACCAGGCTGGTCATGTGGAACGTGAGGGGGTTGAATGGGCCGGTTAAATGGTTGCATGTGTTCATGCATTGGAGTTTGAAGGCAGGCGTAGCTTTTTTTGGCAGGAGACACATGTGAAATTGGGGGACCAGACGAGGTTGAAAAAAAGGATGACTGGACCAGGTGTTCCATTCGGGGCTGGACATGAAGATTTTGGGGGGGGGGGGGGGGGGGGGGGGGGGGGGGGTTGGTTAATAAGCGGGCTGCATTCGAGGTGGGGAGTACAGTGGCCGATCGGGGGGGTGGGCACAACTTTAATATGGTCATAGATCAGAGCTTGGACCGGTTGGGTCCCAAGTTGTCGAGGTTGTCGGCAGTGGCAAAGGTGCTGAGAGGGTGTTGGGGGAGGGGGTTCCATATTTCTCACATGTGCAACGGATGTACTCCTGGATTGATCGTTTTCATGCTGGACAGGAAATTGCCGGTGGGGGTAGCCAAATTGGCGTATTCAGTGATTGTGGTTGCCCCCAGTGTAGGTGGGGTTGTTGGCAGACTGTGGTGCGAGTGGGTGAGGGCAGCTATTCGGGGAGCTAAACAATATGTGGACGGCGCGGCCGCTGCATCATGGGAGGCAATGCGATAGTCAGGGAGAGTTTATATCAACCTGGGAGCATAGGGAGAAAACGGAGCGAGAGGAGAGGGCTAGATTGGCGGACGAGATTTTGAGGGTGGACAGGAGATACTCAGAGGCGCTGGATGCAGGACTGTTGAAGGAGAGGCAGCGGCTACAGGATGAAGTTTGGGCTAGTTTTGACGGGGAAGGCAATGGGGCATCTGCAGACAGCTAGAGGGGCAGTGTATGAATATGTGGAGAAGGCAAGCTTGATGTTGGCCCATCAGTTGAGAAAGCAAGAGGAGGCGAGAGAGATCAGCAGAGTTAGTGATGATAAGGGCATGGTGGTGATGGACCCGGAGAGGATGAATGTTCGAGCCGTTTTATAGAAGGTCCTATGAGTCAGAGTCCCCAGCCAAGAGGAGGCGACGTGACGGTTCCAGGATGGACGAGAGTTTCCCCAAAGTGGAGGGGCTGGGAGCCTCAATTGGGCTGAGGGAGGGTGATCGATGGTATGGGGAACGATGCAGGCAGGGAAGGCACCAGGACCGGACAGGTTCCCAGTCGAGTTATATAAAAAGTTTGGGGCGGACCTGGGGCCACTACTGGTGAGGGCGTATAATGAAGCAAGTGAGAGGATGGGGGGCCGGGGGGGGGGGGGGGGGGGGGGGGGTGGAGGAGGAGGAGGAAACCCTACATTCCCCGATTTTAAAAAAGTATAAGGATCCCGAGCAGTTCAGGTCGTACCGCCCAATATAATTATTGGTGAAGGTGTTGGCATCGCGAATGGAGGACTGTTTCCATGGGGTGAGGAGCGAAGATCAAACAGGTTTTGTGAAGGGGAGGCAGCTGTCAGTGAAGGGGGAGGAGGTTGCTCAATGTAATTATGATGCCTTCGAAGGGGCAGCAGATGGAGATAGTGGTGGCGATGGACGTTTGATCGTTGAGAAGACGTTTGATTTGGTGGAGCAGCCGTATCTGGAGGTGCTGGGGTGCTTTGGGTTCACACAGGGGTTTGTAGATTGGTGGGTAGCATAGTGGTTAGCACTGTGGCTTCACAGCACCAGGTTCGATTCCGGGCTCGAGTCACTGTCTGTGCGGAATCTCCCCTTCTCATTCTGTCTGAGTGGGTTATCCCGGTGCTCTGGTTTCCTCCAACAAGTCCGGAATGAGGTGCTTGTTAGGTGAATTGGACATTCTCTGAATTCTCCCTCAGGTGTACCCGAACAGGTGCTGTAGTGTGGCGACAAGGGCTTTTCACAGTACCTCCATTGCGGTGTTAATGTACGCCTACTTGTGACGATAAAGATTATTATTATTATTATTGGCTGTAGAAAGCGCCGGTTGAGAGTGTGCAGACGAACCAAGTGAGTTTGGGGTACTGGGCTGCATCAGGGGACGAAGCAGGGGTGCCCGCTGTCCCCGCCTTAGCAATAGAGTCGCTGGCAGTGGCACTTAGGGCGTTGTGCATAGGGTCTCATTGTATGTGGACGACTTCCTACTGTGTATTTCAGACCTGGTGGGCAGCATCATGGGGATCCTAGGGGAGTTTGGCCGGTTCTTGGGCGACAAATTGAATATGGGAAAAGCAAGGTGTTCCCGATTGAGACTAGAGGGCAGGAAAGATATGGGGAATTACCATTTAGGGTGGTGGAGGCAGGTACTTGGTCATCCAGGTGAACGGAGCTGTTGCACAAGCTGCACCTGGCTTGGTTGGAGGTTGCTACCGCTGGTGGGAGAGTGCTGACAGTAAAAATGACAGTGCTGCCAAGGCTTCTGTTTTGTGTTTCAGAACCTCCCAATGTTCATCCCCAAGTCATTTTTAGGAAGGTCAATGAGCTGATCTCAGAATTTGGGGAGGCGGGGAAGACCCTGCGGGTTAGGAGGGGTTGACATCAGGGGAGGAGTGGGTGTTGGCTGCTCTTCCGATTCGGTTTGTTTATATGAAAATGCCTTGAATAGAAGTATATATATTTTTTTTAATAGTGGTTAAATAATGCCAAAGTTTCCAGGTGAAGGTAGTTGAAGATTACATTGGAGAATCAGTACAGTTCACCAAAGGTAGTGCTGGGAGAGGTTAACAGACAGGCACAGCTGCTACACAGGGATGTTGTAAATTCAATAACTCCACTTGGCAGAAAAATGGACAACAGTTCGGATGTATTACACCTTTATTGTGGATCAGATACTGCAAGTACAGATTTAGCAATAGCACTCGCTGTATGAACAATCTACACATGCTGTACCTTGCACAGTTTGCTGAACAGCCAAAATGAAACCACAAAGCAGAATTTCAGACAGCAAACAATCAACATTCGCTATCACTTCTCGGAATCTTATCCGCAACTTCCAAGATTTAGTACAGATTGGAGGAATGCTTTTACGTTGTGCACCCCATGATGTTTTATGGATCTCCCCCCGACCCCAAATGAACCCCCAACTGTGGCCTTCTCATCAAGCCAGCAAACAGCAAGTAATTGATCGGAGAACTTCCCTATTCCCATCTTTGACAGAAACTCCACTAAAAGTTTGACTTTGTTCAATGAGGGGGGACGTGAGTTTTAAAATGATTTTATACTGATAGTGTTTATTTTTATTGCCATACAGTGTGAAGCACATAGGCAGGAGGCAGGCACGATATTAAAGGCACGATATTAAAAACAAGAACAACATCAGACAATACATACATTGAAAAAGTTAAAGTTCTCTTTTTTTTAAAAAAAATGTTTTTATTAAGAATTTTTCAATAACAATATTTTCCACCTTACAAACAAAACCCCTCTCCCTCCTCCCTCCCCCTCAAGAAAAAAAAAATAAACCATCAACTTCAAGATAAGTTTCATTTTTCACCTTTTCACCATTCTTTAAGAAATATGGACCGTGAATATACATTTATTTTTTTAATGAAACAAAACCCGAAAGTCCATTTTAGTTCTTCTTCCTCCACCGAGCCTGCTTCTGTTCATCACATTCGAGACAAAGCATCGGCTGTCATGTTTTCTCGTCCTGGCACATGTACTATTTTTAAATGAAATGGCTGTAACAATAAACTCCAGCGAAACAGCCTTGCATTGTTATTCTGGAATCACTCCAAAAACATCAACGGATTATGATCAGTATATATAATGGTGTCAGATGGATTGCTGGTCACATGTGTGAAAATGTTGCAAAGCCAGCACCAAACTCAAAAGTCTCCTTCTCAATCGTTAAAATTCTTTTTCTGGTGAGAATTCAATTTCTTTGAAAAATAACCAGTAGGCCGCTCTAGTCCGTCATCATCGTCTTGTAGAAGCACCGCACCGACACCTACATCACTCGCATCAACAGCCACTTTCAATGGTTTGGTATCATTTGGGATGGCTAACACAGGAGCAGTGGTCAACACAGCCTTCAGGCAGTCAAATGCCAGTCGACACTCTGCTATCCACTTAATTTGCTACGTTTCTTTAGCAAGTCCATCAGTGGAGCAACCACACTATTAAAATTTGGCACAAATTTCCGGTAGAATCCACTCATACCAAGAAATCGCATTATTTCCCTTCGTGTCGAGGGTATAGGAACGCCTCATTAACATTTGTTTTCGCATCCTGTGGGACCATTCGACCCTGTCCGATTGTAAGGAAAGTGACTTGGGCGTTTCCAAATTCATTTTTGGCTAGGTTTACCAATGTTCTTTCTATGTCTGGCGAAAATTACCAGATCGTTGATGTATACCACACAATTGGGTAATCCTGAAACGACTTTGAGTTAACCGTTGAAAATGTGGCTGGGGCGTTTTTCATGCCAAATGGCATAACTTTGAATTGGTATATACCATCTGGAGTCACAAAAGCTGAAATCTCCTATGCCCTGTCGGATAAAGGTACCTGCCAGTAACCTTCAAGTAAATCCAATTTGGAAATAAAAGCTGATTGTCCCACTTTGTCAATGCAATCCTCCAAACGTGGGATAGGATAAGAGTCCGCTCTTGTAACTGCATTAACCTTTCTATATTCCACACACAACCCTTGGGTACCATCACGATGGGTGAGCTCCACTGGCTGCAGCCCACTTCAATTATGCCATTTTTAAGCATAGTCTCAATCTCTTTGTTGACCTGTGCTAATTTTAAAGGGTTAAGTCTGTATGGATGTTGTTTAATATGAACAGCATTTCCCACATCTACATCATATATAGCTATTTTAGTGCTTCCCAACTTATCTCCACAAACTTGCCCTTGTGATATAAATAACTCTTTCAGGTCAGTCTGTTTTTCCTCTGGAAGGTAACTCAACAATTTACCCCAATCCTCTGGATAATCTTGACAATAAGCCCTCAACATTGTCTTTACTGTCTGATGCCACCTTTCTAATGCTCCCTGCGATTCTGGATGGTACGCAGTTGATTTAACTTGTTTTATTCCTAAACTACCCATAACTTCTTTCAATAACTCGAGGTAAAATTTGATCATTGATCCGATTGTATTTCTGTGGGTAGTCCATATCTAGTAAAGAATTTAAGTAACTCCTCCACAATCTTTTTAGCTGTACTATTACGTACTGGAATGGCCTCTGGAAACAGAGTAGACACATCCATTATCGTCAAAAGATATAGATTCCCACTTTGTTTTAGGAAGCGGTCCTACGTAATCAATTAAGACCCTTGTAAAAGGTTCCTCAAATGCGGGAATGGGTACCACGGGCGGTATTTTTATCACTGCTTGAAGTTTGCCTATCACTTGACATGATTGACAAAATTTAACTACATCTTTATGTAGTTCAGGCCAATAAAAAGGCTTTTGGATTTTAACTAGTTTTCCTTACTCCCAAATGACCACCCACTGGTACCTCTGTGCAACTCATAACACCTCCTTTCTATACCTTACCGGCAATACTACTTGATGAACTTCTGCCCACTTTTCATCCGTCTGCATATGTAAAGGTCGCCATTTTCTCATCAAGACATGTTTACGGTAATAACACTCTGGTATACACTCAGATTCCTCTTCTGTATATGCTTTCTGATAGATCAGTTTTATTTCTACATTTTTCTGTTGTAACTCCGCCAATTTTCCTGAACTAAAAATATCTGCCCTCCTCGCCATCCACCTGTTCTTTTCCAACCATCTGATCGAAAATAGTTTCTGATAATAGCACTTTACCTTTATCTTCACTCTCCGATTTCTCCTCATCTTAACCTGTCACTTTGCGACCTTGTTACTAACTATCCGGAAAAATCCCAGGATACTCGTCCTTCAATATTTCAGTTGTCGGACTTCCGGTTGCGGCGATGACCAGCTGAGTCGCACGTTTCGGCACCTCCCGTTTTAACAGACTTTTGGGCTCTTATCGGGAGCCCCAACGGAAATTTTTCACGGCCAAACTCAGTGTGAGGCGACAAAGTAAAGAGTCCCCCCGGGTGTGGATGGAAAGAAGCGATAGTAGTGGCCAGATTACGGAGGATCCTCTGGAGCAACGGCAGGGAAGAGAAGGGAGAAGCAAGATGGCGGCTGAGGGAGCCCGGAACAGCAGGAGTTCCTCCGGCGATGTGTGGAGGAGCTCAAGAAGGAGGTGCTGGCGCCGATGTTGCTGGCGATTAAGGGACTGAAGGAGACGCAAAAGACCCAGGCGATGGAGCTCCGTGGAGTGAAGGCAAAGGCAGCCAAGAATGAAGACGAGATACAGGGCTTGGTGGTGAAGACGGAGACGCAAGAGGCACTACACAAGAGGTGCATAGAAAGGCTGGAAGCCCTGGAAAATAGCTCGAGGAGGAAGAATTTAAGGATTTTGGGTCTTCCCGAAGGGTCAGAGGGAGCGGTTGTTGGGGCGTATGCGAGTACGATGCTCCATACTTTAATGGGAGCTGAGGCCCCGACGGGCCCCCTGGAAGTGGAGGGAGCATACCGGGTCCTCGTGAGAAGACCGAAGGTAGGGGAACACCGCGAGCAATAGTGGTGAGGTTCCACCGCTACAAAGACAGAGAGATGGTTCGGAGATGGGCTAAGAAGACAGAGTAGCAGGTGGGAGAACGCGGTGATCCGAGTGTATCAAGATTGGAGTGCTGAGGTGGCGAGAAGGAGGACGAGTTTCAATCGGGCCAAGGCGGTGCTCCACAGGAAAAAAAGTGAAATTTGGAATGTTGCAGCCGGCAAGACTGTGGGTTACACACCAGGGTAAACACCACTACTTCGAGACGGCGGAGGAGGCGTGGACATTTATTCAAGAAGAGAAGTTGGACTAGATTTGAGGAATGGATGTTTGGAAAGAAGTAGCGAGGTGGTGGTAAAGGGGGGGGGGAAAGAGGGGGAGGGCTTATCTGTAAAAATGTTGGACGGGAGAATTTTTTCTCCCCCACCCCCAGAGGGGGGGGGGGGGGGGGGGCACACGAAGAAATGTGGGCGCCGGTGGGGAAGGGGACAGGGAAGGGGAGAGGGAACTGCGCCATTAGGGGTGGGGCCGAGAGGGAAGCGCGGGCTTTTCTCCCGCGCTACGGAAATTGTGGTGGGAAAAGTGGGCGCAGGAAGGAAGGGGGCCCCACACGCAAGGAGGCCAAGGGTAAACGGGGAAGCCGAGGTCAGCCAGAGTTTGCTGACTCCCGGAAGCAATACGGGGGGAGCAATCAAGCTAGAAGGGAATCTAGCGGGGGGGGGGGGGGGGGGGGGGGGGGGGGATTAACTGGGTTGCTGCTGCTGAGGGTAAGGGGGAGCTGATATGGGGTGGGATGGTCGGGACAGGAGGGCGCCGTCTGGGGGACAAACCGGTGCTTGGGACCCGGGTGAGGAGCTGGTTTAAAAGAGGGGATGGCTAGTCGACTCCGGGGGGGGGGGGGGGGGTAAAGGGAACGAGAGAGGGTTGAACGGGCCGATTAAGAGGGCAAGGGTATTTGTGCACCTAAAGAGGCTGAATGCGGATGTGGTTTTGCTTCAAGAGACGCACCTGAAAGTGGCGGATCAGGTCAGATTAAGGAAAGGATGGGTGGGACTGGTTTTCCACTCAGGATTAGATGCGAAAAAGAGAGGGGTGGCAATACTGGTGGGGAAGCGGGTATCGTTTGAGGCTAAGACCATAGTGGCGGACAGTGGGGGCAGGTACGTGATGGTGAGTGGCAGATTGCAAGGTGAGGCAGTGGTGCTGGTGAACGTATATGCCCCGAACTGGGATGACGCGGGTTTTATGAAGCGTATGTTGGGGCGCATCCCGGACCTAGAGATGGGAAATTTGGTATTGGGGGGGGGGGGGGGGGGGGACTTCAACACGGTGCTGGACCGGCCCAGATCTAGGACCGGGAGGAGGCCGGCAGCAGCCAAGGTGCTTAAGGGGTTTATGGAGCAGATGGGAAGAGTAGATCCCTGGAGATTTGCTAGTCCGAGGAGTAAGGAGTTTTCCTTCTTCTCCCACATCCATAAAGTATATTCCCGGATAGACTTTTTTGTCCTGGGAAGGGCGCTGATCCCGAAAGTGGCAGGAACGGAATATTCGGCTATAGCTGTTTCAGATCACACCCCACACTGGGTGGATCTGGATCTAGGAGAGGAGAAGGAGCAGCGCCCACTTTGGAGATTAGACATGGGACTGTTGGCAGATGAGGGGGTATGTGGAAGAGTGAGGGGATGTATTGAAAGGTACCTAGAGGTCAATGATGATGGAGAGGTTCAGGTGGGAGTAGTATGGGAGGCGCTGAAAGCGGTGGTTAGGGGGGGAGCTGATTTCTATAAGAGCCCACAAGGGGAAACAAGAGGGTAAAGAAAGGGAGAGACTGATCAGGGAGATTCTGAGGGTGGATAGGCAATATGCGGAGGCCCCGGATGAAGGGTTATACAGGGAAAGGCGGAAACTACAGACGGAGTTTGACCTGCTGGCCACGGGTAAGGCGGAGACGCAGTGGAGGAAGGCACAGGGAATACAATACGAGTATGGGGAAAAGGCGAGCCGACTGCTGGCCCAACAACGTAGGAAGACGGGGGCGGCGAGAGAGATCGGAGGAATTAGGGACGGGGAGGGAAGGATGGAACAGAGGGCGGAGAGTGAACGGGGTGTTTAAGTCATTCTATGAGAGGCTGTATAAGTCCCAACCCCCGGAGGGGAAAGAGGGAATGATGCACTTCTTGGACCAGTTGGAGTTCCCGAGGGTTGAGGAGCAGGAGGTGACAGGTCTGGGAGCGCAGATCGAGGTGGAGGTGGTGGTAAAAGGAATGGGGAACATGCAGGCAGGAAAGGCCCCGGGACCAGATGGGTTCCTGGTGGAATTTTACAGGAAATGTGGACCAACTGGCCCCCCTCCTGGCGAGAACCTTCAATGAGGCTAAGGAAAGGGGGACACTACCCCCGACGATGTCGGAGGCGACGATATCGTTGATCCTGAAACGAGACAAAGACCCACTGCAGTGCGGGTCATACAGGCCCATCTCCCTCCTAAATGTAGATGCCAAGTTACTGGCCAAGGTGATGGCGACTAGGATAGAGGACTGTGTCCCAGGGGTGGTACATGCTGACCAGACAGGGTTTGTTAAAGGGAGGCAATTGAATGCCAACATACGAAGGTTGCTGGGGGTAATGATGATGCCCCCACCGGAGGGGGAGGCGGAGATAGTGGTGGCAATGGATGCAGAGAAGGCATTCGATAGAGTGGAGTGGGACTACCTGTGGGAGGTACTGAAGAGATTTGGATTTGGAGAGGGGTTCATCAGATGGGTTCAGCTCTCGTACGGGGCCCCGGTGGCAAGCGTGGTTACAAACAGGCAACGATCAGACTATTTCTGATTACATAGGGGCACAAGACAGGGGTGTCCCTTGTCCCCGTTACTGTTCGCGTTGGCAATCGAGCCATTGGCCATCGCACTGAGGGGCTCTAAGAAGTGGAGAGGGGTGCTTAGAGGAGGAGAGGAACATCGGGTGTCATTATATGCGGATGATCTGCTGCTATATGTGGCAGACCCAGTGGAGGGGATGCCTGAGATAATGCAGACACTGAGTTTGGAGAGTTCTCGGGATACAAATTGAACATGGGAAAGAGTGAACTATTTGTGATGCACCCCGGGGAACAGGGCAGGGGAATAGACGATCAGCCGCTGAGGAGAGTAGCAAGGGACTTTCGATATCTAGGGATCCAGGTGGCTAGGAACTGGGGAACCTTGCATAAACTTGACGCGACAGGTAGAGCAGATGGAGGAGGACTTTAAAAGGTGGGACATGGTGCCCCTGTCATTGGCGGGTAGGGTCCAGGCAGTCAAAATGGTGGTCCTCCCGAGGTTTCTTTTCATGTTTCAGTGCCTCCCCATACTGATTACAAAGGCCTTCTTCAAGAAAGTGGATAGGAGTATTATGAGCTTTGTGTGGGCTGGAAAGACCCCAAGGGTAAAGAGGGGGTTCCTGCAGCGTAGCAGCGACAGAGGGGGACTGGCACTGCCGAGTCTGAGTGACTATTATTGGGCCGCCAACTTGTCTATGATATGTAAGTGGATGAGGGACGAAGAAGGAGCGGCGTGGAAAAGGCTGGAGATAGCGTCCTGTAGGGGAACAAGTTTAAAAGCACTTGCGACTGCGCCGTTACCGTTTTCCCTGAAAAAATACACCACAAACCCAGTGGTGGTGGCGACTTTGAAGATTTGGGGGCAGTGGAGACAACATAGGGGAGTGACGGGTGCCTCGGTGTGGTCCCCGATAAGGAACAACCAGAGGTTCGTCCCGGGAAGGATAGATGGGGGATTCCAATCTTGGCAACGAGCAGGAATTGTGAAATTGAAGGACTTGTTCTTGGACAGGACGTTCGCGAGTCTGGGAGCACTGGTAGAAAAATAAGAGTTGCCAACTGGGAATGCCTTCCGATATATGCAAGTGAGGGCATTTGCGAGGCAACAGGTGAGGGATTTCCGCAGCTCCCAACGCAGGGGATCCAGGACAGAGTGATTTCAGGGGCATGGGTCGGTGATAGTAAAGTGTCCGATATATACAGGGAAATGAGAGACGATGGTAGAGGAGCTGAAGGGAAAATGGGAGGAGGAGCTGGGGGGGGAAGAGATTGAGGAGGGGCTGTGGGAAGACGCCCTAAGTAGGGTAAACTCTTCGTCGTGTGCCAGGCTCAGCCTGATAAAATTCAAGGTTCAAGGCTCTACACAGGGCGCATATGACGGGAGCAAGGCTGAGTAGATAGGTGCGGGAGATGCGCGGGAAGCCTGGCGAACCACACCCACATGTTTTGGTCATGTCCGGTATTGCATGGGTTCTGGGTGGGTGTGGCAAAAGGGATTTCAAAGGTGGTGGGGGTCCGGGTCGAACCAGGCTGGGGGTTGGCTATATTTGGGGTTGCAGATGAGCCGGGAGCGCATGAGGCGAGAGAGGCTGATGTTTTGGCCTTTGCGTCCCTAGTAGCCCGGCGAAGGATTTTACTTATGTGGAAAGAAGCTAAACCCACGGGCGTGGAGGCCTGGATAAACGACATGGCAGGGTTTATAAAATTGGAGCGAATAAAGTACACACTAAGGAGGTTCGGTTCAGGGGTTCACCAGGCGGTGGCAACCGTTCCTTGACTATCTCGCAGAGTGATCAGGGAAAACAGGAAAGACAGCAGCAGCAACCCGGGGGAGGGGGGGGGGGGGGGGTACATGTGGGTCCTTGGGTTTTTTTTTTGTTCTTTTCCATGCTAGTTGTTTATATTTATTTTTTCAATGTTACTATTTCTTTTTCTGCACTTGTTGTTAGTTAATATATTGTTTAAATAACGGTCAATGTACATTTTGTTACAAAGTTGTAAAAATGGAAAATTCTTTTTGATCGAAAAACTTTAATAAAATATATATATATATATCTTTTAAAACATTTCAGTTGTCTGATTTTCCACTGGCTTATCAACCACAGTTGGTATCACTCCTACCTGTGATCCAGCTATGTCATTACCCAAGATAAAATGTATTCCTGGACAAGATAGTTTATTATTAGTTTATTATTACTCCTACTATCAAAAAACAAAGAAAAGTACAGCACGGGAACAGGTCCTTCGGCCCTCCAAGCCCGTGCTGACCATGCTGCCCGACTAAACTACAATCTTCTACACTTCTTGGGTCTGTATCCCTCTATTCCCATCCTATTCATGTATTTGTCAAGTTGCCTCTTAAATGTCACTATCGCCCCTGCTTCCACCACCTCCTCCGGTAGCAAGTTCCAGGCACCCACTACCCGGTGTAAAAAAAACTTGCCTCGTACATCTACTCTAAACCTTGCCCCTCACACCTTAAACCTATGCCCCCTAGTAATTGACCCCTCTACCCTGGGGAAAAGCCTCTGACTATCCACTCTGTCTATGCCCCTCATAATTTTGCAGACCCCTATCAGGTCACCCCTCAACCTCCGTCATTCCAGTGAGAACAAACAGTGTTTATTCAACCGCTCCTCAAAGCTAATGCACTCCATACCAGGCAACATTCTGGTAAATCTCTTCTGCACCCTCTAAAGCCTCCACATCCTTCTGGTAGTGTGGCGACCAGAATTGAACACTATACTCCAAGTGTGGCCTAACTAAGGTTCTATACAGCTGCAACATGACTTGCCAATTCTTATACTCAATGCCCCGGCCAATGAAGGCAAGCATGCCGTATGCCTTCTTGACTACCTTCTCCACCCGTGTTGCCCCTTTCAGTGACCTGTGGATCTGTACTCCTGGATCTCTCTGACTTTCAATACTCTTGAGGGTTCTACCATTCACTGTATATTCCCTACCTGCATTAGACCTTCCAAAATGCATTACCTCACATTTGTCCGGATTAAACTCCATCTGCCATCTCTCCACCCAAGTCTCCAAACAATCTAAAACCTGCTGTATCCTCTGACAATCCTCATCGCTATCCGCAATTCCACTAACCTTTGTGTCGTCTGCAAACTTACTAATCAGACCAGTTACATTTTCCTCCAAATCATTTATATATACTACAAACAGCAAAGGTCCCAGCACTGATCCCTGCGGAACACCACTAATCACAGCCCTCCAATTAGAAAAGCATCCTTCCATTGCTACTCTCTGCCTTCTATGACCTAGCTAGTTCTGTATCCACCTTGCCAGCTCACCCCTGATCACGTGACTTCACCTTTTGTTCTAGTCTACCACGAGGGACCTTGTCAAAGGCCTTACTGAAGTCCATATAGACAACATCCACTGCCCTACCTGCAACAATCATCTTTGTGACCTCCTCGAAAAACTCTATCAAGTTAGTGAGACACGACCTCCCCTTCACAAAACCATGCTGCCTCTCACTAATACGCCCATTTGCTTCCAAATGGGAGTAGATCCTGTCTCGGAAGAATTCTCTCCAGTAATTTCCCTACCACTGACGGAAGGCTCACCGGTTTGTAGTTCCCCGAATTATCCTTGCTACCCTTCTTAAACAGAGGAACAACATTGGCTATTCTCCAGTCCTCCGGGACATCACCTGAAGACAGTGAGGGTCCAAAGATTTCTGTCAAGGCCTCAGCAATTTCCTCTCTAGCCTCCTTCAATATTCTGGGGTAGATCCCATCAGGCCCTGGGGACTTATCTACCTTAATATTTTTCAAGACACCCAACACCTCGTATTTTTGGATCTCAATGTGACCCAGGCTATCTACACACCCTTCTCCAGACTCAACATCAACCAATTCCTTCTCTTTGGTGACTACTGATGCAAAGTATTCATTTAGTACCTCGCCCATTTCCTCTGGCTCCACACATAGATTCCCTTGCCTATCCTTCAGTGGGCCAACCCTTTCCCTGGCTACCCTCTTGCTTTTTATGTATGTGTAAAAAGCCTTGGGATTTTCCTTAACCCTATTTGCCAATGACTTTTCGTGACCCCTTCTAGCCCTCCTGACTCCTTGCTTAAATGCCTTCCTACTTTCCTTATATTCCACCCAGGCTTAGTCTGTTCCCAGCCTTTTAGCCCTGACAAATGTATCCTTTTTCTTTTTGACGAGGCCTACAATATCTCTCGTTATCCAAGGTTCCTGAAAATTGCCGTATTTATCCTTTTTCCTCACAGGAACATGCCGGTCCTGAATTCCTTTCAACTGACACTTGAAAGCCTCCCACATGTCAGATGTTGATTTACCCTCAAACACCCGCCCCCAATCTAGGTTCTTCAGTTCCCGCCTAATATTGTTATAATTAGCCTTCCCCCAATTTAGCACATTCACCCTAGGACCACTCTTATCCTTGTCGACCAGCACTTTAAAACTTGGTGAATGGTGGTCACGGTTCCCGAAATGCTCCCCTACTGAAACTTCTACCACCTGGCCGGGCTCATTCCCAATACCAGGTCCAGTACCGCCCCTTCCCTAGTTGGACTGTGTACATATTGTTTTAAGAAGCCCTCCTGGATGATCCTTACAAACTCTGCCCCGTCTAAGCCCCTGGCACTAAATGAGTCCCAGTTAATATTGGGGAAGTTGAAGTCTCCCATCACCACAACCCTGTTGTTTTTACTCTTTTCCAAAATCTGTCTATCTATCTGCTCCTCCATCTCCCGCTGGCTGATGGGAGGCCTGTAATAAACCCCCAACATTGTGACTGCACCCTTCTTATTCCTGATCTCTACCCATATCGCCTCACTGCCCTCTGAGGTGTCCTCCCGTAGTACAGCTGTGATATCCTCCCTAACCAGTAGCGCAACTCCGCCTCCCCTTTTACATCCCCCTCTATCCCGCCTGAAACATCTAAATCCTGGAACGTTTAGCTGCCAATCCTGCCCTTCCCTCAACCAGGTCTCTGTAATGGCAACAACATCATAGTTCCAAGTACTAATCCAAGCTCTTAAGTTCATCTGCCTTACCCGTAATACTTCTGGCATTAAAACATATGCACTTCAGGCTACCAGACCAGCTGTGTTCAGCAACTTCACCCTGTCTGCTCTGCCTCAGAGCCATACTGTCCCTATTCCCTAGTTCTCCCTCAATGCTCTCACCTTCTGACCTATTGCTCCCGTGCCCATCCCCCTGCCATACTAGTTTAAACCCTCCCGTGTGACACTAGCAAACCTCGTGGCCAGGATATTTATGCCTCCAGTTTAGATGCAATCCGTCCTTCTTATATAGGTCACACCTGCCCCGGAAGAGCTCCGTGGTCCAGAAAACGGAAACCCTCCCTCCTACACCAGCTGTTTAGCCACGTTTGTAGCTGCTCTATCTTCCTATTTCTAGCCTCACTGGCACGTGGCACAGGGAGTAATCCCTTTACCACTCTTCACTGGACTTTCCAACTTTACCTTATATAATGGAATGCTACTCTTCTCACCCAGACTTCCACATATTACCACCTTTTCTGGCAACATTCTTCCCAAACTACAAAACTCCTCATCTCTTACCATTAGAGATTGACTAGCTGCCGTATCTCTTAAAATTGTGACTTCTTTATCTGCTCCTCCTGATGCAAGAGTAAACTTTACCCACACAAGTAATTTCTTGAAAGAGATTTGGCACCGTCTTATCAATCACCTCTTGATCAGGCTGTACAATCTTTTGCACCTCCTTCAATTCACTTAGGCTTTCCTTTAACACTAACAAACCCCATTGTCTAATCCGGTTTTATCACATCAGCCATCCCAGTGCTTTTCGTCAACCAACACTGACTTTACATGACCTAGTTTATTACAGTGAAAACATTTGAAACTTTTCATTTCTTTTCCACCCTCCTGGATTTCCTTCTTAATCGGAGGTACACTCTCATTATCTCCCATCAGATCACCTTTACCACTTGAGTATTTCTCATGTCCCCAGTTTCTATCCCTCACAGGCTGAAACTGTTGTCGGAAACCAAGCTTTGATTTATGAACTAATTCATAATCATCTGCCGTTTCTGCTGCTAATCTCGCAGTTTTAACCCTCTGCTCTTCCACACGAGTTCTCACTACATCAGGAATTGAATTTTTAAACTCCTCCAAAAGTATAATTTCTGAGAGCTTCATACGTTTGGTCTATTTTCAAAGCCCTTATCCACCTATTTACTCTGTTGGATCCTTTCAAACTCCATGTATGTTCTTTCCTTAAATTTCTAAACGTTTGTCTGTAGGCTTCAAGCACTAGTTCATATGCACCCAAGGAGGATTTTTTCACCTCCTCATACGTCCCAGAAACCTCCTCCGGTAGCGATGCAAACACTTCACTAGCCCTACCTACCAGCTTTGTTTGAATCAGTAATACCCACATGTCCTGAGGCCATTTCATTTGTTTAGCCACCTTCTCAAATGAAATGAAAAAGGCTTCTACCTCCTTCTCATCAAACCTTGGCACTGCGCAGACATATTGAAATGGAGCCCCACCAAGCCTTCGTCAATGACTCTCTTTCTCACTCACCTCCAACTGTAAGTTTCCCTTTATGTGCGCCAATTTTAACAGACATGTTTCATGGCCATTTTCCGAAGTTCAAACTCTCACGCTTTCTTTTTCCTCACTCTCCCTTTTTTTTTTCCACCGAACAGCTCCACCCATACTGACATCACTGATAAAAAACCATTTCTTAAAAGGTACATCCACTATTCGATAAACACATTTCTTAAAGGTACTCTCACATGACAATTTATAAACTTCAACTAAATCAAATCAATATTCTCATCTCTAAAAATTGCAA
Organism: Scyliorhinus torazame; assembly: GCF_047496885.1. Taxonomy (NCBI): domain Eukaryota; kingdom Metazoa; phylum Chordata; class Chondrichthyes; order Carcharhiniformes; family Scyliorhinidae; genus Scyliorhinus; species Scyliorhinus torazame. The sequence goes on from NC_092722.1 coordinate 185,737,335, forward strand.
TCCAAGAATTCTTACAAAACTCCTCAAAAGGTATCTGCCTTCCATTTTGCTACTAACAGGTCTTTTCACTGTCTATAAGCTGTATCAAAGTGTGGATTCCAAACCGTGGGCATACCAGAGCTGCTTAGAGTTTACATAAACACTAACATCCTCAATCAAAAAAGGATGCATGTTCTGTCCGCTCTACTGCCTGAGCCACATGATTCGTAAACTTCAAATTACTTGTAACAATCACACCCAAATCCTTTCCAATGATTGAATGTACTAAATGGTTGGCTCCAAGACTGAGGATTATTATGGCCAAAATAGAAAGCTGAACACTTGCCACATTAAAAGGTAAGTTGCCACTCCTTAGTCCACAACACCATACAAGAGAATTCACTCTAGAGGGGTGCATTCAAGAGCCCCGAATTATTTTTCTTAAACTTACAAATAAATTTTATTGTCATTAACAATCTTTCAAAACTGTCCAGGATGAAGCCAAGCTGGTTTCCCCCAATAAGAATATACTCCTTCCAAAATGTCCAGACGGTGTGTCTCTACAAGACAAGATTCCATTAATTTTCCAATGTGGCAAGTCAAGCTGACCAGTCAACAAGAGTCCTTTCTGCTCCCTTTTCTAATAATAGCAAGAGCAGTTTTCCATTCTTTAGGTGTTTCTCCATCTTCCAAAGAAAGTTTAAAGAGCAGATAATGCAGACACGACAAAGAAAATTCCCCCTCTTTTCAAAACATAATTAGGCATCTTATCTAGTCCAGGAGGGTAAATTCTTGAATCTGAATAGCTGTTGAAGACCATTAGGAGTGGAGTCTTTGGTCACCAATCGGTTAGCTGTACTTGCTCAAACTTTCAATAAAAAACTGTTGAATAAAAATCACTAAATAGAGCAATAACTACTGAACAGATCCAGACTTGAGAAAATGTGGAATATTGAAAATGTCTCCTGTTACGAACCCAACTTTTATTAAATGCAAGGGCATTCCAAAGTCCAGAAGGACAACTTGGAACCCCAGTTGAAAATGAAATTAAATGAAAATCGCTTATTGTCACAAGTAGGATTCAAATGAAGTTACTGTGTAAAACCCCTAGTCGCCACATTCCGGCACCTGTTCGGGGAGGCTGGTACAGGAATTGAACCGTGCTGCTGGCCTGCTTTAAAAGCCACTTGCAAGTTCTGTTGCAAGTCCCTGTGCTAAACCAGCTCTTAGTGGTGTTTATTATTATATTTTCAATGTGGTTTACTATGAGAAAAGGTGCGTGAACCATGGAGGAATAGTCCAGTCTTTTGTGATCAATTACTAAGTATATTTATTAACTCAAAAGACATATGAGCAGAAGGACTCAGATACACTGCAATAAAATTACACCAATGACTATACACATACTGCTGTATGAAGTTACCTATGGTCCTCAACTACTTCTACTTCCTGAACTCAGACACCCTTTGTTCCCAAACAACATCTCATATTATAGAACAATGAGCTGATTAAAGCACATAATTACCACACGCAGGCTATTTTGGCCACATTTGGGAGAGCTGCCTTCAGATTCAGCGAAGGCAAACCCTTCTCGATTAGAGTTTAGAATTGAATTTAGTTCAATTCAGACTGGGTGCAAAGTATATTTGAAATTACCTAATATTTACACGTTTGCAAATTAAACATTAATCCTACACATGTAAAATTGCGAAATATTTACCAAATGCAAACCAAAGATACAAAATTCACAGCTATTCGTAGTGAGTCTTAGGCAGTATGGGACTGTTTTTGGCAATCACATATTTCCATGAGCTGATTTTAAAACATACAGGCTAATCAGGGCATGACATATTGAAGATAAAATTTGATTCAAGATATCTTAGATAGGATTAAGTTCAAATGGTTAAAGCCACTGAATTCAATATTCCGTACATTAACTTTAAATGCATGGAAAACTAAGATTGGCCATGATAAATTGCCCTTAGTGACCAAAAAGGTTAGGAGGTGTTATTGAGTTACAAGGATAATGTGGAGGTGGGAGGTGTTATTGAGTTACAAGGATAATGTGGAGGTGAGGGCTTAAGTGGATCGATGCAGACTCGATGGACCGAATGGCCTCCTTCTGCACTGTATGTTCCAAGATATTCAAGTGAATGGTAATAACTAGGCGCTGCTACCATTCACTTGAATACTGACTAATACACTTTAAAAACAGAACTTGCAAGTGGGAGGAGCTTGGGGAGGAGATAGACGAGGGTCTGTGGGCTGATGGCCTGAGTAGGGTTAATTCTTCCTCCTCTTGCGCCAGTCTCAGACTAATACAGTTTAAAGTTACTCAGAGTGCATACGACAGGGGCAAGGTTGAGTAGGTTCTTTGGGGTGGAGGGCAGATGTGGGAGGTGCTCGGGGAGCCCAGCAAATCACGTCCATATGTTCTGGTCGTGTCCGGCGCTGGATGGGTTTTGGAGGGGCTTACGCCCGGGTCAAGCCGAGCTGGGGATTAGCATTATTTGGGGTGTCGGACGAGCCGGGAGTGCAGCAGGCAAAAGAGGCCGGTATTCTGGCCTTTGCGTCCCTGGTAGCCCGGCGGTGGATTTTGTTACTGTGGAAAGATGCGAAGCCCCCTAGTGTGGAAGCCTGGATCAATGACATGGCAGGGTTCATCAAGCTGGAGAGGATAAAGTTTGCCTTGCGAGGGTCTGTGCAATGGTTTTCCAGGCGGTGGCAACCGTTCCTAGACTATCTCGCGGAGCGTTAGGAGGAGGTCAGCAGCAGCAGTCCAGGGGTGGGGTGGGTTCCTTTGCGGTGGCGTTTGGGTTAAAGTGGGTTTTTTTTTCCCTATTTGTGTTTTATACTGTTATAGGGGGGTTATTGTATTTGGGGGAAATCCAATGTATAATTTTGCTTGTTGTGTTTTTGTTTCTTTGTCTTGTGGGGGGGGGGGGGGGGGGGGTGAAAATTTGAATAAATATATTTTCCAGAAAAACTAGAACTTACTGTACCTTCATGACCTCAGCGATCTTCTGCCATTCCTCCTTGCTTGGGTCTGTACCAGTTGGATTGTGTGCACATGCATGCAGCACAAAGATGGAAAATTCTGGAGCTTTCTAGCAGTAATGAGGAAAAGCAATCCTTAAAATTGGTGTTATGTATATTGGAGGACAACAAATATGAGAGCCAGCTACAATATTCAATTCACCACACCTCTGCACACCCACTCCCTGCCTTTTCTCAAGTCAGTGTTCCTGACTCGAGAATTCAATCTCCAACCCTAGGGCCATGTGATCCCCAAGCCTGACAACTGAAGTTCAGCTGTCTTTATACACTATTTGAAACCAATACTCCTCCTGCCCTCATAGGTAATGTAAAAAGATACCACTTTCTGAAAAGGAGTGTTCTCCAGGTCAATATTTATCTTTCAAAACAGATGATCTGTTCATTTATTTCACGGCTGTTTGTCGGAGCTTGGTACCTGCAAATTGGCTGCTGAATTTCGTGCACTGCAGCAGTTCCCAAGTACTTCATTGGCTTTAAAGAGCTTTGAGATATAGGGCGGTCATGAAATGCATCACATAAATGCAACTTCCTTTTTATTTCTGGTTTATTTACTACGAATATCATTGGCATTGGACAAAGCCCTTTTTAGTATTGTTGCTTCACTGATGGATAAATTAATTTATCGCAAGATTAAAGTGCATTCTGCTACTATTTATCTGTGCAGCGCACAAGGACAAGCAGCTTTCTAACCTTCACTCAAGACTCTTTCCAAGGGCTAATGTAGCTACAGTTATCAGCTGCTCATGGGAAAATCCACAATGCTTTTGTGTAACATGCCATAACAATGTTCTGTTCAGGAGAAGCTGCAGCATACATTAGTCTGATATATTGGCAATCCTCAGGTTTCAAAGTGAGTCACCAAAATTCTGCCATTCCAACGAGATCAGAGTGTGCTACTTATATTAAAAACCAGATGCCTCCTCAAAGTCTGCTACATGAGGTTATTCTGTTGATTTAATTCTACCATCACATGGTGGTGATCCACATGAGGATACAGCTCCACAAGTGCTAAGTGGCCACAGGTCATATAACAGCTGGGACATTAAACAATCAGCATACGACTGCAGGGTGGCATCATAATCGAGTCTAATCCTCTCCACACTCCTTCAATATTTCAGGCTGCAACTCTTACTATTGATCCCTCACTTCAGTATCATCCCATTTAAGCCTTTTGTAGCTGACCTTTTGTGCCATCAGGAAATTTCAATGTCCTGACCTCGATTAACTTAGCACCATTCCTAAAAACTCAACACTTATCTGTCTTACGTTCACCCTCCAAAACTAAACTTTTCTCTTCATCCCAAAGTATCCAGCCTTGTCTTTTAACAAACATCCCCCAAAACTACAATTCATTTTATATTATCTGCTAGCTCTTTTCCTGTTTCTGTATCAATCGTTCAAACATCCCCTTTCAACGCCCCACTGCATTACTAGATTACTCGTTTCCTTTATTGTTGTCTAGTTTTGCCATGCATGTTCCCTTTTATGCTTAAATGTCTCCATTCATCAACTGAATAAGGAGGGGGCAAAATAAACAGCACTTTTTTTTAAATCATGGAAAGATGTGCCAAAAAGGAGGTAGTCAGGCAGCACAGTGATGCAGTGGTTAGCACTGCTGTCTCATGGCGCCGGGATCCCAGATTCGGTCCCGGCTCTGGGTCACTCGTGTGGAGTTTGCACATTCTCCATGTGTTTACGTGGGTATTGCCCCCACAACCCAAAGATGTGCAGGGCAGATGGATTGGCCATGCTAAATTGTCCCTTAATTGGAAAAAATGAATTGGGTACTCTATAAAACAAGGAGGCAATCCCACCCAAGATGGCAGACAGGTCGCACACAGGCCACAAGCAGAACCTTCACCACAGATTTTGTTATATAGAATTCCTACAGTGCAGGAGGTCATTCAGCCCATCGAGTCTGCACCAGCCCATGAAAAGAGCACTCTATTTAAGCCCACACCTCCACCTTATCCCTGCAACCCGGTAACCCCATCTAACCTTTTTGACACGGAGGGGCAATTTATCATGGCCAATCCACCTAACCTGCACATCTTTGGACTGTGGAAGGAAACCGGAGCAACCAGAGGAAACCCACGCAGACATGGTGAAAAGTGCAAACTCCACAGTCACCCGAGGCAGGTATTGAACCTGGGACCCTAAAGGAGGTAGCAGCGCTAACCACTGTGCCACCATACCGGCACTGGAAAGAGAAAAGTAGTCAAGCGTTTCACAGAGCAAATTGTAAATAATGGTTGAACTAAAAAACACATTTTACAATGCATACCTCCATATCCTCCAGCAGTCCTTGTAGATTAAGGCCACGCTTGGCTGGGTCCCAGTAACGATAGCTGCGTATGTCAGTGAATCCTGAAGCACCAAACACTCCATTGTGGTTGGCTGTGAACAGAAAATTCACACTAATTAGGCACTGGGATGCAAACCTTAAAAGCTTCCACATGCAAAGGTTTGAAGAACCAATTCCTCTACAAAGAGAATAGTGGGTGCGGCCATGGTATGTTCAGTACTTGCTTTCGTTTTCCTGGCTTGGTTTTGAATGCTTCATCAGCCTGTTACCGATATGGATATAATCATTTTCTGACTAATGAGGCAGGGCTTAACCATGCTACTTAGTAAATGTTAAACCGCTCCACCCACAAAGTTACAAAAGTATTCTCGCTCACTGAGCAGGGAAAGTACATTCCGTCTCCACCAATGCAAAACAAAAAGGAACTCTCCTCAATCTGTAACAATGCTGGGAGTCCTGCACCATTCTACTCAGACACTGCCTTGGGATAGATTTAACAAGTTGAAGTGATCATCAATTGCTTGAATAGGACAGGGTAGCAGTTATGGTGACCGACTAGATATCCAGAGATTGTGGTTTAATATTCCACAGAACTCTGGTCATTTGTTAAGTAACACCAAAGTAAGTGGCTGCAAAAGCTGCTGGATTGTCATAAAAACTCAATAGGTTTATCGATGTGAAACCTGGCCTCATCTGAGCTAGACTGCAGCCCTTCATGACTTAGTTATTCCTTAATATCCTTAGATTGAAAAGAACAAATTATTACATGCCAGGCCTATGAGGCAACTAGAAAAATTTGATGTGGTTTTACTAGCACTCCGAGAATTAAGGGCAGAAGAAGCACATTACCAAAAGGGAATGCCTGACAGTTAGGCGAGACATTACAGTAGCTGTGATATTTAACCCGAAGAGGCAGCATTAAAAAGGATTACAGGAATATCCAACAGTAAATGAAAGACTTTAATCCAAAGGTTAACGAGGCAAAAGGGGAGGTGGGCACGGTGGTAAGCACTGTTGCCTCACGACGCGGAGGACCCGGGTTTGATCCCGGCCCCGGGTCACTGTCCATGTGGAGTTTGCACATCCTCCCCGCGTCTGCATGGGTCTCACCCCCAGAAACCCAAAAAGATGTGCAGCATTAGGTTAATTGGAAAGAAAATTGGGTATTCTTATTTTTATTTTTTTTTAATTGGCAAAGAGTAGGAGGATAAGTATAATTTACTGAATTGCAAATATAATCCTCATTATAAAAGAAAACTTTATCAACTTTTAGTTTGCTCGTGGTGTCTAGTTATTCTTTGAAGCAGGGGAGGAGCAGATATTAGAATTCCCACTATAGAGATAGGAACTTCACTTCATAACACTTGGTATTAAGAAGCAATTCTGAAGATTACAATTAACCCTTAATGACAAAGGCCTTTCAATTAGGCTACACAATGGCCTGGAGAACCATAAGAGGTTGGCAGCTTAGAATTATTAGAATCCATTCATTTATCATCACCCAACTGAGATAATGTGACAGACGAAAAGACTTGGGAGCAGAAGTAGGCCATTAGGCCCATCACATCTGCTCCATCATTCAATGAGATCATGGCTGATCTGATGTAATCCTTGTTGTGGGGAAAATGAATGATTAAGATTTATTAATAATCTATTAGGACAGTTAGCATTTATTCTAAAGGATTTTGTTGTGTAGTATAGTATATTAAAGCAATTTTCATCAACAAGGTACCGCATGGTAGGTTGTTGCACAAGGTTAAATCTCACAGGATCCAGGGCGAGATAGCCAATTGGATACAAAATTGGTTTGACACCTGAAGACAAAGGGTGGTTGTAGATGGTTGTTTTTTTAAACTGGAGGACTGTGACCAGTGATGTGCCTCAGGGTTCAGTGCTGGGTCCACTGTTATTTGTTATATATATTAACGATTTGGATCAGAACTTAGGAGGCATGGTTAGTAAGGAGACATGGTTAGTAAGTTTGCAGATGACACCAAGCTGGTGGCATAGTGAACAGTGAAGAAGGTTATCTAGAATTGCAACGGGATCTTGATCAATTGGGCTAGTGGGCCGATGAATGGCAAATGGTGTTTAGATAAGTGTGAGGTGATGCATTTTGGCAGATCGAATCAGGGCAGGACCTACTCAGTTAATGGTAGGGTATTGGGGAGAGTTACAGAACAAAGATCTAGGAGTACAGGGTCATAGCTCCTTGAACATGGAATCACAGGTAGACAGGGTGGTGAAAAAGGCATTCGGCATGCTTGGTTTCATTGGTCAAAACATTGAATACGGGAGTTGGGACATCTTAAAGTTGTACAAGACATCAATATGGCCACACTTGGAATACTGTGTACAGTTCTGGTCCCCCTATTAGAGAAAGGGCATTATTAAACTAGAAATAAGGAGTGCAGAGGACAGCGTGGTGGCGCAGTGGTTAGCACAGCTGCCTCAGCGCCGAGGTCCCAGATTCGATCCGATCCCTGCTCTGGGTCACGATCTATGTGAAGTTTGCACATTCTCCTCATGTTTGCGTGGGTTTCACCCCACAATCCAAAGATGTACAGGGTAGGCGGATTGGCCACGCTAAATTGACCCTCAATTGGGAAAAAAATGAATTGGGTGCTCTAAATTAAAAAGAGAGTGCAGAAAAGATTTACTGGGATGCTACTGGGACATGATAGTTTGAGTTACAAGGAGATAGTGCGTGGGGTGCGTAGAGTGCTTAGGGGTGATCTTATAGGAGGTCTATAAAATAAAGAGGGGCATAGATAAGGTATCTAAATCTTTTCCCAAAGGTAGGGAGTCTAAAACTAGAGGGCATAGGTTTAGGTTGAGAGGCGACAGATACAAAAGGGTCCAGAGGGGCAATTTCGTCACACAGAGGGTGGTGAGTGTCTGATACGAGCTGCCAGAGGCAGTAGTAGAGGCAGGTACAATTTTCTCTTTTAAAAAGCATTTAGACAATTATATGGGAGAGATGGGCAAACGCAGGCAATTGGGACTAGTTTAGTGGTAAAACTGGACAGCATGGACAAGTTGGGCCGAAGGGCCTGTCTTCATGCTGTAGACCTCTATGACTCTATGTCAGCTAAAAGCCGACGTCTACAACAGTCGATACAAGGGTCAAGCATGTTCTAGTGACCTTAACAGCTTGTGCCAAGACACAACAGTCAGCATAAAAAGTTAACAAACATGTTTTTCTAACTCGACCCAAGGACCAGACACTTCTAACTAGTCTGGCACCAAGTAGGGACATTAGGGAGGGATCCATAGAAAACTGAAGGATAGATAACACTCTGCCTGGGTTTAAAATTTAAAACTGACATTATCTGATGTAAACAATATCTTTACATACATAACCTACTCAAACATATTCTGTATAAAAGACACCCGATTATGTGTGTTGGCAGAGTCAGCTCCGGGGGTCTATCTCTGAAGCTGGGCTCTCCCAATGTGTTGGTCAATAAAACGATCAAGATTCCTCCAATTATTTTGTGGAAAAGAGAAAAACCACCACAAACCTCAAATTCCACTTTATCCCCCAAATCTTTGATTCCCAGTGAATAATATGACTCACCCGTAAGATTTATGTTGTAACTATAATCACCGGTGAAACAAATGTCAACTTAACTCAGTATTCAGGTACCAGCAAAACTGGATGAATGCTCTTTTCCCTACTGTTCGTCCCCTTCCCTTTTTACTCTGCTACTGGTGCTGACACTTTGCTGGGGTTTAATTCCATATAGCTCAAGCATTCATTAAAGCATAAATGGGCCTCGAGAGGGGCAATCCTTACTGTATTCTCTTTTCACATTCGCATACGAACTGGATAATGATCAGGAGTCGAAATCAATGTCAAATTTCTCATCTAACCTTGGGGTTCTCATGTCAACTGCAGTGCCCCCACCACTAACTGGGTCAATCAACTCAAGGACAAAAAAAAATCGAAACAGATCTGGGCAGATTTGGTTCCGTTGCTCATTTGAATAGATACTGGTTGATGAAGATGGGTAGCCTGTTTTTGTTTCCTGGAGTAAAGGGTCACCCTTCTTTCCCTGGCTCCCTCTGCGTACACACTGGTTCAACATACACAGGGATGCAGGGATGTCTGTTCCCAGGCCATCTTCAATGCCACACTTGCACTATCCCTTGGCAGACGTAGGCAAGAACAGTAGATTTTTCCTCCCATGGTAGGAAACCGTTTGCTTGCCATTTAGCAACCTCCTCACAACAGCATGGTTGAGATTGGAGAGCAGAGCAATGAATCAAAGTTGCTGTTCACATTTTGTACTCCCTAACTTTGTACGCCAATACACTTTGTTGCAAATCTTCCATTCAATTTTGTTTTCAGCTTACTCGATTTCCATTAGTTTACAACTGAGAAGACAAACTGGTGACAATCAAGGCCACATAGAGAGCCGTCCGTGCTCTGATAATCTGCAATAGGCGATCAAACCGACCGTGTATCCCACAGCAAGTTCTTGCGGAATGTGAAATTTAATTTTAAAACCATGTTCTCAACAGCCAACTGAAATATTAATACCTGGAATAAGAGAATATCAAACTGACCCCGCACCCCACAGTAAGTGGCTCTCTTCCCATACACTAGAAATTGGTTGATTTCTCTTGCATTGTATTTTTGTAAATGTCCTGATGCGTGCAAGAAAAAAGGCTTCAACAAAAAAAAAAAAGTAACTTTTTTCAGCAATACCCAATCCCCCATGTCTGCCCCGATCTTTATTTTGCCTTCTATAAAGTGCAAATTACATTTTCTGCTTTGCCATCTGGGAGCATTCCGATGGCTGACCAGCCTGCCTGCACTGCTGCTAGAAAACACCAAATTCAAAAAGTCCCGACAGAATAGAGGAAAATAACACTTTCTGTGCCAGCTACATTTTTATAGGCAGCTTTGCAGGTCCAGTGGAGAAGAGGTCCTTCATCACTGACCTTCCAGAGCCAATACCACATCAGCACAATTGCAGTTTAGTTCAATCCGCCAAGACAGCTTTGCAGTCATCAGTCGAAAAAGCAATTTGTAGGCCTGAACTCTTGCATATATTAAAAGTCACTCAATTTTATAAGGCAAACACATACCCCACGTTGGTGCAGAAACATATAAAGGCGTGGATGTATTGTTTGTTCCATTGTACCAAGAGCGCAGAAAATCACCACCAATGCGAAGAGCACCAGTTCCTCCTAAACACTGCACGCCACCCACCTGTCATAGGAAGGTCACAGATGTAAAATAGGCAACAGTAAAGAAAGAACATAGCGCTTTTGGGAGACTTTGTGGTCCTCACCATTAATACTACTGTCTATGGATTTTTCTGCTGCAAAGCAATTAACTGAGCAGATTAAAATGTGAGCGCACGACTTCCGGGTGCGGCGATGACCAGCTAAGTCGCACGTTTAGGCAGCTCCCGGTGGAACGGACTTTTGGGCTCTTAATAAGAGCCCCAACGGCAATTTTAACGGCTAAAAGCACTGTGCAGTAAACCAGAAGGGAATACCCCTGGATACGGATGGAAAAAGGAGGGGAAAGTGGCCAGATTGAGGTGGATCCTTTAGAGCAGCGGCATGGAAGGCAAGCAAAAACCAAGATGGCGTCGGAAGGTGGCAGTTTAATATGGGGCCCTGAACAACACGAGTTTTTGAAACGCTGCGTGGAAGAGCTTAAAAAGGAGATGAAGAAGGAGCTGTTGGCCCCGATATTACAGGCGATCGAAGGGCTAAAGGATGAGCAAAAGACCCAGGAGCGGGAGCTTCGGGTCGTGAAGGCAAAGGCTGCCGAGAACGAGGACGATATACAGGGCCTGGTGGTGAAGACGGAGATGCACGAGGCACACAATAAACGATGTGTGGAAAGATTGGAGGTGCTGGAGAACAACGCGAGGAGGAATAACTTAAGGATTCTTGGTCTTCCTGAAGGTGCAGAAGGAGCAGACGTCAGGGCATATGTGAGCACGATGCTGCACTCGGTAATGGGAGCGGAGGCCCCGGTGGGTCCGCTGGAGGTGGAGGGAGCATACCGAGTGATGGCGCGAGGACCGAGAGCAGGAGAAATTCCTAGAGCCATAGTGGTGAGATTCCTTTTTAAGGACAAAGAGATGGTCCTTAGATGGGCAAAGAAAACTCGGAGCAGTAGGTGGGAGAACGCGGTGATCCGCGTATATCAAGACTGGAGTGCGGAGGTGGCGAGAAGGAGGGCGAGCTTTAATCGGGCCAAGGCGGTGCTTCACAAAAAGATGATAACATTTGGAATGCTGCAACCGGCAAGACTGTGGGTCACATATCAAGGGAGGCACCACTACTTTGAGACGGCGGATGAGGCGTAGACTTTTATTGTGGAAGAAAAACTGGAATAAGCGGGTTACTAAAAAAGAACGTTTGAAACAAAGCGGTGGGGTGAGCATGGGGGGCGAAGAGGGGGGAAGAAGGGGGGGGGAAAAAAAGATGAGTTGTGTGTTATTAATCCTGCGATGCGGTAACTTTTCTCTCTTCCACAGGTGGTGGTGGAGGGAGGAAGGGAGGTGGAGGAGATGGGGTGTTGGCCATGGGGGGCGGGGCCAAAAGGGAAGCACGGGCTTTGTTCCCGCGCTATGAAAATCATGGCGGGAATAGGGAAGTAGGAAGGAGGGGGCGTCGCACGGTGCGAGCCGAGGTCACAGGGGGAAGCCGAGGTCGGCCAGAGTTTGCTGACTTCTGGGAGCAATATGGGGGGTGTAACTATGCTAGTGGGGGGTCTAGCGGGGGGGAGGGAAAGAGAGGTGGGAGTTACTGGGTTGCTGCTGCTGGGGAGAGGGGGGAGCCGGAATGGGGTGGGGTGGGCGGGGGGGGGGGCGCCGCCTTGGGGGGGGGGGGGGGCACAGCTGCTTGGGAACCAGGTGAGGAGCTGGAAAAAGATGGTGGCTAATCGACAAGGGGGGGGGGGGGGGGGGGGGTAAAAAGCCCCCCAACCCGGTTGATCACGTGGAATGTGAGAGGGCTGAACGGGCCGATAAAGAGGGCACGAGTACTCGCACACCTTAAGAAACTTAAGGCAGACGTGGCTATGTTACAAGAGACGCACTTGAAACTTATAGACCAGGTTAGACTACACAAAGGATGGGTGGGGCAGGTGTTTCATTCGGGGCTCTATGCGAAAAACAGGGGGGTGGCTATACGAGTGGGGAAGCGGGATATGTTTGAGGCAAAGACCATAGTGGCGGATAGCGGGGGCAGATACGTGATGGTGAGTGGCAAATTACAGGGGGAGGCGGTGGTCTTGGTAAACGTATATGCCCCGAACTGGGATGATGCCAATTTTATGAGGCGCATGCTAGGACGCATCCCGGACCTAGAGGTGGGAAAGTTGGTAATGGGGGGAGATTTTAATACGGTGCTGGAGCCAGGGCTGGACAGGTCGAGATTCAGGACTGGAAGGAGGCCGGCTGCAGCCAAGGTGCTTAAAGATTTTATGGAGCAGATGGGAGGAGTAGACCCGTGGAGATTTAGCAGACCTAGGAGTAAGGAGTTTTCGTTTTTCTCCTATGTCCACAAAGTTTATTCGCGAATAGACTTTTTTGTTTTGGGAAGGGCGTTGATCCTGAAGGTGAGGGGGACGGAGTATACAGCTATAGCCATTTCAGATCACGCTCCACATTGGGTAGACTTGGAGATAGGGTAGGAAACAGAAGGGTGTCCACCCTGGAGAATGGACATGGGACTAATGGCAGATGAAGGGGTGTGTCTAAGGGTGAGGGGGTGCATTGAAAAATACTTGGAACTCAATGATAACGGGGAGGTCCAGGTGGGAGTGGTCTGGGAGGCGCTGAAGGCAGTGGTTAGAGGGGAGCTGATATCAATAAGGGCACATAAAGGAAAGCAGGAGAGTAGGGAACGGGAGCGGTTGCTGCAAGAACTTGAGGGTGGACAGGCAATATGCGGAGGCACCGGAGGAGGGACTGTACAGGGAAAGGCAAAGGTGACACGTAGAATTTGACTTGCTGACAACGGGTACTGCAGAAGCACAGTGGAGGAAGGCACAGGGTGTACAGTATGAGTATGGGGAGAAGGCGAGCAGGTTGCTGGCCCATCAATTGAGGAAAAGGGAGCAGCGAGGGAAATAGGGGGAGTGAGGGATGAGGAAGGAGAGATAGAGCGGGGAGCGGAGAGAGTGAATGGAGTGTTCAAGGCATTCTATAAAAGATTATACGAAGCTCGGCCCCCGGATGGGAAGGAGAGAATGATGTGCTTCCTGGACCGGCTGGAATTTCCTAAGGTGGAGGAGCAGGAGAGGGTGGGACTGGGAGCACAGATCGAGATAGAGGAAGTAGTGAAAAGAATTAGGAGTATGCAGGCGGGGAAGGCTCCGGGACCGGATGGATTTCCAGTCGAATTTTATAGGAAATATGTGGACTTGCTTGCCCAGATACTGATGAGAACCTTTAACGAGGCGAAGGAAAGGGGACAGCTGTCCCCGACTATGTCGGAGGCAACGATATCGCTTCTCCTAAAGAAGGAAAAAGACCCGCTGCAATGCGGGTCCTATAGACCTATTTCCCTCCTAAACGTAAACGCTAAGATTCTGGCCAAGGTAATGGCAATGAGGATAGAGGATTGTGTCCCTGGGGTAGTCCATGAGGACCAAACTGGGTTTGTGAAGGGGAGACAGCTGAATACGAATATACGGAGGCTGCTAGGGGTAATGATGATGCCCCCACCAGAGGGGGAAGCGGAGATAGTGGTGGCGATGGATGCCGAGAAAGCATTTGATAGAGTGGAGTGGGATTATTTGTGGGAGGTGTTGAAGAGATTTGGCTTTGGAGATGAATATATTAGATGGGTACAGCTGCTGTATAGGGCCCCGATGGCGAGCGTGGTCACGAATGGACGGGGGTCTGCGTATTTTCGGCTCCATAGAGGGACAAGGCAGGGATGCCCTCTGTCCCCATTATTGTTTGCACTGGCGATTGAGCCCCTGGCAATAGCATTGAGGGGTTCCAGGAAGTGGAGGGGAGTACTCAGGGGAGGAGAGGAACACCAGGTATCTCTTTACGCGGACGATTTATTGGTGTATGTGGCGGACCAGGCAGAGGGGATGCCAGAGATAATGCGGATACTTGGGGAGTTTGGAGAATTTTCAGGATATAAGCTGAACATGGGGAAAAGTGAGCTGTTTGTGGTGCATCCAGGGGAGCAGAGAAATAGAGGACTTACCGCTGAGGAAGGTAACAAGGGACTTTCGCTACTTGGGGATCCAGATAGCCAAGAATTGGGGTACATTGCATAGGTTAAACTTAACGTGGTTGGTGGAACAGATGGAGGAGGACTTCAAGAGATGGGACATGGTATCCCTGTCACTGGCAGGGAGGGTACAAGCGGTTAAAATGGTGGTCCTCCCGAGATTCCTCTGTGTGTTTCAGTGCCTCCCGGTGGTGATCACGAAGGCTTTTTTCAAAAGGATTGAGAAGAGTATCATGAGTTTTGTGTGGGCCGGGAAGACCCCGAGAGTGAGGAAGGGATTTTTGCAGCGTAGTAGGGATAGGGGGGGGGCTGGCGCTACCGAGCCTGAGTGAGTACTACTGGGCCGCCAACATCTCAATGGTATGTAAGTGGATGGTAGAAGAGGAGGGAGCGGCGTGGAAGAGATTGGAGAAGGCGTCCTGTAGGGGGACTTGCCTACAAGCCATGGTGACGGCGCCGTTGCCGTTCTCACCGAAGAAATACACCACAAGCCCGGTGGTGGTGGCTACTCTGAAAATTTGGGGGCAATGGAGACGGCATAGGGGAAAGACGGGAGCCTCGGTGTGGTCCCAGATAAGAAATAATCATAGGTTTGCTCCGGGGAGAATGGATGGGGGATTTGGAACATGTCAAAAAGCAGGAGTAACACAATTGAGAGATCTGTTTGTAGATGGGACGTTTGCAAGTCTGGGAGCGCTGGACGAAAAATATGGGTTGCCCCAAGGGAATGCATTCCGGTATATGCAACGGAGGGCTTTTGCGAAGCAACAGGTGAGGGAATTCCCACAGCTCCCGACGCAGGAGGTGCAGGACAGAGTGATCTCAAAGACATGGGTGGGGGACGGTAAGGTATCAGACATATATAGGGAAATGAGGGACGAGGGGGAGATTATGGTAGATGAGCTGAAAGGGAAATGGGAAGAAGAGCTGGGGGAGGAGATTGAGGAGGGGCTGTGGGCTGATGCCCTAAGTAGGGTAAACTCATCGTCCTCGTGTGCCAGGCTAAGCCTGATACAATTTAAGGTGTTACACAGGGCGCATATGACTGGAGCACGGCTCAGTAAATTTTTTGGAGTAGAGGATAGGTGTGCGAGATGCTCGAAAAGCCCAGCGAATCACACCCACATGTTCTGGTCAAGTCCGGCACTACAGGGGTTTTGGGTGGGGGTGACAAAGGTGCTTTCGAAGGTAGTGGGGGTCCAGGTCGAACCAAGCTGGGGGTTGGCTATATTTGGGGTTGCAGAAGAGCCGGGAGTGCAGGAGGTGAGAGAGGCTGATGTTTTGGCCTTTGCGTCCCTAGTAGCCCGGCACAGGATACTGTTGATGTGGAAGGAAGCCAAGCCCCCGGGTGTGGAGACCTGGATAAATGATATGGCAGGGTTTATAAAGCTGGAACGGATTAAGTTCGTCCTAAGGGGATCGGCTCAAGGGTTCACCATGCGGTGGCACCCGTTCGTCAAATACCTCACAGAAAGATAGAGGGAATGGAAAAGAAGACAGCAGCAACTGGGGGGGGGGGGAGAGATGGAACCAGAGGGATTCTCAGGGATGCTAATATATAAGTATATAAGTACAATATGTACAGGTTGTTGTTATAGATAATTGTATATTGGACTGTTAAAACATATTTTTGGAGAATATTTATCTGGGACAAGGCAGTTGCCATTTAGTTTTGTTTATATATTATTTATTTCTTGTTTAT
This sequence comes from Scyliorhinus torazame, assembly GCF_047496885.1. Lineage (NCBI taxonomy): Eukaryota > Metazoa > Chordata > Chondrichthyes > Carcharhiniformes > Scyliorhinidae > Scyliorhinus > Scyliorhinus torazame. The sequence continues at coordinate 185,753,606 of NC_092722.1, forward strand.
AAAACTGGCCATTGTTATTTATATTGTGATATTACTGTGTAAAGGATACACAATGTACTGTGATGGTTGGCCAAAAATTTTCAATAAAATATATTTTTTTTAAAGTTTAAAAATGTGAGCGCACTCAGCCCAACCGTAGAATCCCACATTAAGCACCATAGCAATTACACGTGGTACCAAAGTGCATGATAGCACCGTGGTTATGTTACAGATTACTAATCCTGAGACATGGACTGTAGGCAGGTGTTCAAATCTCACTATAGCAGTTGGAAAATGAACAAATTAATAGGGTCAAGAATTAAACGATGACCATAAACAACTGGATTTTTGTACAAACACATCTGGTTCACTGCTGTCTTGTAGGGAAGGAAATCTAGCCATACCCTCCCCAACAATCTCCTCCCTAACAGCCGTAGCAAGTCACTTAGGTGCATTCAAGAAGACATATTCCAGAGGGCAACTAGAGGTGGACTATAAATGTTGACCTTGTTACCGATCCAGTGTCCTACTGGATCAATGGATTTGAAAAAAGTTTACTGGGGCATGTACACAAAAATTCTAAAATAAATGCAATGCCATGCATATCCATCAGTTAAAGACTCATTTTAAGTGTAAACATTTTTAAGTCAATCATTTGCCAACATCTGGACAGGGCTATTAAGTTGATTTCAGCAATTTCATGGTTGGTTTATTGGAGCCCCATTTACCATCAAGAACATCTAAAATATTCACATCCCCTTTTTGTCGATGTTTTTTGGTTACATCATTGATATTGGATTATCCAATCATCCATTACCATGCTCCTCCTTTCAAAAAGAGCACAATGCTACGCCAAAATCGTACTGGAGCATAATTTTCAACATTAGCTCATTTTCAGCAAATTGTGGGTGTTACTAACAAGCACTTTTGGTGCTGTTGGCCAAAACACTAAGGTGCAACTGGGGCTTGGCTACCTGCTAGTTTCGAAGGACACTGTAGAATGTAAGTTAGGTCTAATTTAGAGTTGACTTGCTTTCACACTGCTATCCAAGTCAGTGTAAAACCTATTACCAGTGGCAAAGAAACTCCACATCAAAACCGAGAGCAGCTGTTCCACCGAAATACTCCACAAGTTCCACAGGACAAATACAACTCGACACATTTGAAACCGGATCCTGTTTAAATGACAGTCCTGGGATGGAAATAAAATCACATCAGTCTCCAAGCAGGGATACCAAGTTGATCACTGCTGTACTTTTGCTGATGTTTTGTACAGCTCCTTGCACCACTTCTGAAATACTGCAATACTTACACAACTTTCCAATTTGTGTTTAGGCAAACTGGGAGACTCACCCTGTTTTCTGCAATGGCGGGACTGTCCTTTCCAAGAACTAGTTCACAAGCAAGTTTGGTGTATTCTGGCAAGCCCAGAATTGGCATGTATTCATGATTAAGACTGGTATCACTAACAATCTGCTGTTCCACCTTCTTCACTACAGGCAAGATCCAGGGTTGACTTGCATCTGTACGATAAGCTGAAAGGGACAAGATTTGGGGGGGGGGGGGGGAAGAGAAGGAAAGAAGAGGAAAAAAAACAATATTATGCTGCACAGTTAACACATAAATGCATTTTAACTGCTTGTGGTACATGCCCGTCAATTCAAGGCACGTTTTAAAATGGAACTTGGTTAAAAGGAATGTTTAAAGATCAATTTAATAATCACACAGCCACCTTGAGAATTGGGTTCAAATTTATTCACATCTGTTGCATTTCAAGCATAATGAAACTTTTGAAAATATACAGAGCTATGGAATTGCAAGTTAAACGAAAGGAGACAATAAAATCAAAGAACTCATTTCAGAAAAGATAAATGTAGATGTGGCATTTCAGAAACTTTTCACCGCCAACTGAAGCTGAAAATAACACTTGCGCAGGAGCGAGCTGTTATACTGAAAAAGTACTAGAATTGAGCACAGATTTATAGCTCTCACTGCAAGACTGGAGATCACATTCTTCTATGGGCTGAGTCAGTAGAACACCATTAGATCAACAGAAAATAGGTTATTAATTACTGGCTGCCAAGATAATTTGTGGAGATCAATATGATCTTGATAGTTAATAAAACACCTCCTAGCAAGCAAATGGCTAATTACATGCTGCATGTGATGTAGTCAAAACCGAGCTGGTCACTCCTGCCAGATGGACCTTGCTGTGATTCTCACTTGTGTAGGATGACAATTTAAGATTAGCTCTCGTGTGATGCAGTCAATCAGCATGTACACATCTCAGTGTAGGTGTGTTTCATGAAAAGGAGGCAAATGATTCCCTCCCATTGCAGGTCTGGAATAAGTAAAAATTAGGACATTTTGGCTGGCAAAGGAAACCGATTGCAGATGGAATATCTGTATTCAAAGGAAATCTATTTTAATATTTAAGCAATCAGAAAATTGCCCAGTCAGGTGATGATTATTTTCAACTAAAAGAGACTTGAATTGAATGCAAGCGACTGTGGAAAATCTCTTTTGCAGAGTCACCTAATGGAAAACCTCCAATTAAATTTCAAAGAAAACAGCGAAATTGGCTGCATGACCGAAAGTAACGGAGAAATTCTCATCCTACATAAGATTTTGGACATATACTAGTTGATCAAGTATAGTACTGGACATTAGGAGATCATGCTGAAGAGTTGGATGAATGAGGGAATGAATAGGTTGTGGGAAAGAGAAGGAATATCACTTGGAACTTGCAGCTCACAAATGGGTCAATTGCTCCATCTGCTCTGTGCCAGTGCTTATGCTCCATACAAGTATCCTACTTCACTTTATTTCAACCCTCCCTGTCAGCATATCTTTCTATTCCCATCACTTCTGTATGTTTATTTAACTTACCCATAAATGCATCTATGCTGTTCTCATAATTCTTGCCCGGAGGTGGCAACCGTTCATCGACTTCTTCGTGGAAAATTAATCGTCAGCAGAAGGGGGTTAGTTTAGCTTAGAGTAGGGGGTTAATAAAGGTGGGACCTGTAAGGAAGGGAGACGGCTTTTGCACTATATGTTTATAGTTTCATGTACATTTTTTATTTTGTTGTTGTTACAATACCAAAAATACCTCAATAAAATGTTGATTAAAAAAAAAAAAGGCATACAGGCCACTTGCCTTTATCTGTCACAGGATAGATTATAAGAGCAGTGAGGTTATGTTGGAGCTGTACAAAATTTTGCTTATGCCACAGCTGGAGTACTCTGTGCAGTTCTGGTGACCGCACGGGAGGACGGGCGTGACCGCACGGGAGGACGGGCGTGACCGCACGGGAGGACGGGCGTGACCGCACGGGAGGACGGGTGTGATGAGATTTGAGGAAATATTTTTTCACCCAGAGTATGGTGGGAGTCTGGAATACATTTCTTGGGAGGGTAGTAGAGGCAGGAAAAAAAAAAAAAATCAACCTGTAAAAGTACATGGATAAGCACTTGAAATGTTATAACATTCAAGGTTATGGGCCAAGTGCTGGGAAGTGGGATTAGTGTAGATTTGTTGGTGCAGGCTCTATTGGCCGAAGGGCCTCCTCTGTACCGTATGACTCTCCTCCGGTGTCAATATTTGTTGTTAAAATTCCATTTTGGTGTCATATAAATGCAAGTAGTTGTTGCATTAAATAGGAATAGTTTGATCTTGACATTAAAATATGAAGCCTTGAACACCAAAGGACAAATAACTGATATGCCAATGAACTGTCAAATGGCGAGACACTTGTTGCGTACGAGGGGATAGGGTGGTGAGCATGTGATGATGCTAACAGTAAAGCAAATACAATGATCTTTTGGGAAGCAATGGGATAGTGACCAGGGAATGGGATTGTAGCCACCTAGGTTGGCCAACTCCCGACGTAAAATGGAGAACAGCAAAGGCTGAAGGGAAATTCAGCTAACAGAGGCAGAAACTAGCAGGTGCAAGTTTACTGTGTATTAAACTCTGCAAAAGCCCAGGCAGCATCGATACAAGCAGCCATCTGCATAATAATGTAGCAGCCAGCTACATACTAATGAGCGATCCCCAGGAACAATCGAAACATTTGGGATAAACAAGGCCAAGCCAGACTCCTCGGCGCCAGCAGGAGCCAACACAAAAGAGGTTAACGGACACCTCAAGACCGCCCATCGATCAGGGAACCGCTCCAGTATTGGAGAAATCGAACCAAGCGATTGGAACGAAGTCCAATCACTTGGAACCAGGGAAGCCCCTGGGGACTATAAAGTTAAGCCCCCAAGTTCAAATCGTTCTTCTTGACCGGGTCACTCAGCAACATGAACCAACCCTTGACAGTGATCGGTTCAGCTGCCGCCAAGAGCCCGTAAGTCTCAAGTCAACACTCGCTACGAGATAGGCGCTCCTAGCTACCAGTCCGTACCAACCGTTGAATCCCGCAGGCTCAGAACCCGAACGAAAGGCCATTTGTTCCCCTGACCTGGTGGGCTAGTCCGAAGCTAAGTATAGGCCTGTTAGTTGTGGAAGTAGCTTAGAAATAGAATTTATGCAGGAGTAGCGATTTACTGTGCTTTGATTTGAGTCTTACTAATTGGTGTATTGAGTTATTGATCATTACTTGAACCTCGTGGCGGTATCATAAAGATACCTGGCGACTCGAGAGCAAAGGTTATAAAACAGAGCCAATTGAACCAACCAAAAAGTTAGCAACAGGATAAAAACGGGCGGCAAGGTGGCTAGTACCGCTGCCTCACGGCACCAGGGACCTGGGTTGAATTCTGACCTTGGGTGACTGTGGAGTTTGCACGTTCTCCATTTGTCTGCATGGGTTTCCTCTGGGTGTTCCTCTGGGTGTTCCGGTTTCCTCCCACAATCCAAAGACGTGCAGATTAGGCAAATGGGTCATGTTAATTTGCCCCATAGATTCCAAAAGGTTGGGTGGCATTATGGGGACAGGGCTGGGGTGAGAGGTTGCTCCTTCGGAGCTTTGGTGCAGACTCGATGCGCCAAATGGCCTCCTTCTGCACTAAGGATTCTACTATGGTCAGATTAACAATTTTTGAATGTTTTACTTGTTCAGAGACTAACAAATGCAACACCACTATTTGAGAAAAGACAGAAAACCAGGAAAAACCATGAACTACCAGTTCGACTAACCTCCATCAGGGAGAAACTGTTAGAATTACGGATTAAATAAGTGGTGACAGAGCAATTAGAAAATCATAATATGATTAGGCAGAGCGAGCATGTTTTATGTAAGGGATACAGTGTTTGAAAACTCTAGCGTTTTGAGTGCTAATTAGTAGAGTAGATAAAGGAATTTCAAAGAATGCAATGTTTTTGGATTATCAAAAGGCATTCGATAAGGTGGCAAGGACAGGCCGTTATACATAAATCAGGGCTAATGGGGTCGGGGGTAATTTATTAGAATGGAGAGAGGATTGGTTAAAGGACCGAAAACAGGGCAGGAATAAACAGGCTTTAAGTTTGGCAAATATTTCCTAGCAGGATGTCTCAAGGAACCGTGATGGAGAATCAGCTGTTAGCAATCTATGATTAATGTTTGAGATGAAGCAACCTAGTGTAACGTACCCAGGTTTGCTGCCAATGAAAAGATAAGTGGGAAAGTAAACAACGAGGGGGACTGAAAGACTAGTCTTCTCTTGACAATACTCTCCCTTGTCCTTTGCTGGACAATGCATCTGCAATCAGCAGCAGGTATGAACCCAACCCCACGTAGGGCAGTTCAACTGCTCCAATGTTGACATCAGCTGCACACGCCAATGAACTGGTTTCCTGAGGTTTTGCAATCTAAACATTGCCAGCAATTCACATTAATCTCTTGTGACATGCACCAAAATAAAACTGCATGAACTGGTCAACCGAAAAACAGTGCCAGGCAAAAAGCTAGGTAGAAATGGAAATAAGGCCCTCCTACAAACTCTGACACAAAGAGACAGGATCAAGAGGTTACTTCAAGGACACAGAAAGCACCCAATGACAAGAGCAAATTCCCAAGATCTCCATTTTTAAAAAAAACTTTTGACGAAGCAGAAAGAATAAGGTCGTCTTCCCAATCTGGAGATTCAATACATTGGTGTGTACACGGCACAAAAGCAAATGTGTATAAACAAATCAAGGCACATGGAACTGCACCTTAGGAAACCAAAGAGAGTGCAGAATTCACTCGCAGGAGCATACTTCTGGAAAGATTACTGTAGCGGGTACATTTACTAACGAATGATCCAGAGACATAGGTGAACAATCCACAGAAGGCAAATTCAAAACCCGCTGTAGCATTTTTATAATTGGAGTTCAGTGTTTTTCTTTTAAAAAGCCAGAAACACAAAAACCTGGGACCAATAAGTGACATATGAAGCCACCAAATTATCATAAATATTCTTTGTTTGGACGATAGATTTTTCCCCCCTAATCTAGTTCATGTAATTTGGAACTTCTCACATCTTCTACAATAAATCCCAAATAAATCCTATTGATCACATGTCACAAACCTGCCTTCATACCTTTCACCTTTCCAGGACAGCCCTCAAGGGTTAAAAAATAAGTTTTTTAAAAAAAATAAGATCATTGAAATTCAACACTTTATAACAAAAGAACACAACAATGTTACAAAATAATACAACACCCAAAGGAAGGAAAAAACAGAAATGGCTTAACCACATGAGCAGAGTATGGAAAAGGAGAACAAATCACAACTGGCTCAATTCCATTGTCATCCTGCACAAGCCTCTCTGCCCACAATTCCAGACCATGTAGGAGAAAGGAACGGATGTCATACCCACCTTTGCAAAAACACAAGAAAGTGCACAAAACCCCCAGATCTATGGAGAGTTACAGACATACTATATAACGCAAAGCCCAAACCCAGGTCAGAGGTAGAACTACAATTGTAACAAAATGAGAGGAGGGAGGGGTCCAGTAATAATAATCATCTTTAATGGTGTCACAAGTAAGCTTACATTAACACTGCAATGAAGTTACTGTGAAAATCCCCTAGTCGCCACATTCTGGCACCTATTTGGATACACAGAGAATCCAGAATGTCCAATTCATAACCACCAAGACACCAAACTTAACCCATCCCACAGCCCTCGTGTCACAGGGAGACAAGGAAACAAAACCATGCCCTGAGAGGGGGACATCCAAGCCCAGAGGGGCAACAGGATAACAGCCACAGCACCGGGCCTGGCCCAACCAATACAAAAAAAAACTTGCCCCCCAGCACACCCAAAAGAAACATGCAACGAAGTCACACCTCTACCTTTCCAACCTCATCCACGACAAACGGACTATTCGCGTCCCAGCCAAGAGGATGGGGCTCCCACTTGAGAAGAGGAGGAATCGTCAAGGTATCCAATACTTAGGTACCCTGGGAGGAAAGACCAACACACTCCTCCCCACCACAAACACAGAAACCATGTGCGGAATTTACCATCCAGCCTGCCACAGCGGAGGCAGCCCGCCAGTGGGATTTTTTGGGCCCGCCCCTGTCGACGGGATAGCCTGTTGACTGCACACCTCAGCGCTGGGAAACCAGTCAGCGGTATCAGAACATCCCACCAGTGAGTACAGCCAGTAAATTCCACCCCATGTGTTATACACAGCTGGGGCAACAGTGCCTTTCCTTTAAATCTTTCACGGGCCAGCCTTGTTGCCCATCCCTAACGGCCCACAATCCGAGTTGCTGGCTTGGACATTTCAGAGGGCAATTGAGGGTCAATCACATTGCCCTGGGCCTGCAGTCACTGGTGGGGCAGACAGGCATCTTTCCTTCCCTGGAGGACACAAGTGAACCAGATGAGTTTTTAACAATGACAATAGTTTAACGGTCACCAGTTGGACCAGGCACCCGCTGGGGTTTTGTCCTGGGATGGGGTCCGTTCACACTTGCCACCTGTCAAGCCTCTGCTTTCGCTGGATGGGGACGCCCGCCCGCCAGGCCCCAACCCTTACCTCCCACTCCCAGGTTGACCTTCATGGGGTGCGGGTCCTCCTTGAAGTCGGCGGTCAGCTTGAAGACGGCCACGGGCGCCGCCAGCGGCACTGCGGCGAAGAGCGAGGAGGCGCACGCCATTGTGAGGCCCCGGGACGGCGGAGGTAGGAGGTGAGGGACAGCGAGCGGGCAAGGACGGGCTCCCTCGCGCGCACCAACCGTTCTAACGACCTTCAGCCGGTTCAGCCAAACCTGCTGCCCGCCCCCTTTGTGACGTCCCCTTCCAACCACGCCCCGCCCAACAAATCAGCGACAGGGTTCCACCCTCCCCCGCATGATTGGTTCCCATGGCCAGAGGAGGCGGGGCTGGCAGTACTGTTGCGTTGCACCGGACCCAAATCCGCGCTGCATTCTGGGTAACGCCGGTTACCTGGGCTGACAATTACAACAGCAACTGACCAGACCTGGTGCTTGCAACAACAACTGGCCAGACCCAGTGGCGGACCTACATTTTTGGGGCCCTGAAGCTTGACCTGTTATGGGTTGGGTTGGGGGGGGGGGGGGCCTTCGCAACCAGCAACGAGGTCTGGGTAACCACTGTTAAGGGCAGCACGGTAGCATAGTGGTTAGCACAATTGCTTCACAGCTCCAGGGTCCCAGGTTCGATTCCCGGCTTGGGTCACTGTCTGTGCGGAGTCTGCACATCCTCCCCGTGTCTGCGTGGGTTTCCTCCGGGTGCTCCGGTTTCCTCCCACAGTCCAAAGATGTGCAGGTTAGGTGGATTGGCCATGCTAAATTGCCCTTAGTGTCCAAAATTGCCCTTAGTGTTGGGTGCGGTTACTGGGTTATGGGGAGAGGGTGGGGGTGTGGGCTTGGGTAGGGTGCTCTTTCCAAGAGCCGGTGCAGACTCGATGGGCCGAATGGCCTCCTTCTGCACTGTAAATTCTATGATTCTTCAATGGGGTTGTTCCACGACAGATCACCACAATTTTTTTTTTTTTATTTAACCACTACATCTCAGATTTTGATTAAAATTGCTGTACTGGATTATCTCACATGTCAAAGTCACTGGTGTGAATAAAAATGTCCTATGCCTTATAGTTTTCGAGTTATGGGGGGATGAAAATTAGGGAAATGTTATATACATGCATGATGCATCATAGAATGATGAAATAAAACATAGAAAAGACCACAGTCAATATAATTTTTTATTTTAGACACCTATGAGAATACATACTACATGAAGCACATTTTACAAAATACTCTTTTTTCTGTTTTTTCTAGCAACATATTCACGTACAGTTTTGTCATATGAGAGCTTCCTTGCAATGTCATTTTCTAGAGACAATATGCATAAAGAATTTCAGCTCTCTTCAGTCATGGTAGACCAAAATTTGTTCTTTATAAAGGATAGCTTTGAAAAATTCCTTTCTGCTTCACAGCTCATGATAGGCATTGTCAAGTACAGCTGAAGCGCAGTAGTAATATTGGGGAACACTTCAATTAGGTGTTGCTCACAAATAAGCTGAAGAACTTCTGTGCATTGCATTTTAGATGGCATGTTTTCTTCTCTGTTCTGGGATTTCCTAAGGTGCAAATATTCTTTGAACTGATAACACTCGTTTACTAATTTGTGGTCAATATCATCTTTGTAATACGATATAAGTTTAATACTGTCCTCATCAATTTAAGAATTGTTCACCAATTCTGAGAGGAACTTGAACCTTTTTGCAATCTGCTCATATGGGTCAATCCTCTTGTGTAACTGGATTATCAAGCAGTCATAGAGTTGATATAGAACTTCTATCCTAAATTTGTCAGCTCCTCTCAAAGAAGCAATACCACTTGTTCCATCTGAAATTTTCCTTGTAACAATGCGTTTGGAAGCATCAGAATAACCTGAGGTGATATCTTCATACAAACCTTTTGCTTCTGATTCATAGTGTGCAATTCGATCGGCTGAATTTTCTCTGAGTTCTTTAACAAACAAAAGTAAAGATGATAGCAGAAGATAACCTTCAAATACATCAAAACCAGGGTTGGAGTTTCTTACTTGTTTTGTTGAAACGCTCCAGCACTTCTTCTCAAACGACTGTTAAAATAGCATATTCCAGCTTTACCAACTTGTGGTACAAATTCTTTGCATCTCGTTTACATTCAGGCTTCTCTTCTGAGTCTTCAAAAATATGTTTGAGAGTTTGTAAAATACCCATATATCCATTTTTAATTGCCCGGACTGCTTCATAGTGTGCAGACCATCGAACAAAGAACAAAGAAAAGTACAGCACAGGAACAGGCCCTTCGGCCCTCCAAGCCCGTGCCGACCATGCTGCCCGACTAAACTACAATCTTCTACACTTCCTGGGTCCATATCCCTCTATTCCCATCCTATTCATGTATTTGTCAAGATGTCCCTTAAATGTCACTATCGTCCCTGCTTCCACCACCTCCTCTGTGTAAAAAACTTGCCTCGTACATCTACTCTAAACCTTGCCCCTCGCACCTTAAACCTATGCCCCCTAGTAATTGACCCCTCTACCCTGGGGAAAAGCCTCTGTATATCCACTCTGTCTATGCCCCTCATAATTTTGTAGACCTCTATCAGGTCACCCCTCAACCTCCGTCATTCCAGTGAGAACAAACCAAGTTTATTCAACCGCTCCTCATAGCTAATGCCCTCCATACCAGGCAGCATCCTGGTAAATCTCTTCTGCACCCTCTATAAAGCCTTCACATCCTTCTGGCAGTGTGGCGACCAGAATAGAACACTATACTCCAAGTGTGGCCTAACTAAGGTTCTATACAGCTGCAGCATGACTTGCCAATTCTTATACTCAATGCCCTGACCAATGAAGGCAAGCATGCCGTATGCCTTCTTGACTACCTTCTCCACCTGTGTTGCCCCTTTCAGTGACATGTGGACCTGTACACCTAGATCTCTCTGAATTTCAATACTCTTGAGGGTTCTACCATTCACTGTATATTCCCTACCTGCATTAGACCTTCCAAAATGCATTACCTCACATTTGTCCGGATTAAACTCCATCTGCCATCTCTCCGCCCAAGTCTCCAAATGATCTAAATCCTGCTGTATCCTCTGACAGTCCTCATCGCTATCCGCAATTCCACCAACCTTTGTGTCGTCTGAAAACTTACTAATCAGACCAGTTACATTTTCCTCCAAATCATTTATATATACTACGAACAGCAAAGGTCCCAGCACTGAACTCTGCGGAACATCTAGTTACACTTCAGCTCTTTAGAAAAAAATGTAGATTGCCCTGTGTGTTTAAAATCCATCTTCGTGGAGATCCAGAAAATAAAACATACAGCTCCTGTAAATGCTAAAATAGTCAACAACAAATTAATCAATTTGAGTCGTGCGACTATTGTTGCATGCTTTGAAAGGAAATTTTTAAAAGTTTTTTTTTCAAAACCCTTCTCAGAAAGTAAAGCGCCATTTTTTAAGATTTATAATAAATGAGCTAAATAGGCTAAACTAGGCTATGTTCAAGCTAGCCTACGCTAGGCTAGACTAAGTTAGGCAAGACGAGGCCACCAAAACTCATAGGCTAAGGTAATGTAACACAATTTTACCATTATTTGAACACTTTTCATAATAAACACCTGTAATTTAACACAAATTCACCCTTTTATTACTTTTTCATAAATACTTGTAATATAGTATTAGCCTAGGCTATGCGGTCGTAGCCTACCTTCCGTTCACCTCTTCATAAAAACAATAGGCTTAGGCTAATCTAACACTATTTCACCTTTATTACTTACCTTACTTTTCTAAATATTACATTTATGTTTGAGTAGGGGTAATTAAAATATTGTATCCTTATGAACACTTTATTGAAAAAAATTCTTGCCTAGATCGCTATCATGGTGCCATCACGTTGAAAATTCACGTTAGAATTGTGATTGCCTTTTCAACGGCTTCCCTTTTTTGTTACAACATGTCAGCTACTGTTTGTATTTCTGTCATAAATGTTAATAGTGCTTTAAATTATTTATAATTATTTTATATTAAATATATTTAGAACAAAACATCCTTAATTTGAATGTTTTTTTGTTTACGGCTAGCCTGCATGATACTTTAATAACCTTTTAATTTTTATTTTAACTATTATTTTGTATTGAATTACACTATATTATTAATGTTATTATTTTTTTTAAACCCCTTCTCGTACAGTAGACCCAAAATTTTTAAGCAATGTGGACTAAAGTCGCTTCTGGGGCTCCTCCGGGATTAGGGGCCCTGAAGCTTAAGCTTCATTAGTTTCATAGTAGATCCGCCCCTGGCCAGACCTGGTGCTTACAATAACAACCGGCCAGACCTGGTGCCTACAACAACAACTGGTCATACCTGGTGCTTCCAACAGCAACTGACCAGACCTGGTGCTTACTACAACAACTGACCAGACATGGTGCCTACAACAACAACTGGCCATACCTAGTGACTACAACAACAACTAACTAGACCTGGTGCCTACAACAACAACTGGTCATACCTGGTGCTTGCAACACCAACTGACCAGACTTAGTGCCTGCAACAACAACTAACCACACCTGTTGCCTACAATAACAACTGGCCACACCTAATAAAAGCAAATTACTGCGGATGCTGGAATCTGAAACCAAAGAAAAAATGCTGGAAAATCTCAACACGTCTGGCAACATCTGTAGGGCAAGAAAAGAACTAGTGTTTTGAGTCCAGATGACCCTTTGTCAAAGCTGGCCATATCTGATGCCTGCAACAACAACTGGCCATACCTAGGGCCTACAACAACAACTGACCAGACCTGGTGCCTACAGTAACAACTAACCAGACCTGATGCCTACAACAACTACTGACCATATCTGGTGCCTACAACAACAACTGGCCATACCTGGTGCCTAAACTGTAGTGACATGTACGAACGACTGGTAGAGAGAGCCGACACTGTACTGAATGCAACGAGGAAGAAATGGGAGGAAGACCTGGGGCTCGAAATGGGGTGTGTAAAGTAAGAATGGGAAAATATGTCATTTGAAACATGGAAGTCTGGCAAAACCTGACCTGAGGGTACATGAGAAAATGTAGGGAAAAATCCCACAAAGGGTTAACAGCAGCTGCAAAAGAAGGTTTTGAAATGCAGATAGCCTTTATCAAACAGGCGTTAAGAAAACAGCTTGTAACAGCTCAAGCTGTAAAACTGATATATGTCTTTCAAGTCACAGCAGATTGAACTTTTAGTTATATGGAAAAGAACAATATTTCGCACCTTCATTGAAGTTAATTATTTTAGTAAGCAGCTAAAAAAGAATTGCCAGGATCTTCAGTTGAATTGGGTGACAAATGTTTAGGTGTGAAATTCTGCTGACACCAGGTGAATATGGGAAGCTGCCGACGTGTCCACGAGAACACACGTTAACCCCAAATCGGAGTCAGAGTTCTGACAAGCTAAGGGCACTATTTCGTAATAAAGCAACTTTAGAAGTGACAGGAACCAGATCTAACACCCCTCTAGGATCAAAGCACTTCTGAACATCACAAGGGAAAAAATGTAATCAGAGTTTGATGCGCTAAAGTCATGCTCAACACGAATACATAGTTGTGTTAGAAATAATTCAAATTAAAGGCACCTTGAACAATCAAGAGTAAAATAAAGTTACTTTATGATAATCTCATATAAACTTAATAACTGCTAGAAAGAGAATATAAATCCTTGGGTACAGCCAGCAGAGTCAGCTCTCATAGCTGCCCTCGGTCATGGGAAGGATAGAGCACAGAAACCGAGCAGTACAGCAAATCCATCTGAGGAAGACCAAAAGCTAAAGAAGAGAGAATGTCAAGGTAGACCTGAAGGTCTTTCAACCAACCAGGAGAATCCAGAAGCAAGATCTTTTTACTTTTCTGTAACGACAGTGATTGCATCTTTTAAAAGAAAAAAATAAAATAAAATAACTTAAAAGTTTTAACCTGAAACAGTGGTTATTACAAAGTCTACTTTACTTACTTAGCAACATGGGACCCAGGATCGATGCTACTAAGTGGTAAGTAGATGAAATCTCCTATGAAGATATGGGTTATACCGGGGGATAACTTGAAAATATAGATTGACCCGAATAGCACCCACCTAAGTCTGCATAGGAGTCAGGGAGTGAGAATCCCTATTCACCATTTAGAAAATCGACCCTTTTTGGTATAGGGGGAATTCTAAGAATAGTGGTGAGTTTTTTACTTGGTGGGGACTCTGGAGTGAAGTATTGCATGGGGTCAACTCCACCTCCAGGTGCGCAGGACTCAACCTAACGCAACTAAAGGTGGTACGTCGAGCCCACCTAACAAGAACCCAAATAAGTAGGTCCTCTTGGAGGTGGAGGACAAGTGTGAATGGTGCCAAGGGGGCCCGGCCAACCATGCCCACATGTTCTGGTCTTGCTCCTGACTCGCTGAGTACTGGACAGCCTTCTTCGGGGCAATGTCCAAAGCGGTAGGGGTGAGGGCGGAGCCGTGCCCGAAAGTGGCGGTCTACGAGGTATCAGACCAGCCAGATCTATTCATGGGGAGGAGGGCGGACGTTGATCGCCCGCTGTAGAATACTGCTCAGCTGGCGGTCAGCTGCAGACTGGCTGTCCGATGTATCAGAATCTCTCCAATGGAGAAAATCAAATTCACTATCAGAGGAACGAACGATGGCTTCTTCAGAACATGTGAGCCATTCACTCAACTGTTCCGGGACCTGTTTGTGGCCAACGCACAGGCTGATAAATAATCAAGCAGCCAAGAGCCGGGGGAAAGTAGCCAAAACATGAGAAAAGAGAAGGAAGGAGGGAAAGGCCCGGGGGGGGGGGGGGGGGGGGGGTGGTAGCCAAAATCAATAGAAAAGAAAGATGAACTGCAGGGAGGGAGAGGAGGGGAGGTGGAAGAGGGGGGGCTAGGGGGAGGGAAGAAGGAAAGACAGGAGGCAAAGAACAATGCAGGGAAACCAGAGATGGGGGGGGGGGCGGGGGGGAAGAAGAGGGAACACAAACTGGAAGGAGAGCACAGGAAATGACAACGACCGTGACAAACACAGCAACAGAGAGTAAGAAAGTACAGGAGGAGGAAACGATGAATGACCGAAGCAGAGGCAAACGCACAACAACAACAAAACTGACCGAGAGAAGCAAACAACATCACCCCCCCCTCCCCAGATATATTTTGTATTACTGGTGGTGTATTTACTCGCTCTGTTTGAAAAAAAATGGAAGAATACACAAGACATGTATATAGGTATACTACAATCATATACCTCGATGTATATACACTCCCCCAGTTTTTACCCCCCACACACCTTGTTTTTCTTTTTTTTTAATTAAATATTTTATTGAAAATTTTTGGTCAACCAACACAGTACATTGTGCATCCTTTACACAATATTATAACAACACAAATAACAATGACCTATTTTATAAACAAAAAGTGAATAAATAATAAATAACAAAAATGAAAACTAGCCCTAATTAGCAACTGCCTTGTCACAAGTAACACTCTCCAAAAATATAATTTAACAGTCCAATATATAATTATCTGTAGCAACGACCTATACATACTATACAGTATATATTAACAACCCTGAGAGTCCTTCTGGTTCCTCGACGAACGGTTGCCACCGCCTGGTGAACCCTTGAGCCGACCCCCTTAGGACGAACTTAATCCGCTCTAGCTTTATAAACCCCGCGATGTCATTTATCCAGGTCTCCACCCCCGGGGGCTTGGCTTCTTTCCACATTAGCAATATCCTGCGCCGGGCTACTAGGGACGCAAAGGCCAAAACATCGGCCTCTCTCGCCTCCTGCACTCCCGGCTCTTGTGCAACCCCAAATATAGCCAACCCCCAGCTTGGTTCGACCCAGACTCCTACTACTTTTGAAAGCACCTTTGTCACCCCCATCCAAAACCCCTGTAGTGCCGGGCATGACCAAAACATATGGGTATGATTCGCTGGGCTTCTCGAGCACCTCGCACACCTATCCTCCACCCCAAAAAATTTACTGAGCCGTGCTCCAGTCATATGTGCCCTGTGTAATACCTTAAACTGAATCAGGC
Source organism: Scyliorhinus torazame (assembly GCF_047496885.1). Taxonomy (NCBI): domain Eukaryota; kingdom Metazoa; phylum Chordata; class Chondrichthyes; order Carcharhiniformes; family Scyliorhinidae; genus Scyliorhinus; species Scyliorhinus torazame. The sequence continues at coordinate 185,769,608 of NC_092722.1, forward strand.
TTAGCCTGGCACACGAGGACGACGAGTTTACCCTGCTTAGGGCATCTGCCCACAGCCCCTCCTCGATCTCCTCCCCCAGCTCTTCTTCCCATTTCCCTTTTAGTTCATCTACCATAGTCTCCCCTTCGTCCCTCATTTCCCTATATATATCTGACACCTTACCATCCCCCACCCATGTCTTTGAGATCACTCTGTCCTGCACCTCTTGTGTCGGGAGCTGTGGGAATTCCCTCACCTGTTGCCTCGCAAAAGCCCTCAGTTGCATATACCTGAATGCATTCCCTTGGGGCAACCCATATTTCTCGGTCAGCGCTCCCAGACTCGCGAACTTCCCATCCACAAACAGATCTTTCAGTTGCGTTATTCCTGCTCTTTGCCACATTCCATATCCCCCATCCATTCCCCCCGGGGCAAACCTATGGTTGTTTCTTATCGGGGACCCCCCCAAGGCTCCAGTCTTTCCCCGATGCCGTCTCCACTGTCCCCAAATCTTCAGTGTAGCCACCACCACCGGGCTTGTGGTGTAGTTCCTCGGTGAGAACGGCAATGGGGCTGTCACCATAGCCTGTAGGCTAGTCCCCCGACAGGACGCCCTCTCTAATCTCTTCCACGCCGCTCCCTCCTCCTCTCCCATCCACTTACTCACCATTGAAATATTAGCGGCCCAATAATACTCACTTAGGCTCGGTAGTGCCAGCCCCGCCCCCTATCCCTGCTACGCTGTAAGAATCCCTTCCTCACTCTCGGGGTCTTCCCGGCCCACACAAAACCCATGATGCTCTTTTCAATCCTTTTAAAAAAGGCCTTCGTAATCACCACCGGGAGGCACTGAAACACAAAGAGGAATCTCGGGAGGACCACCATCTTAACCGCCTGCACCCTCCCTGCCATTGACAGGGATACCATATCCCATCTCTTGAAATCCTCCTCCATCTGTTCCACCAACAGCGTTAAATTTAACCTATGCAATGTGCCCCAATTCTTAGCTATCTGGATCCCCAGGTAACGAAAGTCCCTTGTTACCTTCCTCAACGGTAGGTCCTCTATTTCTCTACTCTGCTCCCCTGGATGCACCACAAACAACTCACTTTTCCCCATGTTCAATTTATACCCTGAAAAATCCCCAAACTCCCCAAGTATCCGCATTATTTCTGGCATCCCCTCCGCCGGGTCCGCCACGTATAGTAGCAAATCGTCCGCATACAAAGATACCCGGTGCTCTTCTCCTCCCCTAAGTACTCCCCTCCACTTCTTGGAACCCCTCAACGCTATCGCCAGGGACTCAATCGCCAGTGCAAACAATAATGGGGACAGAGGGCATCCCTGCCTTGTCCCTCTATGGAGCCGAAAATATGCAGATCCCCGTCCATTCGTGACCACGCTCGCCACTGGGGCCCTATACAACAGCTGCACCCATCTAACATACCCCTCTCCAAAACCAAATCTCCTCAACATCTCCCACAAATAATCCCACTCCACTCTATCAAATGCTTTCTCAGCATCCATCGCCACTACTATCTCCGTTTCTCCCTCTGGTGGGGCCATCATCATTACCCCTAACAACCTCCGTATATTTGTGTTCAGCTGTCTCCCCTTCACAAACCCAGTTTGGTCCTCGTGGACCACCCCCGGGACACATTCCTCTATTCTCATTGCCATTACCTTGGCCAGGACCTTGGCATCTACATTTAGGAGGGAAATAGGTCTATAGGACACGCATTGTAGCGGGTCCTTTTCCTTCTTTAAGAGAAGCGATATCGTTGCTTCAGACATAGTCGGGGGCAGTTGTCCCCTTTCCTTTGCCTCATTAAAGGTCCTCGTCAGTACCGGGGCGAGCAAGTCCACATATTTTCTATAGAATTCGACTGGGAATCCATCCGGTCCCGGGGCCTTTCCCGCCTGCATGCTCCTAATTCCTTTCACCACTTCTTCTACCTCGATCTGTGCTCCCAGTCCCACCCTTTCCTGCTCTTCCACCTTGGGAAATTCCAGCCGATCCAAGAAGCCCATCATTCTCTCCCTCCCATCCGGGGGTTGAGCTTCATATAATTTTTTATAAAATGTCTTGAACACTCCATTCACTCTCTCCGCTCCCCGCTCCATCTCTCCTTCCTCATCCCTCACTCCCCCTATTTCCCTCGCTGCTCCCCTTTTCCTCAATTGGTGTGCCAGCAACCTGCTCGCCTTCTCCCCATATTCGTACTGTACACCCTGTGCCGTCCTCCATTGTGCCTCTGCAGTGCCTGTAGTCAGCAAGTCAAATTCTACATGTAGCCTTTGCCTTTCCCTGTACAGTCCCTCCTCCGGTGCTTCCGCATATTGTCTGTCCACCCTCAAAAGTTCTTGCAGCAACCGCTCCCGTTCCTTACTCTCCTGCTTCCCTTTATGTGCCCTTATTGATATCAGCTCCCCTCTAACCACCGCCTTCAACGCCTCCCAGACCACTCCCACCTGGACCTCCCCATTATCATTGAGTTCCAAGTACTTTTCAATGCACCCCCTCACCCTTAGACACATCCCCTCATCTGCCATTAGTCCCATGTCCATTCTCCAGGGTGGGCGCCCTCCTGTTTCCTCCCCTATCCCCAAGTCCACCCAGTGTGGAGCGTGATCCGAAATGGCTATAGCCGTATACTCCGTTCCCCTCACCTTCGGGATCAATGCCCTACCCAGCACAAAAAAGTCTATTCGCGAGTAGACTTTATGGACATAGGAGAAAAACGAGAACTCCTTACTCCTAGGTCTGCTAAATCTCCACGGGTCTACACCTCCCATCTGCTCCATAAAATCTTTAAGTACCTTGGCTGCTGCCGGCCTCCTTCCAGTCCTGGACTTCGACCTATCCAGCCCTGGTTCCAACACCGTATTAAAATCTCCCCCCATTATCAGCTTTCCCATCTCTAGGTCCGGAATGCGTCCTAGCATCCGCCTCATAAAATTGGCATCATCCCAGTTCGGGGCATATACGTTTACCAAAACCACCGTCTCCCCCTGTAGTTTGCCACTCACCATCACGTATCTGCCCCCGTTATCCGCCACTATAGTCTTTGCCTCGAACATTACCCGCTTCCCCACTAATATAGCCACCCCCCTGTTTTTCGCATCTAGCCCCGAATGGAACACCTGCCCCACCCATCCTTTGCGTAGCCTAACCTGGTCTATCAGTTTCAGGTGCGTTTCCTGTAACATATCCACATCTGCCTTAAGTTTCTTAAGGTGTGCGAGTACCCGTGCCCTCTTTATCGGCCCGTTCAGCCCTCTCACGTTCCACGTGATCAGCCGAGTTGGGGGGCTTCCTACCCCCCCCCCCCCTTGTCGATTAGCCATCACCTTTTTCCAGCTCCTCACCCGGTTCCCACGCAGCTGTATCTCCCCCAGGCGGTGCCCCCCCGCCCATCCTCTCCCATACCAGCTCCCCTCTCTCCCCAGCAGCAGCAACCCAGTAATTCCCCCCTCCCACCCCCTCCCGCTAGATCCCCCGCTAGCGTAATTCCCCCCCCATGTTGCTCCCAGAAGTCAGCAAACTCTGGCTGACCTCGGCTTCCCCCCGTGACCTCGGCTCGCACCGTGCGACGCCCCCTCCTTCCTGCTTCTCTATTCCCGCCATGATTATCATAGCGCGGGAACCAAGCCCGTGCTTCTCCCTTGGCCCCGCCCCCAATGGCCAACGCCCCATCTCCTCCACCTCCCCTCCTCCCCCCATCACCACCTGTGGGAGAGAGAAAAGTTACCACATCGCAGGATTAGTACATAAAACCCCTCTTTGCCCCCCACATTCGCCCCACCACTTTGTTCGAACGTTCTTTTTAATAACCCGCTCATTCCAGTTTTTCTTCCACAATAAAAGTCCACGCTTCATCCGCCGTCTCAAAGTAGTGGTGCCTCTCTCGATATGTGACCCACAGTCTTGCCGGTTGCAGCATTCCAAATTTTATCTTCTTTTTATGAAGCACCGCCTTGGCCCGATTAAAGCTCGCCCTCCTTCTCGCCACCTCCGCACTCCAGTCTTGATAAACGCGGATCACCGCGTTCTCCCATTTACTGCTCCGAGTTTTCTTCGCCCATCTAAGGACCATTTCTCTATCCTTAAAACGGAGGAATCTCACCACTATGGCTCTGGGAATTTCTCCTGCTCTCGGTCCTCGCGCCATCACTCGGTATGCTCCCTCCACCTCCAACGGACCCGCCGGGGCCTCCGCTCCCATTAACGAGTGCAGCATCGTGCTCACATATGCCCCGACGTCCGCTCCCTCCACACCTTCAGGAAGACCAAGAATCCTCAGGTTGTTCCTCCTTGCGTTGTTTTCCAGTGCCTCCAACCTTTCCACACATCGTTTCTGATGTGCCTCCTGCGTCTCCGTCTTCACCACCAGGCCCTGTATATCGTCCTCATTCTCGGCTGCCTTTGCCTTCACGACCCGAAGCTCCCGCTCCTGGGTCTTTTGTTCCTCCTTTAGCCCTTCGATCGCCTGTAGTATCGGGGCCAACAGCTCTTTCTTCATTTCCTTTTTGATCTCTTCCACACAGCATTTCAAGAACTCTTGTTGTTCAGGGCCCCATGTTAAACTGCCACCTTCCGACGCCATCTTGGTTTTTTCTTGCCTTCCTTGCCGCTGTTCTAAAGGATCCACTGCAATCTGGCCACTTCCCTCTCCTTTTTCCATCCGTATCCAGGGGGGATTCCCTTCTGGTTTACCGCACAGTGTTTTTAGCCGTCAAAATTGCCGTTGGGGCTCCTATCAAGAGCCCAAAAGTCCGTTTCACAGGGAGCTGCCGAAACGTGCGACTCAGCTGGTCATCGCCGCACCCGGAAGTCCACCTTGTTTTTCTTTACTCGTTATTTCTGTGATTTTGCTAACTATATAGCGTTGCTGTTTTTATCTTGTTTGCATTATCTTTGCATTTTTTTTTTCTTTGTGTACACCTGTACGTATACAATGCTCGAAAACCCAATTAAAAACATTTGTAAAAAAAATACCTGGTGCCTACAGCAACAACTGGCTGTATATGGTGTCTACAACAACTTAAATTGTTGGTGGGTATAGCAGCAATTTGCCTTATCTGGTGGTCGCAACAAAACCAACATCTTGCATTTCTCTAGCTACCATATGAATCAGACATGCCAACACAAGCTAATTAATGATGAGAGATGCGATTTTTCGATAAAACTCAGCTTCATTCACAATCTCACAAAATATGCTGCAAAAGTATTTAGTTGGTTGTAAAGCACATGGGACATGCTGAAATTGTGTAAAATGCTGTATAAACACAAGACTTTCTTGTCTCACTTTCTTTCATCTGGGTTTTGATCTCTAGCTCCAAAATATTTTCTGTTTCAGGCTGCAACACATCATCCTGAGCAGGTATGGTACAGTCCAGTAGCATAATGGTTATGCCACTGAATGGTTACAGCACAGAAGGAGGCCATTCAACCCATAATGTCCATGACAGCCCTCTGTAAGCGCTATTCAGCTGGAATTCTGCAAATTCTTTCTCCTCAGATAATTATCCCATTCCTTAATTATTATGGTTATTCAATTCTTTGGCAAATAACATTTTCCTCATCCTCCATCAGATCCTCACTTTTTTCACTCTTCCCCCACAAAGAAAATCACATCGGAACAGGAAGTGGCCATTCAGCTCCTTGAGCATGTTCCACCAATTAATTAATTTATAGAAGCTCCGTATCTTAAATTAATTTATCCACCTTGCTTCTATATCCCATGTTACAATATGGTTAGACACCAGTAACTTTTTCTTCAATGTAAACAAAGTTTGAAATCCCAGTTACCCAATAAGAGAATAAACTCACAAGATTCTTGAGTTTTAACAAAATCAGATAGTAAAACAGTCTGCAATATCTATCTGATACTCTAACATTCAGAATCAACATGAGGTAAATATGAACGAACAGGAAACTGGTTGAAAACACCTTGCTGCACATTAAATGGCAGATGCGACCATGGATTTCGAAGCAACCCACCCAGATGTCTGTTACCATTGTGAATCATTAAAACTCAGAAAAACTGGGCAGCACGGTAGCATTGTGGATAGCACAATTGCTTCACAGCTCCAGGGTCCCAGGTTCGATTCCGGCTTGGGTCACTGTCTGTGCGGAGTCTGCATATCCTCCCCGTGTGTGCGTGGGTTTCCTCCGGGTGCTCCGGTTTCCTCCCACAGTCCAAAGATGTGCAGGTTAGGCGGATTGGCCATGATAAATTGCCCTTAGTGTCCAAAATTGGCCTTGGTGTTGGGTGGGGTTGCTGGGTTGTGGGGATAGGGTGGAGGTGTTGACCTTGGGTAGAGTGCTCTTTCCAAGAGACGGTGCAGACTCGATGGGCCGAATGGCCTCCTTCTGCACTGTAAATTCTATGATAACTATGATAACTATGAACTGTATCTCTCAGGAGGGATTTCAACTCTTCACTTTTCAAGATCTAGCCTTTGAATTCCGTCAAAGGCCCCTCTGACCCGGACTGCCTCAAAGGTTGCTCAACTCCTGGTGGTTCAATCCTGTGACTGCGTTCCACAGGATTTACCCTTGCCACCAATTATCAGCACATTTCTATCATTTCTGCAGACTGCTGACAACACTAAGCTGGCACTATCCCAGCGTTTCTCCAAACTTGAGTCTCTCAGGTGCAACAAGCTCTCCTAGGGCTTCTCTGAGCCGTGACTGTCTGGCATGGAACCAGGCACTATGTCACAACCCCAGATCCCCAGGACATCCCTGAGCCCTAACTACACCACATGATTTCCAGGGCTTCTTTGTGAGGCGCAAACCATACAAGGTTCAAACTGCAACCCCCTCTCCCAGAGAAACACACAGGTGAATTGAAACATGATAACCTCTTAAGTTACACCAATCTCTATGTAAAATTTTAGGGTTCACCAATTACTTTTAAACTAATTTAGCTCTAACTCCCAAAACAAAACATGTCTCTGGACTGCACTTTTTGCAAGAAGTCCTCCAGCTAAGAAAGCCCACCTATTGTTTTAGGATCTTGCCTTTCTAGCTGCTCTCCCTTAATTCAACAAGGCTCCAACCTGTTAGGTGTAATAGACTCCAAGCTGCTTTAATTGCATTATCCTATTTTTTACAGTTAAACTTTAATCTTTCAGAACTAAAAAATAAATATTAAATATTAACATGAACTATGAATGAGATATTAGCCATATCGCCTCACCAAAAATAACTGAAAACATCTCACCAATGTGATGTGTTTTCATTTACCATTTGGAATATAACAACTGTAATGAACGTAGGAATTTCAGATATATTGTACTATAGGTATCTGGTGCAATAAGGACTAAAAGCCTGGGTTAGTATGTGCAGTCAGGTAAGAATTTCAAAATGAATCCTGGTTTAAAAAGCAACTATGTTTTAGGGAGCCAGAGGTGCAATTAAAGCATTGTAAAAGCTTGGGCTAATGGATTTTCGTTTGGATTAAGACGGCTCCCTCTGGAGTACTTAATTAGATACATTGCATTTCAGCTTGGTAAGATGATGTAATTAGGAGCTAGAGTATCAGGCATTTTGCAGAAAAGCAGTTTAATTGAGTTTTAGATTGGGATGTGACCAGAAGTCAAGTATCTGCTCTCACCGCAGTTCAGCTAAAATTTTGACTTAGAACAGACCAGTAGCAGATTTGCCTGTGAACAGGATAGATAGTTTCACCAGTGAGTCGAGACCGACAGGAGTTTGCAGTTGGTTCTGGAAGTCAAACTATGAAGCAGTTTCTGAAGACTTCAGCTAGAGATCTTGCATTGTTCTGAGAATATTCAGGTGTCTCTCTTAAAATATTCTCCAAAAGACATCTCTTAAGCAAGTATACCTGGGTCTGCTAATTGTATTTAGAAGTAGATTGAGATCTGAGATGGTTCTGTTGTTTGAGTGGAAATAAAGATAGCAGTTAAGGATAATTGTGTCACTGTATTGATTAGCATTGTGTAAGGGGTAATTGTAAGATATTTTCTTGTGTGATGTTAAAGATATTTTTGGACTGTTCTAGTAATAAAGTTTGTTAAGGGCAGCACGGTGGTGCAGTGGTTAGCACTGCTGCCTCACGTTGCCGAGGATCCAGATTTGATCCCTGCCCGGGTCATTGTCCATGTGGAGTTTGCACATTCTCCCCGTGTCTGCGTGGGTCTCACCCCCACAACTCAAAGATGTGCAGGTTAGGTGGATTGGCCACACTAAATTTCCCCGTAATTGGATTTTTTTTTTAGGTATTCTAAATTTCTTTTAAAAAATAATAGCGTTTGTTTTATTTCTTCCCTATGTCCCTATTTCTTCGTGCCATCACTCCTGGAGCGAGGTATACGTTCCTCACAATCTGATAAAATTAAAACAAAATATTGGGGTTTCTGTCCAGTATCCTCGTCACTGTTGGGATTTGGTCCATGATTGTCGTCCAACTTTTAATATATTATGGGATGGATTCTCCATTCGGGAGACTAAGTTCTTCCACTGGAGTAAAATCGCCCCTGGCCTCAGCCATGGAAATCGATGCAAAGCGGAGAGCTTGCAGGATTCATCGGAATCCCGGCGCCGTGCTTAGGGCAGTGTGGGGGTTTGGGTGGGGCAGGGGGGTGGAAAGGTGCCTTGGTTTAGAGGTAGTTGTTTTTGTGATAGGGGTCACCCTGCTGGCAGGTAGGCTAGTTAACGGAAGTGAAATGGAGGGGGTGGGGGAGAGCTGTGGAGGGAGGAGGTGGGGGTAGCGGGGTTGGGTTTATGGGTTGTGCTGGCTTTCTTTGATTGTGGCTTGGGGAGGGGGGGGGATGGTGGGCCTGGAGAGGTGGGACCTTTTGTGTTTGGGGTGGGGAGCGGTTGTGGGGTAGGGACGAGTTGTTGGCGTTGAAGGTGTTGTTGTGGAACAGTTGACCGGGGAGGGGATGAAGTCGGCCATGTAGAGGGAGCCGGGGAGATGGGCGGGACACAGGCCTGGAGGAGCCCATTGAAATGTGGATGTGGCTGATTGGGTTGGGGGGGGGGGGGGTTTAGTTGAGCCCTCCAACCAGACAGGCCGCTTAGAATGTTAGGGGACTGAGGGGACTGAATGGGCTGATCAAGAGGTCCTGTGTTCTTAACCACTTAAATAACTTGAAGGCAGATGTGGTGTTTATGCCAGAGATGTATCTGAGGGTTGCGGATCAGGCGAGGTTGAGGAAAGGTTGGGTGGGGCAGGTGTTTCATTCAGGGTTAGAGATGAAGACGAGGCGGGTTACAGTGCTGATTAGTAAGAAGGTGGCTTTTTCGGCTAGCAGCATAGTGGGTGATCCAGGGGGCAGGTATGTGATGGGGTGCACATGATGTTGGTGAACATCTGGGGTGATGTAGGTTTTATGAAGAGGGCCTTGGCGAAGATTCTGGAGGGGGTGGGGGGTTCAAGAGAGTTGTTGGGGTTTATGGTACAGAGGGGTGGGGTGGACTCTGGTGGGTTGGAATCCCGAGGGCAAAGAAATTTTCATTCCTTTCTCACGTACATCAGGTGTATGCCCGGATTGACTTTTTTGTCATGGGCAAGACATTGTTGGCGGGGGTGGTTAGGGCAAAGTATTCAGCGATCATGGTGTTGGATTATGCGCTGTATCTTGTGGACCTGGAAGAGGGTTCCCAGCCGCCCCAGTGGAGGTTAGATGTGGGGTTGTTGGCCGATAAGGAGATTTGTGAAAAGGTGGAGGTGGCTATATGCACTTATGTTGAGCTCAATAAAAGTGAGGTGGTCTCCGCGTCCATACTGTGGGAAGCACTAAAGGCTCTAATTAGGGGGTAGTTTATTTCGACCTGGGCACATGGGGATATCGTGGAAAGGCAGAGATTGGCAAAGGCCATTCTGGCGGTGGATCGGAGATACTCAGCAGCCCCTCCTCAGGAGAGGAAGAAGCTCCAGGTGGAGTTCGAACTTATGTCTACGGGGAAGGCAGTGGGGCAGTTGCTTTGGGGTAGGAGGGCGATATATGGGCATGGGGAGAAAGCCAGCAGGTTGCTTGCAGCAGGCAGTGGCGAGGGAGATTGGGCGGATAAAGGGTTTGGACGTTAGGGTGGTCACTGAGTCAGGGAAGTTGAATGGGGTATTTGAGGCCTTCTACCTGGGACTGATCAGGTTAGAGCCCCTGGAGGTGGGGGTTGGGGGGCCTGGACTTTCCGGTGGTGGGTGAGGGGAGTTTCAGGGTTTGTGTGCTCCAATCCCCGATGAGGCACTTGCCCGTGATCGACCCAAACCTTAAAACATCACCTTCCCTTCCCCACATGTGGCAGATCCTGCAGATCATTCATTGCCTTTATCAGCAATTTTAGAGCCCATTTAACCAGAATAAAAGCAAGTAGTTCCTGATCCAGAATTCAGAATGTCCAATTCACCTAACAAGCACATCTTTCGGGACTGTGAGAGGAAACCGGAGCACCCGGAGGAAACCCACGGAACCACGGGGAGAACGAGCAGACTCCGCACAGACAGTGACCCAAGCGGGAATCAAACCTGAATCTCTGCTGCTGTGAAGCAACAGTGCTAACCACTGTGCTACTGTGCTGCCCACTTGTTGTATGTCACGAATCCAGTGGAGAATGTTGATTGGATCATGGGGATATTGGCAGAGCTTGGGTCTTTTTCAGGGTATAAGCTCAATGTAGGGAAGAGCGAGGTGTTCCTGGTCAATGCTCGGATGCAGGGGAAGGGGTTGGAGAAGTTGCCGTTTCGGCTGTCAAGTTGAGTTTCGATATTTGGGTATACAGGTGGTGCATAGTTGGGCCCATTTGCATAAGTTGGTGGAAGGATGAAAGAGGATTTTAAGAGGTGGGATATTCTTCTGCTTTCGCTGGCTGGGAGGGTCCAGACGCTTTTGCCAAGGTTTATGTTCATTTTTCAGAATTCCACAAACTTTGTGCCCAAGTCTTTCTTTGGAAGGTTGAATAGGATAATTTCGAAGTTTGTTTGGGTGGGTAAGGTATCCCTGATTAAGAGGGTGTTTTTGGAGAGGGACAGGCGGCGAGGGGGGTTGGCATTGCTGAGCTTGTTAAATTATTGCTGGGTGGTGAATGTTGCAAAGGTCAGTAAGTGGGCTGTGGAGGAGAGGTCGGTGTGGGGAGCAGATGGAGAAGGCCTCATGCAGAGGGCCGAACGTGAGGGCACTGTTACTGGCGCCGCATCCGTTCTCTCCGGCTAGGTACTCCACGAGCTCGGTGGTGGTTTCATCGCACAGAGTGTGGCGTCACTGCCGACAACATTTTAAGACAGAGGGTATGTCATTGTGGGCGCTGATCTGTGGCAATCATAGATTTATCCCGGCAGTGTTAGATTCTACATTCAGAGTGTGGGAACGGGTGGGGATAGAGTGTCTTAGGGACCTGTTCATGGGGGGTAGGTTCGTGGGAGGGTTGGAGGAGGAAATCCAGCTGCCAAGAGGTAATGGGTTTTGGTACGTACAAGTCAGGGATTTTGTGAGGAAGAGTTGGCCACGTTCCCGAAGTTGCCGCCCCACCGTTGCTTGAAGAAATTTTGGCCGAGGACGAGGTAGGAGAGGGTACGATCTCGGATATGTCCGGGGAACTGATGGAAAGGGAGAGGTCCTCGGTGGAGGATATAAAGCGGAAGTGGGAGGAGGAGCTGGAGGAGGTATTTGAGGCTGGGTTATTGAGTGATGCCCTGCGAAGGGTGAATTCGACCTCCTCGTGTGCGAGATTGAGTCTCATTCAGTTTAAAGTGGTGCCCAGAACGCACATGACAGTGTCAGGGATGAGTCGTTCTTTTCCGGGGGAGTAGGGGATAGATGAGGGCGGTGCTTAAGAGGACTGGCTAATCAGACCCCCATGTTCTGGGCCAGCCGGGAGTGGGAGGAGTTCTGGAAGTCCTTTGCAGGGACTACCGGGGGTGAGGGTGGCTCCGAGCCCGTGGGTGGCGGTATTTGCGGTGTCGGAGTATCCGGGGGTGTGGGCGGGCAGAGAGGCTGATGTGTTGGCCTCTGCCACCCTGATAGCCCAGAGGCGGATCTTGTTAGGGTGGAGTGATCCGGAGCCGCCCAAGGTGGCAGGGTGGGGGAGTGACCTGGCGGAATTCCTACATCTGTAAAAGATAAAATTTGCCATTAGGGGGTCAGACGAAGAGTTCTTTCCGAGGTGGAGGTTGTTCATCACCTTCTTTAATGAGTGGTAGATGTCAGCCGGGGGTTTGGGATTGGCTCGTTTTACCGTATTTTCATTAGCTGTGAAGCCCTTTGTGACATCTGAGGGAAGGACAAAAAGGACTAAAAATGGACGTTGTCTTTTTTTCCTCACAAGGGAATAAACAATAATAATATTTTATTATTGTCACAAGTAGGCTTACATTAACACTGCAATGAAGTTACTGTGAAAACCGTCTAGTCGCCACTCTCCAGCGCCTGTTCAGGTACACCGAGGGAGAATTCGGAGGGGGCGATTCTCTGATATGGAGGCCAAGTGTTCGCGCCGTCGTGAACGCCGTCGTGTTTCGCGGCGTCGTGAACGCCGGGTCGGAGAATCGCCGGGGGACGGCGTGAAGCCCGCCCCCGCCGGCCGCCGAATTCTCCGGCGTCGGAGATTCGGCGGGGGCTGGAATCGCACCGCGCCGGTCGGCAGGCCCCCCCCCCCCCACCCCCGCCGATTCTCCGGCCCGCGATGTGCCGAAGTCCCGCTGCTGTAATGCCAGTCCCGCCGGCGTGAATTAAACCACCTCCCTTACCGGCGGGACCAGGCGGCGCTTGTGGGCTGGCGGGCCTGTGCCGTGGGGGCACTCTTTCCCCTCCACGTCGGCCATAGCCACCTCTTACTCTTCTAAACTCAATTGGATACTGTAGTGATCTGCAGTTCTGTATGTATACAAGGGGTTATGGTATAGACATAATAACTAAGTGATCACTAGATGGCAGCATTAGAAAGGGGTATAAAAGACAGACTCAAGCCGAGTTCCTGCCTCTGTGTGTGTATAGTGACCAGAGGTAGAGAGATATAGCTCAAAGTGCAGGTGTAGTTAATCATAGTTCATTCTTATTCAATCTTGTTTATTTAATATCGAGCATAAGTATTGCAGAGAGAACAAACTCACAGTTTATTTGTTAAAGTTACTCAATAAATTATTTGCTTCATTGGAAGTCTACGAGTGTTAATCAACATCGAGTAAGAGATCATCTTGGTAAGAAGCAAATGAGTAACATATATTACACAAAGTTCCCGTACCAGCCTCCCCGAACAGGCGCCGGAATGTGGCGGCTAGGGGCTTTTCACAGTAACTTCATTTGAAGCCTACTTGTGACAATAAGCGATTTTCATTTCATTTCAAGTAATATAACAGATACAAGACCAGCCTCTCCAACCTTTCCTCACAAACCAACCCACCCATTTGTTTCAATGTGCTTTTTTCAATAAGTACAAATTCTGTTCTCCAAAGCATAGCTGACCCTGAAATCCCTCCATGAACTTTACCTAGCACACAACCCTTTCTAACTATTAACCTCCTGCCTGAACAACATTGTAAGCAATGCTTCAAATACAGCCCCACAACGATTGACAAAGAACCAAGTAGCTCATCCTAAATTGCGTCATCAATTAGTTGCAGCACAGCAGTTTGTTAAACAATTTCACAAGGACTGGATGCATTTAGCAGAGAAAAAAACAATCAGGTCCAAATTCATTTTCTTTTTTTTTTAAAGAAGTGTTTTTATTGGCATTTTATTATTTACATTTGTGTATATGAACCATAATGGGAAAAACATGGTCTTATAATGATGGAGAAAAACATCATAACAAACTAACGACCTGTCATAATATACACACAAGTATATGATGGTGCACAGACAGACAGTGAGTGACACAAAGGATGACCAATGAGCATACAGAACACAGCAGCCAATCACCAGACAGGACACGGCCACTATATAACCAGGGGGCACTAGTTTTCCCGCTCTCTCGGGATGCAGCCTCTGAGACAGTCAGAGCCTGTGAGCAACAACTAGAACATCAACCATGTGGTAGTAAGATAGTCTGGTCAGGTTAGCCTCAGGTCTCCAGTCAACTCAGCATAGTGTCAAGCATGTTTAATAGTTAAGAGTTTAATAAAATAGAGTTGCATTTCTTTAAGTGTTGGAAGCCTGTCTCTCTCTCTGCTCCAGTAAACGCAGTCCTCACAGACCCAGCTTACCCAACACATCCAGACCGACGTAGACACGGGGAGAATGTGCAAACTCCACACGGACGGTGACCCGGGATCGAACCTGGGTCCGTGGCGCCGTGAGGCAGCAGTGCTAACCACTGCGCCACCCTGAACAGGAGCACGAGTTGGAGGATGACACTGATTCCCCCTTCACAGCTGTCTCCAAACACTCCATCATCCCAGAGACACTCACCTCGGTTGGGCACTTTAGTGAAGAGGCTCCTGGGTCACTATCTGGTATGTACCACACGGCTGATCCGGTACAGCAGGTGGAACTTACTACTCCAGGTACAATACCACGACACCGGTAGAGTCATTGTTGTAATGTCGGGAATCGCAGCCGCCAGATAATCTATTTTTGTCCTCAGCTAAAACCCAGTAGCTCTTCTGATGAGGATTAGGACTGATCATTTGAGGAACTGTGATTATAAAGCTTCACCAATTTTCCTCCGTTCTAGCAGCAACTTCACTTCAAAAGTGCTTCACTGTCCTGTCGTCGTTAAAGACCCCACTGAAATTCATGCCTTTAAATATGGCTGGGGGATGGGAGTGCTACTCCCTGTAACAAACCCCTCTGCTTATTGTGCACAGAGCTGCTTCAGCATTGCAGTGTGGGCACAGGTATATTCAGAGCAGCTCCGAGAGATGTCAAATAGCCTGGTTTACCCACTATGCTGCCTGGTTAGAGAATGTCTTATTGGGACACCCTCCCCTCTGAATGGAATCCGACTGAACTCAAACTCCATGGCGAGATTCTCTGTTTCCCAGATTACGTTTAAAAAAAATAAATTTAGAGTATCCAATCTTTTTTTTCTTATTACGGGGCAATTTAGCGCGGTCAATCCGCCTAACCTGCACATCTTTGGGTTGTGGGGGTGAAATCCACGCAGACACGGGGAGAATGTGCAAACTCCGCACGGACAGTGACCCACCGCCGGGATCGAACCCGGGTCCTCAGCGCCGCAGTCCCAGTGCTAACCACTGCGCCACATGCTGCCCCCTCCGAGATTACGTTTTGACACCGGCATAGAATTCATGGACTTACACGACAGCAAAACTGGCGCCGCACCTGGTCCAATTCAGCTACAGTTAAGGGGCAGTGCAACACAATCGATTCCAATGAGAAACGATTTGGAAGAGATTTCCCTGTTTCGTTAATGAGAAACGATCTGGCGAGATTTCCCTGTTTCGTTAATGACACTCAGGAGGCTGACAAAGAACAAAGGAGAAAGAAAAGTACAGCGCAGGAACAGGCCCTTCGGCCCTCCAAGCCCGTGCCGACCATGCTGCCCGTCTAAACTAAAATCTTCTACACTTCCTGGGTCCGTATCCCTCTACTCCCATCCTATTCATGTATTTGTCAAGATGGCCCTTAAACGTCACGATCGTCCCTGCTTCCACCACCTCCTCCGGCAGCGAGTTCCAGGCAGCAAGAGGAACAGTGCCAAGATTCACTAATGCCGAGCTGGAGACCCTCCTGGGCGCGGTGGAGGAGAGGAGGGTGACCCTGTACCCTGGCCCGGGAAGGGGTTTGCCAGCCGCCGCCATTCGCCGTGCCTGGGCACAGGTGGCAGAGGCGATCCGGACCGGCCAGCAGTGCCGGAAATAACTGTACAACCTCGTCAGGGTGTCCAGGGTGAGTAGGCAGCACTGTGTCCCTGGCACTAACCCCGTCCCGCACACCCATAACCCAACACCCCCACCCGGAGCGCGGCCAAACACCTAACCTGCTCCACAAGCCGGCACCCATACCGGCCGCCACGGCGGTGTGCCCTGGCCTCTGAGGCCACCAGCTCCCCATCCCCAGCGTCCATGCGTCGGACTGTCTAACACTGACGTTTTCTTTTTCCGTCCCCCCCCCCCTCCCACCCAGGAGAAGGCCGCCCACAACCGCCAGGAGCGAGAGAAAGCTGGAGGGAGACCGCCAGACTTGCGGCCTCACCATGGAAGAGCAGAGGGCCCGGGATGCAGCCGGCGGCCCGGGGGAAAGGGAGGTCTCCGGGGCAGAGTTCGGCCGCGGGCGAGGAAGTGACACCCTGCTGAGCTGCGGTCCCTGTGACACGTGTGCCACACCCCTCCCCCAACACCACTCCCCCACCATCCTCCCCCCCCCACCATTCTTACCCCCACCCCCAGCCCTACACCACCCTCACCGCCCGATCACCTTCACCCCCACAGCGGACATGGCTGGGAACGTCGGCGGCATTGCCCGGGCACTGGTCGCTGTGGCGCAGACACAGGGGGAGGTGGCCCAGTCCCAGAGGGAGATGGTCCGCTCCCTGTGCTCCATGGCCGCAAGCAAGCAGACCCTGGTCGAGACCACAGCGGGCCTGCAGGTTTGGCAGCACCAGGTGGCGGGGGGAGCCTCTGCTTGCACCCCCGTTCCGTGGTGTAGCCCGTGGTGACAGGGCCCGTGCCGGTGACCCCCCGCAGGAGAGGTGCCGGAACACCGCAGCTCCTTGGACTCCCTCTCTCCCGTCCCTGGTGTATGTGGTGGGGCAGCAGGCAAAGCAGGGCGCCACCCCGGACACCTGAGCAGCAGCCGGGCCCATCCAGGCTCGATCGCCCCAGAAGACGGCCGCCAACAGGGAATCACAGCAGCCCGTCTCCACTCCTGCTGTACCGTCTGAGGATCCACCTAGACATAGCGTTAGGGCCCAAAAGGCCAGAAAGTTAGACACTGGTTAAGTTGGCATGGGTGCAGGGCACAGTTTAGTTATAGGGGCTAGGGCGCAAATCTGTATATATGTTGTCACATGAAACACATGTTACAACCTGTCTCGGTGCTCTCAGTCAGACGGGTGTGAGGGGTGGGCTGGGCTGGACTGGCAAGAGATGGGGAGGGAGGAATGGGCAGACCCTGTGGGTGGCCCGGGCACCCCACACTGCCCCCCCCCCCCACTCCTCCACCGACCCTCCCCAACAACGTCACCCCAGGGATGCGATGGGACCGTGTGATCGAATGGTAAGCTTGCAGGTTAGGTGAATTGGACATTCTGAATTCTCCCTCCATGTACCCGAACAGGCGCCGGAATATAAATTATTATTATTACTGCCAACCCAGGGCTCGCACCATGTTGTGCGGCAGGAATGTATCACAGAGAGGGTTGCAGGCAAGGGGGTGGCGGGGGAGGGAGGTGTGTGGGGTGGGATGCGGAGTCCATGCCCTGGCCAGTCAGCCCCCTCCCCCCACCTTGGTGAACCTGGAGGCGATCAGAACATCCCGTGTGTATTGGCCCTGGCGCACACACCAATTGACCCGTGCCTGCCTGGGCTCCATGTCCTGCCCATCCTCCCCCTCCCCGCATCCTTGTCGTCGGACGTGTACTGGCGTTCCTCCTCCAGCACATCACCCCTCTGCTGTTGCGGAGGGCGCAGCCCCGATGCGGGCGACCCTCTCAGCATCACACTGGAGGGCCCCTCCGACTGGTCCCCATTCGCGGAGACCAGTACTGAATGGCACTCATCCGAGGTCTCCGAGGCGTAGGAGGTAAATCCCAGACCTTAGTTATCGCAGGGAAGACCTCGCGAGACGCGGCGAGCAGGATAGATCCCCAGCCACGCTCTGCTTTTCAGGCGCAGTGCGGCCTGTAAATCGCGCCCTAAATGTGGGTGAATACTCACCTGGATCGTGCCAGGGAATCACCCCGCTAAACCCGCCCAAATTGACAGTCTTTTTGGGGGGAGAATCGTGCCCACTGTTTCCTATAGGGGGGGCAGTGGGAGTCCAGGAAAAGGGGGAAATACCTTTAAGTCAGAGTTGGACTCTTCACGGGTGATGCCCTCAAACTGAGGATAGTGGAAATCTGTTGTATTCCAGTAAGCCAGTTGATAGGGCTGCTCATTCCCGGTTTGATTCCCTGACCCATGGACCTGTCCATGGGTCGGGCTTGACTTCAGGAGCACATTTTAGATTAATTTGCCCCTATGGGGCTTTAACCAGGAAGTCTCCATGGAAGCAATATCCATCATGACCACAAGGTGGCAATGCAGTCCATCAAATTCACAGGACCGTCTGTCCACTGCAGAGTACTATTCCCACTTGAACAATCAGTGATGTTTGAAGTTTCAAAGTGAGATGCAAATCTTTGCATTGCAGGCAGAGAGAAAGTACATGTCAAATCCCTGGACAATGATGAAGGTAAAAATGGAAACAGCCAAAGGAGGTTCCTCCAAAGCCTCTCCATTTTTAAATGGAAGACCCCTCATTATACTGATTCCCTGAGAGAGGAAATAATCTTTCCTCATCAAATCTTTACTAAATTTTCTCTATCGCCTCCTCCGAGCAAAGCAGGGATAATAACAGCACTACAATAATCTGAAAGAATACAGAGTAAAATCCGTCCTGTTGGACCCTGGCACCGTTCTCGACAGTACATTTGTGATGTTTCCTTGCTGACTCTGTGGCAAGCTGCTTCCAAAGAGGAGCAACTTGAAGCAAGCAAGGAATCTCCGGGGTCAAATCCCTTCCGGGGAATAAAGCACATAATCCAGCCCGACTCTGCGGCGACGTCCTGAGGAAGTGCAGCACTGTCAGAGATGCTGAACGGAAGATTTTTCTGGTGGATTTGAAACATCCCGCTTCCTTGAAGAAGAGTTGGCGATTATCCCCGGTGTCCTGGCCAATATTTATCCCTCAGCCAGCTCTGGCCATTTATGCAAATTAGTTGCCATGGGGAGGCGGTGGCGTAGTGATATTGTCGCTGGACTAGTGAGCCAGAGACCCAGAGTAATGCTCTGGGGACTCAGGTTCGAATCCCACCACTGCAGATGGTGAAATTCGAATTCAATAAAAATCTGGAATTAAAATCAATGATGACCATGAAACCATTGTCGATTGTTGTAAAAACCTATCCAGTGCACTAGATGGATGTAACTAGTAGAGTTGATGAAGGGGAGCCAGTGGATGTGGTGTATTTGGACTTTCAGAAGGCAAAGTCCCGCAAAAAGGACTAGCATGTAAAATTATAGCGCATGGGATTAGGGGTAGTGTATTGAGATGAATAGAAAAACTGGTTGGCAGACAGGAAACAAAGAGTAGGAATTAGCGGATCTTTTTCAAATTGACAGGCAGTGACTAGTGGGGTACCGCAGGGATCGGTGCTGGGACCCCAGCTATTCACAATATATATCAATGATTTAGATGAGGGAACAAAATGTCGTATCTCCAAATTTGCAGATGGCACCAAGTTGGGTGGGAGGGTGAGCTGTGTGGAGGATGCAGAGATCCTTCAGTGTGATTTGGACATGTTGAGGGAGTGGGCAAATGCATGGCAGATGCTGAATAATTTGGAGAAATGCGAGGTCATCCATTTTGGTAGCAAAAACAAGAAGGCAGATTATTATCAGCATGGCCATAAATTAGGAGAGGGGAATGTGGAACGAGTCCTAGGTGTCCGTGTACACCAGTCGCTGAAGTTACAGGTACAGCAGGTGGTAAAGAAGGCAAATGGTATGCTGGCCTTCATTGAAAGAGGATTTGAGTACAGGAGCAGGGATGTCTTGCTGCAAATTCACACCTGGAATATTGTGCGCAGTTTTGGTCTCCTTATCTGAGGAAGGATGTACTTGCTCTGGAGGGAGTGCAGCAAAGATTTAGCGGACTGATTCCTGGGATGCAGTACTGACGTAAGAGGAGAGATTGAGTCGGTTAGGATTGCATTCGCTGGAGTGCAGAAGAATGTGGGGGGAACCTCATAGAAACCCATAAAATTCTAACAGGACTGGACAGGGTAGATGCAGGAAGGATGTTCTCGATCATAGATTATCATAGAATTTACAGGGCAGAAGGAGGCCACCCGGCCCATCGAGTCCGCACCGGCTCCCGGAAAGAGCACTCTACCCAAGGTCAACACCTCCACCCTATCCCCACAACCCAGCAACTCCACCCAACACTAAGGGCAATTTTGGACACTAAGGGCAATTTATCACGGCCAATCCACCTAACCTGCACATCTTTGGACTGTGGGAGCAAACCGGAGCACCCGGAGGAAACCCACGCACACACGGGGAGGACGTGCAGACTCCGCACAGACAGTGACCCAAGCCGGGAATCGAACCTGGGACCCTGGAGCTGTGAAGCAATTGTGCTAACCACCATGCTACCGTGCTGCCCTGCGATGGTGGGTGTGTTCAGAACCAGGGGTCACAGTCTGAGGATTCGGGGTAGATCATTTCGAATAGAGATGAGGAGAAATGCCTTCACCCAGAGAGTGGTGAGCCTGTGGAATTCGTTACCACAGGAAGTAGTTGAGTCCAAAGCATTGTATGATTTCAAGAAGCAGTTAGACATAACACTTAGGGCGAAGGGGATTAAAGGATATGGGGGGAAAGCGGGATTGGGCTATCGAGTTGGATGATCAGCCCTGATCAGAACGAATCACGGAGCGGGCTCGAAGGGCTGAATGGCCGCCTCCTGCTCCTATTCTTTTCAATGTTTCTAATGTCCTTTAAGGGAGGAAATCTGCCACCCTTACCTGGTCTGGCCTACATGTGACTCCTGAACCACAGCAATGTGGTTGACTCTTAACTGACCCCTCAAGGGCAATTAGGGATGGTCAATAAATGCTGACTCAGCCGGCGACGCCCACGTCCCGGGAATGAATTAAAACAAAATAATATTTTGAAGGTGTTCCAGTGACTGTAAAGCTCTTTGGTGCAAACGGGTGTGAAAGATTTTATGTAAATGCAAGTCTTACCTTTGGTTTATTAGGAAGGAGTGAAGGGGATTGCCAACACTTTAATAGGCAAGAGAGATGATGAAACAGATCAAGGAGTAATGGATGGGTGAGATTAAGCCTGGGCTTTAAAAAGTATGTAAATATTTCAATACTTTGGTCTTCGTGGCCTACTTACGTGTGCACCAAGGAGCCTTGGGATTGACACATTAGGATTAAATCTACAGTTACAAAGGTGGCGCAGTGGTTAGCACTGCTGCCTCACGGCACCGAGGACCCGGGTTCGATCTGGCCCCGGGTCACTGTCCCTGTGGTGTTTGTACATTCTCCCCGTGTTTGTGTGGGTTTCACCCTCACAACCCAAGAATGTGCAGGGTAGGTGGATTGGCCACGCTAAATTGCCCCTTAATTGGAAAGAAATGATTGGGTACTCTAAATTTATTTGGTGGCCGGGGGCGGGGGGGGAAGAACATTCATTCTCTATCCCTCTGCAGGCTGTACCAGGCATCCTGAGTATTTCCAGGACTTTCTGCTTTTGTGTCAGATAGCCAGTATCTGCGGGATTTTGTTTCTGCATTGTGGGGCGGGGTTCACTGCTTTGGCATCCTGGGTCAGAAGACAGATTTTATTCTATATTTTTTCAAGTCACTGCAGTACAGTTATTAACCCTGATTTGGCTCTGGGTCACTGTCCGTGTGGAGTTTGCACATTCTTCCTGTGTTTGCGCAGGTTTCGCCCCCACAACCCAAAGATGTGCATGGTAGGTGAATTGGCCACGCTAAATTGCTCCTTAATTGGAAAAAATTAATTCGGTACTCTAAATTTATATTAAAAAAACAAAAAACCCTGTTTTGCTCAGAGGAGGGGCTGGTTTAGCACACTGGGCTAAATAGCTGGCTTTTAAAGCAGACCAAGGCAGGACAGCAGCACGGTTCGATTCCCGTACCAGCCTCCCCGAACAGGCGCCGGAATGTGGCGACTAGGGGCTTTTCACAGTAACTTCATTGAAGCCTACTTGTGACAAGAAGCGATTTTCATTTCAGGAGGCTTCAGAAAAGGTTTACTGAAAGGTGTTTAAAGACATGAAGGGCTTTAATAGATTTGATAAGAAAAGAACAATTTACACTGATGTATTCAGCACGAGGAAACAAAATCACCCGCAGTTTCAGACTAAAATAGGCTCCAAGCCGAAGAATTTGGAGCGTTGAGTGAAGAACTTGGTCAAAGGTGGGTTTCAAGGTGTGTCTGAAAGACGGAAGAGCGAATTGTAGAGATCAGGGCCCAAAACCGTCGCTGCCAATGATGGGGAGAAGAGGGTAGACAGGAGGCTGGAGCCAATGGGAAGCGGGGGGGGGGGGGGGGGGGGGAGTATTGTCAGGGGGGTGGGGGTGGGGGGGTGAAGGAGGGGGCTGCAGGAGTGGGGGGGGGGGGGGGGGTCTGAGACTCTGGAGGATGTTAAACCTGAAACATTGCCACCTTTAGAGTGCAGTACAGATCTGCGAATGGAGATTATCTGCAGTTTAGGGTAGAGATTTACCAGCAGCTG
Source organism: Scyliorhinus torazame (assembly GCF_047496885.1). Classification (NCBI taxonomy): domain Eukaryota; kingdom Metazoa; phylum Chordata; class Chondrichthyes; order Carcharhiniformes; family Scyliorhinidae; genus Scyliorhinus; species Scyliorhinus torazame. The sequence continues at coordinate 185,791,996 of NC_092722.1, forward strand.
GACTGACATTTATAGAGGGTACAGGATGGGTGGTCATGAGGGACGTAGTGGAACGTATAGTCTATAAAGTCATAAATGAGGGTTTTATAAATGTGCGCAGGAGGGCAACACGACTGAGGAAACAGAGCCCTTTCTGAGAAAACTTGGACACATGTTTCCCGTTAAACCCCTGGATAAAAACTCAGTATGTCCTCTCCAGAACCTCCCACAAATTGCCAGATAGCTCAAAGGGAGGGGGAGGGGGTACTAATTTGGCCGGAACAATGTCCTCAGTTCCCCTCCTTCCCAACATATTAATAATTCTACACTCCAATGCCACCCACTCCTCTTTTAGCGTGCCTGCGTAAACGGAACATTCCGGAAGAGAGAAGAAAAAGATGGAAAATTCCGATCTCGCAATATTCTTGGTCGCGAGGCAAAAATGCCGAAGAGTTTCCCAAAGAACTGAGGTCAAGGGTTCAATCCTGAAGCATCACAGATGGCTGGGAGCAGAGTGCGCGTACCAGACCTCCACAACACGCACACTTTGTGGAAGTGTACTATAGACAGAGTGTGACCGGTTTTACACAGAGCTTGGCTTGTGTTTGCCAACCGCGCATCAGCCAGGAGGAGTCTCGTGTGAATAGCTGCGCCCACCTCCAGCACACCCTCAGGGTCTCCATGTAATCCGGGAACATATTGAACGAGGGGCGTCAGCAGATCAGTTGCAGGGGTCGTTGAAATGAAACCTTCTGCCTTATTCAAGATGTCGGTTTGTTGTTGTCGCGCTGGGCGAAGGTCGCTTGTCACCATCTGGTATCTTTGCTCGAGGACCTTGTCACGGGGGAATCTAGGCCTGGAAACTGGGGCAATATATATTTTCAGGGTATTTGTTTAATGGGCCGTGCTGGAAATACTCCACAATTTGGGCTCTGAAGGTACCTTTTCTCCTCCCTGCACTGCATGTGCGCATCATTGGCAAGGCCAACATTCATTGCCAATCCTTACTGCCCCCTGCTGTCCATGTGGTGTAGCTGCACCCTCAGCTCCTTTAGCTAACGGTTTCGCACAAGGGCCTTGCTTGGCCTTTTCAAAGGGCCGAGACTCATTGATGTGGATCTGGAGTCAAATCCGGGTCGGGGCAGGAAAGGGTTGCAGGGGCGGCACGGTGTGTTAGCACTGCTGCCTCACAGTGCCAGGGACCCGTGTTCGATTCCGGTGTGTGGAGTTTGCACGTTCTCCTCATGTCTGCATGGGTTACCCCAGAGTCCAAAGATATGCAGGTGGGGTGGATTGGCCATGCTATATTGTACCTTAATCCAAAACTTAGATAGGGCAGGGGAGTGGGCCTTCTCTTTCGAAGGGTTGGTGCAAACTTGATGGGCTGAAGGGTCTCCTTCGGCACTGTAGGGATTCCGTGATTGAATGATTCCCTTCCTTGAACGACATTAATGAACCAGGTATTTACAGCAGTCTAATGATTTAACAGTCACCATTATTATTAGCATTTTATTTATTTAATTGAATTTAAATTCCCCACAGCTGTCTTCATGTGATTTAAATTCCTGTATCTGAACCATTAGTCCAGGTATCTGGATCACACCAACAATAAAGCAAATATGACAGCATAGGGAGAGAGAATCTTGTGTAGAGCCCTGGCTATCCAATCTGCAAAGCCAGCTAGCTAAGACCTATTTGCACTTTTACATCTACATCTAATATATGCCCCCACCCAATCCCTGAAACACCATCCAGCCCTCTGTGCACAGACGATATAGGAGCAGGTGGAGGATAGGTGTCTTCTCAAACCGGCTCCACCACAATCCTGGCCCACCTACTTCCTCAGTCTACTCTCTCTCGCACTTTCCCCATATGCCTTAGTGCATGTAAATCTATCAATCTCATTCTTGAATATACCCCAGGCCTGAGCATCCACAGCTGCCTGGGGGTGGGGATTGCAAAGATTCACAACCCTGAATGAAACCCATGACCGCTACCATCTAGAAGGACAAGAGCAACAGATACCTGGGGCGAAATTCTCCGGCATCGGCTCAATGTCCACCGACTGGCGCCCAAAACGGCACAAATCAGTCGGGCATCGCGCTGCCCCAAAGATGCGGAATGCTCCGCATCTTTGGGGGCCGAGCCCCAACCTTAAGGGGCTAGGCCCGCGCTGGACGAATTTCCGCCCTGCCAGCTGGCGGAAAAGGCCTTTGGTGCCCTGCCAGCTGGCGCGGAAATGACATCTCGGGGCGGCGCATGCGCGGGAGCGTTAGCGGCCGCTGACGGCATTCCCGCGCATGCGCAGTGGAGGGAGTCTCTTCCGCCTCCGCCATGGTGGAGACCGTGGCGAAGGCGGAAGGAAAAGAGTGCCCCCATGGCACAGGCCCGCCCACGGATTGGTGGGCCCCGGTCGTGGGCCAGGCCACCGTGGGGGCACCCCCCGGGGCCAGATCGGCCCGCGCCCCCCCCAGGACCCTGGAGCCTGCCCGCGCCGCCTTGTCCCGCCGGTAAGGTAGGTGGTTTAATCTACGCCGGCGGGACAGGCATTTTAGCTGCGGGACTTCGGCCCATCGCGAGCCAGAGAATCGTGGGGGGGGGGGGCCCGCCAACCGGCGCGGCGCGATTCCTGCCCCCGCCGAATATCCGGTGCCGGAGAATTCGGCAACCGCCGGGGGCGTGATTCACGCCAGCCCCCAGCGATTCTCCGACCCGGTGGGGGGTCGGAGAATCTCGCCCCTGATGTGATGATATGCATACAGCAATTCTGTATATAATGTTATGCACAACCTCTGACCACTATGTGGCAGTGTAAACCATTGCGTGACCCTGTGGCTGGGGAGTTGGGAGTAGGCCGTTTTGGAGCATAGACATATTTTGCAGTCTCTGTACAATAGTTAATTAGTGTTAGTAGTTTATTATTTTATTTATCCTAGTTATCTTTATCACGCAGTTGTTTCATAATGGTAGCAGGCATGAGTTTGGAAGGTGCTGTCTAAGGAACCTTAGTGAGTTCCTGCAGTGCATCTTGTAGATGGTACACATGATTGCTACTGTTCAGCGGTGGTGGAGGGTTTGAACGTTTCTGGAAGGGGGAGCTGCTTTGTCCTGGATGGTGTCGAGCTTCTTGAATGTTGTTGGAGCTGCACTCATCCAGGCAAGTAGAGAGTATTCCATTACACTCCTGACTTGTGCCTTATAGATGGTGGACAGGCTTTGGGGGGTCAGGAGGTGAGTTACTCGCCGTAGGATTCCTAGCCTTTGATCTGCCCTGGTAGCCACAGTATTCATAATGAATTATTTAAACTAGATGTTCTGTAGTTCATCATTCACTTCGGCCAGTCTACAGAATATAACACCTGGAGGTTCCTCTCCAAGTCACTCATCACCCCGAGTTGGAAACAATGGCCGTTCCTTCACAGTCGCTGGATCAAAATCCTGGAACTCCCTCCCTAACAGCACAGTGGGTGTACCTTCACCTTAGGGACTGCAGCGACTCAAGAAGGCATCTCACCACCTCCCTCCGAAGGGCAACTAGGGATGGGCAATAAATGCCGACCTGACCAGTGACGCCCACATCCCATAAATGAATTTTTAAAAAATACATTTTGCATATAGTTTTATAGTTACTCCTCATTCAAAAGTCAAAAATGGTTTTGGATCAGAGGCCAAAGGATCAGACAATATCAGCACTGACATGACCTCCAGATATTTCCTGCATTCACTAGCTGTGAGAATATTCTATATATAGGGTCAAAGAAGCTTCAGCCAAGGCGACCACTGCTGGGTGAATGGCATCTCACCTATGCCAGAGTTGGTCTCCCAGCCTCTTGTGCTGCTCAACCTGTCATCGCTGCTCAGCTGATGGGCCGTTGGAGAGAGGAAGCCAGTCTGGCCACATGCTCTGCAAGATGTCAGGAGCAGGGAAAGTTGACAGTGCTGTCGCAACACGGATTGATAAACCAGACCCGACCCTTGAGTCTCTTATCTCCTGACAGAAGTACTTAATAATCCAACTATTCTCTGTTCCAGAGGGGTCGTCACTCATCCTGTTCAATGACAAGGGCCCTTGATGTCCATTTATAATTCGATGTTGCACAGCAGCAACAATCGCAACAGGGCACTGAATTACTGACTGAATCATAGAATTTAAAATATGGAGGGGGACCTTCCATACGCCATTGATTACTTTCCCCAAACCTTTCTTAACTTTGGAAATCCCGATGTGACTCCTCACTTAGAGGTTTATAAGATAATGAGGGGGATAGATAGAGTGGACGTTCAGAGACTATTTCCTCGGGTGGATGTAGCTGTTACAAGGTTTTTAAGCTAATTATAAGATTTAGGGTCGGAGATATAGGAGGGATGTCCGAGGTAGGTTCTTTACTCAGAGAGTGGTTAGGGTGTGGAACGGACTGCCTGCTGTGATAGCGGAGTCGGACACTTTAGGAACTTTCAAGCGGTTATTGGATAGGCACATGGAGCACACCAGAATGACAGGGAGTGGGATCGCTTGATCTTGGTTTTGGGCAAAGCTCGGCACAACATCGAGGGCTGAAGGTTCTGTTCTGTGCTGTACTGTTCCAAGTTCTAACTCGCAGCAACAGTGTGTCAATTCAATCCCTCCTCAACCACCTACACTCCACTGAGAAATTCCAGATTCCAATACTTAGCAGCTCAGGGACTGAAGGTGTGGCCGCTGATGGTGGAGCAATAAAATTCGGTGATGTTCCAGAGCAACATGGAGATCTTGGTGGGTTGTGGGGGCAAAGAGGTTTCAGCAATAAGGAGGGGCGAGGACATGGAGGGATTTGAAATCAATGATGCAAAGTGTAAAATTGTGACGGTGCCAGATTCAGCTAGAACAGAGTTGTGGCCGGACAGGACTTTGTCGCAATCTACCTCCTGACAGTTAACTACAAGACACATTGATAATGAACTGAGGACAGGTTTGCACAATGATGGAAAAACCATCATAGTGGAAGCCAGCCAGGGAAAGACCAGAGGTCTTGTTGTATTCAAGAAAGTCAGTTGGTGAAGTATAGCACTGGAGGCATTACTATCATAGAATTCACAGTGCAGAAGGAGGCCATTCGTCCCATCGAGTCAGCACCGGCTCTTGGAAAGAGCACCCTACCCAAGGTCAACACCTCCACCCTATCCCCATAACCCAGTAACCCCACCCAACACTAAGGGCAATTTTGGACACTAAGGGCAATTTATCATGGCCAATCCACCTAACCTGCACATCTTTGGACTCAATATGCTCAGTCTAACATTTATTTATGGTCCCCGTGTCTGCGTGGGTCTCACCCCACAACCCAACAGTTGTGCATCCTAGGTAGATTAACCATGCTAAATTGCCTCTTAATTGGAAAAAAAAAGAACTGGGTACTCTAAATCTATATTAAAAAAACATTTATTTACAGAATGAAACATTACAAGCATGCACCTCCTAACTCAAGCACACCATAATTTCAGAGAGTGTCTCTATGGGCGTGATTGAACAATCAGGCTGTGCCTGAAAGGCAGCGCGCCGGGGTGCAACGTGGCCGATAGTTGTCGAGAAATCCCGCTCCCGGGATCTTCTCGGCTTGCAACGCCTCGCGAGATCTAACGTGATCTCGCGAAACATTGCGATGTAAATCCTGCCCATTGTGGGCACGATCACCTTTTGGCAAATCTGCACATTACAACGAGAAATCTAGGGCTGGATACGTCCGCCCCGCCCGCATGATCGCCACGGGCGATGTCATCCCAATCTCTCGCTACACTGAGGAGGTCCGGCGAGCGGAGCTCCTCAGTGCAGAGAATGGGGCTATGTATGGCCTTGGCTGCACATTCCCCGCTGAGTCTCCCTGTCTAACCCGAGTGCCTTTCGATAGCGCTGTGTTTCTCGCCGCTGTGAGCATCAGGAAATACGCGGTTAAACATGCTCCATATCGGACTTTGTTCCCATATAGTTAAATCCACTATATCTGTTCATGTGAAACCCCAATTAAAGGTCCCCTATAATATACAATTAACAGGTCCATCAAGTCCTCATCACGAGGAAAGGTCCAGTAACTGTGAGCAATGCTGGGGGGGTTGGGTGGGAGTGGGGAAGATCTCGGAAACTTACCAGGTGATGCAGGAGGAGGAGGAGGCCTCGGTGGTGGAGTTGAAAGGTAAGTGGGAGGAGGAGTTGGAAGAGGAGATCGAAGAGGGGACGTGGGCAGATGCCCTAGGGAGGGTGAACTCTTCCTCTTCATGCGCGAGGTTCAGCCTCATACAGTTTAAGGTGCTGCACAGGGCACACATGACCGGGACAAGGATGAGCAGGTTCTTTGGGGGTGAGGACAGGTGTGTTAGGTGCTCAGGGAGCCCAGCAAATCACATCCATATGTTCTGGGCATGCCCAGCGCTGGAGGAATTTTGGAAGGGCGTAGCGAGGACGGTGTCGAGGGTGGTAGGATCCAGGGTCAAACCGGGCTGGGGGCTCGCAATATTTGGGGTGGCAGAGGAGCCGGGAGTGCAGGAGGCGAAAGAGGCCGGAATTCTGGCCTTTGCTTCCCTGGTAGCCCGGCGAAGGATTCTCCTTCAGTGGAAAGATACGAGGCCCCCAAGCGTGGAATCCTGGATCAGCGATATGGCAGGGTTCATTAAATTGGAGAGGGTGAAATTCGCCTTGAGAGGGTCGGTACAAGGGTTCTTTAGGCGGTGGCAACCGTTCTTAGACTTTCTGGCAGAACGATAGACATTGGTCAATGGCAGCAGCAGCTCGGGGGGTGGGGGGGGGGGGTTTACTTTATTTTTGTTTATGTTATTTACACTGGAAGGGTCTGAGGGGGTGTATATACCTGTTGTCTTAAGTCGGGGTGTTAATGTTAATTTATTATTTAGGTACAGGGGGGGAGGGGTTTGGGGGGTTGCTTTTTTAGATTGTGTTTTGTACTTAACCCTGTTGGGTTCTTTTTTCTTTCTCATTTTGTTATTGATATTTTATGAAAACCTTTAATTTAAAAAAAAAAAAATTTAAACTGTGAGCAATGCTCACGGACATACACTATGGCAATGGAATGCGACCCCCATTGTGAGCAGGATGGAATTGGAACCAGGAACATCAGCATATTACACAACCCCTACCACTCATTTCAGCTAGGTAAACACAATATAAATCATCACAAAATCACACCAAAGATAAGCAACTCATTCTTTGATACATCGAGGCAAACATATTTAGCACAAAGTCTTAAACAAGCCATTTTTATTTGAAAGATATATGAGAACTATTTCATGTATCAATTAAATGCTAATATGGTCATTTATACTCACAGTATTAATGTTATCCTCTTTGTTAAACACATTCACAGCTGGATCTACTGGAATACTACAAACTGGATGTCAACACAAAAGGCATTTAGCTCTGTATATACTTAGCAACTCAAATAAAACACAGTCTGTGGAATCAATCTAAATGCTTATTGTGTGCGGTGAAAAAGCCAAAATAGCCGAGAGATGATTTTCAACATGTGATATGACTCGTGACCTTTGCTTCATGTTGTCAAAGACACATGTTCAATGTCAGCAGGGAGGATAGAATGAGCAACTCTAATGTAATACACACACACACACACATACCCCACAACCAACACACCCACAATATACCACACATACTCGCACACACCCACCCACCCCCCACACCCTACACACCCATGATACACCACACACACATCCCACACCCAACACACACATAATACACCACCCACACCCCACACCCAACACACCCACGATACACCACACACACCCCACATGCACACCCCACACCCACACACCCACAATACACACACACGACACCCAACACACCCACATACACAAGACCCACACAAAACACCCACAACACCACACACACTCAAATAAACAAACAGGCACAACACACACACTCATACCCCACACCCACAACACACCACACACACCCCAACACACTCCACACCCAACACATCCACATACACAAGACCCACACACACACTCAAACAAACACGCACAACTCAAACACCATCACTCCCACCCCACACCCACAATACACCACATACGCACACTCAGACAAACACACACAATGCACACACACACTCACTCCCACACACTCACGCACACAAACAAACACTATCTGGTTGTGGCAAGTGTGCAGTAACAAGAGAGTTCTACAGTGTAGGGATTGACAGGGTGCCTACGTTGTCCAGGGAAGGCACTGGAATGGGGCACAACTGGGAAAAGAACGTATGACGGCCAAACTAATTGATTTTATGTCGAAGTGTTTGAGGACAGTTCTGAGAAAGTGGATTTGCAACGGGGCAAATGGAAACCTTCCTTCCATGTGACATTTGATGGATTTTTGCAAAAAGCAGCAGGCTTTTGCTTTTTAGTCGTTTTATTTGTGCTTCCCCACTTTGCAAAAGTGAACAGGCTCCACCTTATAAAGGTGAGGGTGACGGCAACACCTAAGCGAGAGTTTGATTTTTCAATTTTAATCCCGTCTAGATCTGTGTCAGACGACTGAAAGATTCTTTATACCCTAGGGTGGGAGACAGAGGCATCTGCACAGCTGTGAATTCTGCAAAGGTGACCTCAGTGCTCACCTTTAATTGAATTGGGTGCCTGACGTAAGGGTCAGTGTTGAGTTTTCAGTGAAGGATTATGCTCTTAATCTTGTTTGAAAAACCCCAGTGCCACTGGACACAATGCACAAAACCTTCAATAACATCATCGCAACTGGAGTGCGCCTGGCGTTTCAAAGCTTCACAGACTAAAACAGCCACAAACTTTGAGGGATGTTCCCCTCCAAGCTTCCAGCTCCAGTCAACACCTTGTCCAATTTTATAAGCCGTTTTGCTGAGTAAGGTGTGTGCAACAGGATGGGACATGTATCGTGCACCCTGCCGCTTTCCATCTTTGCTGTCACTGGGAAGGAGAGGGTTCAGAGCAGAAAATTGCTGATGGCAAGAGGCATTTTATTCGCCTTTCCACGGGTTAATTTTTGGTGTTGTCACGGTGACCAACACTACGGCAACTAGCACGTGTATCATATCTGCGCATCTGCAGAATAGCTCGCAACACTTTATTAGGTAGATTTCTTTCGGAAAATAACTCCTTGGGATTGTAAGTCCATCCTGTGTATTCCCTTATTTATCATTTCTTTTATTTTTGCCATTACATTTTTTGATCCATGGCTGATTAATGGACATGTATCTTTAAGGCAAGCAGCAGAATCCAGAAGTTACAGGAGAGAACACTCTGTTAGTCATTGCTGGTTTGAACATGGGATTTAGACTTGTCGGCACCAGTGAGAGAGATCAGGTGGGACTCAGTTTGATTGGTTGGCTGGTGACCAATGAATTGGCCCAAAACATAGTGCATACAGTGCAGAAGGAGGCCATTCGGCCCATCGAGTCTGCACTGACCCATTTAAGCCCTCACTATCACCCTATCCCCATAACCCAATAACCCCTCCTAACCTTTTTGGACAATAAGGGCAATTTAGCATGGCCAATCCACCTAACCTGCACGTCTTTGGACTGTGGGAGGAAACCGGAGCACCCGGAGGAAACACACGCAGGCACGAGGAGAACATGCAGACTCCGCACAGTGACCCAGCAGGGAATTGAACCTGGGACCCTGGCGCTGTGAAGCCACAGTGCTAGCCATGTGTGCTGCCCACACAAGGCTGTACTCTGCCTGGTATCCCAGTGGAATTCTTTTCAGAGTCCCAAGTAGTTTTAGTTTTGATTTTGGCAGGAAGGAGTCAAGAACGTGCTACCTCTCTCTCCAGAAAAGCCACTGTGAATGCTGTATTTCTGAACTTACAGGAAAACCATTACAGGATGGGCAAACAAAGGCCAAAACTTGCTACCTCTCTCCTGAAAAGCTGGAAGTACTGCATTTGTGAACTACAGAGAACCTGAATGAATGAATCTACAGAGAAGACCAGTCAGTGCAGGCTGCAAACAGAGACTTTAATCTGCAAGCTTGCTGTGACAGAAGGTGTGCGAAAAACCATCATCTGAAACAAAGACTCTCTTTCATTTTGCTTGGGCTTTTACCCCTTTCCACTCCTCTGTGTTTGTCTGTCTTGTATGTCATAGAGTCATAGATGTTTACTGCATAGAAACAGTCCCTTCGGCCCAGCTTGTCTATGCCGCCCAGTGTGTGTGTGAGTATAGAATGTGGGGGAGACAAGTTAAAGTGGGGGACTAGGAATTAGCTGATAGTTAACCAGTTGTATTTATTGCATATTTCTTTATAGTTCTTGTTATAAATAAACACTAATTGTGTTTACATTTACACACCTGGTGACTGTAATTATCGGGGAGTCAAGGACAAAAGACTTTGGGTATTTCTGTAAGAATTATTGGCTAATTGATGAGCGTTGTGACTCCGGGGCACATGGGACTGAAATTGGCCGCGCACTCGCCCAAGGTGCCGTAACAGGATGCAGTATCGGAGTCGTCTGAAACATGACTTGGTGAGTGTAGCGATGCTTTGGAGGAACAGACGACCTACTATTCTCCAAGAACTCCACCACTGGGAATTTTACTTGCCTCAGATGTAGGTCTGTCTAATTGACGGCGATTGATTGCAGGGACTGGTCGGCTTGTGACCACCAGGATGGTAGAAAAATAAAGATTTGCATTCTTTACCGTAAGGAATCTATGAAAGGTAGCAAGATGTTAGAAGTCTTATAACCTTCCCAGTCTCAGCTGCCGCATCTTCCATCCACCAAGCATTCTCTCCCTTCACTATTGATGCACAGTTGCAGCCTTGTGCACCATCTACAAGATGCACTGCAGCAACTCGCCAAGGCTCCTTTAACAACGCATATCAAACCCGTGACCGCTACCACCTCAAACGTCAAGCGCAGCTTCGAACATCCCCACCTGCAAGTTCCCCACTAAGTCACTCACTATCCTGACTTGGAAATATACCACGTCACTGTCATTGGGCAAAAAGCCTGGAACTCTGTCCCTAACAGCACTATGGGTGTACATACACCATATGGACTGCAACGGTTCAGGACGGTGCATCATCATCGCCTTCTCAAGGGAAATTAGAGATGGGCATCAAATGCCAGCATTGCCAGCGATGTCCATATCCCTTAAAAGAATCTACAAAATCTCATTCTTGGTATCATATCCCACCTTGGCCTTGCCCCTCTCTGTCATTCTAACCTTCACCTGTCTGGGATGGGCAACTGGACTGTGTCCAGTTCTGGGTGCCATACTTGAGGAAGGATCTGAAGGCATTGGAGAAAGTACAGATGAGATTCACAAGAACGATTCCAGAGATAAAGAACTGTAGAAAAGAGGATAGATTGGAGAGGTTGGGACTGTTTTTCTTGGAGAAAAAAAGGCTGAGAGGAGACTTGATAGAGGCATTCAAGATCCTGAGAGGTAGGGACAGGGTAAATAGTGAGAATTAGTTGCCTCTCAAAACAGGAGCAAGTACCAAAGGCACAGATTCTGGATAATTGGCAAAAGGAGTAAAGGTCAAGCGAGGAAAAAAAATCACCCAGAGGATAATAATAATAATCACTTATTGTCACAAGTAGGCTTCAATGAAGTTACTGTGAAAAGCCCCTCGTCGCCACATTCCGGCGCCTGTACGGGAGGCTGGTACGGGAAGTTGGTTGGAGTCTGGGGTGAACTTGCTGAGAGGGTGCTGGAGGCAGGTTCGATCGAGGTGTTCAAAAGGGAATTGGATTGCGATCTGAAAAGAATGTGCCAAGGTTGTGGGGATAAGGCAGGGGAGTGGGATTGGGTGGAATGCTCTTTCAGAGAGCCAGTGTGGACTCGATGGGCTGAATGGCCTCCTTCTGCATTGTAACGATTCTGTGGAATGCTGGCTGGCTAGTGACAACCACATCCAGTGAAAGAATAAATTAAAAAGAAATTGCAGATCTTCAGAAAGGTTTGGGTGGTTTGAGGTGCATATTCGGTGAGTTCTGACGATTTGCAGGTCAGAACCATGGCCGGATCTCGGAGAACATTTTTTATGTAGCGAGTGGTTAGGATCTAGGACCCTCTGACTGAGACCGTGGTGGTGGCAGGGTGGCACAGTGGTTAGCACTGCTGCCTCACAGTGCCAGGGACCTGGGTTCAATTCCGGCCTTGGGTCACTGTCTGTGTGAAGTTTGTACATTCTCCCCGTGTCTGCGTGGTTTTCCTCCGGGTGCTCCGGTTTTCGCCCCCAGTCCAAGGATGTGCGTGTTAGGTGGCTTGGCCATGATGAATTGCCTCTTGGTGTCTAGGGATGTGCAGGTTTGGTTAGAAGGTTACGTGGATAGGGGGGAATGGGTAAGGGTCGGTGCTGACTCGATAGAGGCCATTTGGCCTCTTTCTGCAGTGTAGGGATTCTATAAAGGCAGTATTTGTATCTAAAAAGGGAGAACGTGCACGGTTCTGGGTACAAGGTGGGTGAATGGCACAAGGTACATTGTTAACTTGGAGAGCTGTTTGTGACCTGACAAGCCAACTGGCCTCCAGCAGCAACACATTTATGATTCTGGACCTCTTGCTCTGGAAGAAGTGACAGCAGCTGTTTCTCCATTCGTAACTTCCCCAAAACATGAATGCGCCATTAATTTGTCTGTTTTATATCGGTGGAATTTATTGAGGAAGGTTTGTTGGCCAGGGCGCTAAGAAAATTCTCTGTTCAGTATTCGATCTCACACATCCACCTCCACTATCAGATGCTTAAACTTCTCAACTCAAGGGTAGCACTTCCAATACCTCCCTGAGGAGTTGATCTCGGTTATGCTCTCATGTCTCAAAGGACACAAACTTGCACCCTTTTGGCCTCTGGCGAGGATACTGACCGAAAAAGAACTGACAATAGTGAGACATTATGTATTTCTGTGACTGGGCAATCCATCAGCGGAGAAATATTTAAACAAACTCTTCTTCTGTGAGCCAGACAAAAAATATTTCTAAAGTTCCCAGACCAAACATGTGGCAGTTAGAATTACAATCATTGTCCCTATTTTCCTGGTGGAAAAACGGGACAAAGGTGATCAATTTTGCAGGGCTGTGACCCAGGGATACCTGAAAAATATCTGATGCCACGTTGGGCAATGATCAGGAAATTGGGGCAATCGCCTAAAGTAGGTTCCTTGTCAGCTTCCAAGTTCTTATTAACTGCTTTGTTAACCAGTCCTGCGGCCAACAAACATTTGTGCACAAACAGGTCTCTCTGTTTTTCCAGGTAGACAGACAGACATAAATGAAGGTAATCCTTATCCTGGGTTAAGAATGTGAGAGTCAGATAAATTGCAAGTTTGATCTTATGGGTCAATGTCCCGATAAACACAATGAAATTCGCCGTGATTCCTGAAGGTCTCCATTGTTCTCAGATCTTGTGCCTTTACTATCCACCAGATGGCAATGTTGAGAGGATCAGGATTATCTGTCTGGCAATGGGGAACTACATTGTGAAATGTGTGAAGGGAAAAGAAGGAGGAGTATAGCTTCTTCAGCAACTTTTCTGCCAATTGGACTTCCAATGAAGTTTGAGTTAGTTTGGCAATGAGTTGTTCCGATATAAATGCAGCAATGAATGAACGATTTGAATTTATATAGCCCCTCTCACTGTTCCAGGACATCCCAGAGTGCTTCACAGCCAGTGAACTGTAGTGACTGTTAGAATGGAGGAAACAAGGCAACCAATGTGCACAAAGCAAGCTCCCATAAACAGAAATATTGTAACGATCAGAGAGTGTGGTGATTGATGGGCTGACATTAGCAAAACACTTTTCTGGACACTGATGAATGATCAATTACCCACCCTACAAGCCTCGAGTACATCTCTTAGCTCATTTGTGGCAGATTTAAACTACCTTTAGAAAGTTGCCTCAAAATAACCCCAAAGTGACGGCATTCCAGAAGGGAATGGGATTTTTGTTATGCATTGTCTCCAGTGATCCACACCATGTCTGTCCCGTGCTTCTCTGGAAGTGACGCCCAGAATCAGATATGGCTGCAAAACTCACTGCCCATCAGTTCTACCAACCCCCACCCCTCACAACCGCTGGTCCTCCTCTCCCTTTGGTCAAACACTCTTCCCTGAATTCCTCGTCCAAACTCACACATGATGAATAGCTATGTGACTGAGGCACAGTAGTATTGCTGGGGCCTGTGTTTTACCCCTGCCTGAGTCACTGTCTGCAGCAGAGGACCAGAGAAAATTGCAACAAACAAAATTGAACTGCCATTGTTGCAGGGGAGTCGACCTTGAAGAATATTTTAATCTGGACGCAATCATTCAGAAGCAAAAAGAATGTACGTGATACTCACAGACATTGTAAATAGACTGACTACAGTTACCATGAAATCATAGAATTTACAGTGCAGAAGGAGGCCATTTGGCCCATCGAGTCTGCACCGGCCCGTCCAAAGAGGACCCTACTGAAGCCCACGTATCTACCCTATCCCTGTAACCCAGTAACCCCCACTTAACATTTTTTGGACACTACGGGCAATTTAGCATGGGCAATTTATCGTGGCCAATCCACCTAACCCGCACATCTTTGGACTGTAGGAGGAAACTGGAGCACCCGGAGTAAACCCACGCAGACACGGGGAGAACGTGCAGACTCCGCACAGACAGTGACCCAGCCGGGAATCGAACCTGGGACCCTGGAGCGGTGAAGCAACTGTGCTAACCACTATGCTACCATGCTGCCCGGTACCGTCTGTACAAATAGTAATTCTTTATCAATCCTACTAGCCTTTACTTTGTAGATTTTCTTAAAATATGAAATAGACAATGATTAAAAGACAAAGATGTCGAGGAGAATACTGAGATTCAGGCTACTAGACTAGAAGGGCTTGACGTTCATAAGGAGGAGGTGTTAGCAATTCTGGAGAGTGTCAAAATAGAAAAGTCCCCTGGGCCAGATGGGATTTATCCTAGGATTCTCTGGGAAGCTAGGGAGGAAATTGCTGAGCCTTTGGCTTTGATCTTTAAGTCATCTTTGTCTACAGGAATAGTGCCAGAAGACTGGAGGATAGCAAATGTTGTCCCCTTGTTCAAGAAGGGGAGTAGAGACAACCCCGGTAACTATAGACCAGTGAGCCTTACTTCTGTTGTGGGCAAAATCTTGGAAAGGTTTAGAAGAGATAGGATGTACAATCATCTGCAAAGGAATAATTTGATTAGAGATAGTCAACACGGTTTTGTGAAGGGTAGGTCGTGCCTCACAAACCTTATTGAGTTCTTTGAGAAGGTGACCAAACAGGTGGATTAGGGTAAAGCAGTTGATGTGGTGTATCTGGATTTCAGTAACGCGGTTGATAAGGTTCCCCATGGTAGGCTACTGCAGAAATTACAGAGGCATGGGATTCAGGGTCATTTAGCAGTTTGGATCAGAAATTGGCTAGCTGGAAGAAGACAAAGGGTGGTGGCTGATGGGAAATGTTCAGACTGGAGTCCAGTTACTAGTGGTGTACCACAAGGATCTGTTTTGGGGCCGCTGCTGTTTGTCATTTTTATAAATGACCTGGAGGAGGGCCTAGAAGGATGGGTGAGTACATTTGCAGATGACACTAAAGTCGGTGAAGTTGTGGACAGTGCAGAAGGATGTTACAAGTTACAGAGGGACATAGATAAGCTGCAGAGCTGGGCTGAGAGGTGGCAAATGGAGTTTAATGCAGAAAAGTGTGAGGTGATTCATTTTGGAAGGAACAACAGGAAGACAGAGTACTGGGCTAATGGTAAGATTCTTGGCAGTGTGGATGAGCAGAGAGATCTCGGTGTCCATGTACATAGATCCCTGAAAGTTGCCACTCAGGTTGAGAGGGTTGTTAAGAAAGCATACTGTGTGTTAGCTTTTATTGGTAGAGGGATTGAGTTTCGGAGCCATGAGGTCATGTTGCAGCTGTACAAAACTCTGGTGCGGCCGCATTTGGAGTATTGCGTGCAATTCTGGTCGCCGCATTATAGGAAGGATGTGGAAGCATTGGAAAGGGTGCAGAGGAGATTTACCAGAATGTTGCCTGGTATGGAGGGAAGATCTTATGAGGAAAGGCTGAAGGACTTGAGGCTGTTTTCGTTAAAGAGAAGAAGGTTAAGAGGTGACTTAATTGAGGCATACAAGATGATCAGAGGATTGGTTAGGGTGGTCAGTGAGTGCCTTTTTCCTCAGATGGTGATGTCTAGCATGAGGGGACATAGCTTTAAATTGAGGGTAGATAGATATAAGACAGATGTCAGAGGTAGGTTCTTTACTCAGAGAGTAGTAAGGGCGTGGAATGCCCTGCCTGCAACAGTAGTGGACTTGCCAACACTAAGGGCATTCAAATGGTCATTGGGTAGACATATGGATGATAAGGGAATAGTGTAGATGGGCTTTAGAGTGGTTTCACAGGTCGGTGCAACATCGAGGGCCGAAGGGCCTGTACTGCGCTGTAAGTTTCTATGTTCTAAATGACAGAACTGAAACAGTTCAGTGGCCCTGGGTTTTCAGGCATATCTGACCATTTTTTTGATATTAAAAAGCAATTGATGTCACAAATTAGTCTTATTGGCCAAGTTTATCCTGTTGCTTGGATACCGGAGAGCTTCCTGGTCCCATTCTCAGAGGGATCCATTTTCAAAATTGGCAATGGTTGGATTCTCATACGTCTTGTGACGTAGTGGCACTCCTGCCTCTGGATCAGAGAGTTGTGAGTTCAAATCCCATCCTGGTGACCTGAGTGTATAGTCAAAGCTGACACTCGCTACTGTAGCAGAGGGGGTGCTGCACTGGAGGAGGTGTACTCTTCCACGTGCACTATTAAAGATCCTGTCCACTTTCGGGTGGGCTTAAAAGATACAGTAATGGTACAGATACAGTAATGCCCCAGTAATGGGACAGCACGGTAGCAACATGGTTAGCCCTGTTCCAGGGTCCCAGGTTCGATTCCCGGCTTGGGTCACGGTCTGTGCGGAGTCTGCACGTTCTCCTCGTGTCTGCGTGGGTTTCCTCCGGGTGCTCCGGTTTCCTCCCACAGTCCAAAGATGTGCGGGTTAGGTGGATTGGCCATGCTAAGTTGCCCATTAGGGTCCAAAACGGTTAGGTGGGGTGACTGGGCTACGGGGATAGGGTGGAGGAGTGGGCTTATGTAGGATGCTCTTTCCAAGGGATGGTGCAGACTCGATGGGACGAATGACCTTCTTCTGCACTGTAAATTCTATGATTCTATTCTGAGGAAATGCAGATTATTTGGTCATTGTTACATTGCTGTTTCTGAGAGGTGCAAATTGCTGCCATGTTTCTTAAATGGAATGCTGACTACACTTCAAAAGTCTTTAATTGACTGTAACGTGCTTTGGAATGTCCTGGGGTTGTGAACGGTGCCGTATAAATGCAAACCTTTCCTTCTTTACCCCTTTGCCTCCACGGTCACCTCATTCATTTTTCAGCACACATCTGTACCAGAAAACGAATACAAGCTGATTCTACATCATCCTGTTTTATTTGTTGCATTTTGTATCTAAAATGGAAATCATCCGATGACATCTGTTTTTGCTTAAATAAAATTCAAGATATTTTTGATTACATTCTGAGCTATTTGGACCTATTGTCCTTCTGTCATGGTAACAGCCTTGTCCTCGGTGACAGTGTGAACAAGGGCCTAGCACAGTTGCTGTGGGACAGACTTGCTGTGGTTACTAGGCTGGGAGTAGGGTAGGGGAGGGGAGTTACTGCAATTCTGACTTCCGTCCATTCACAAAGCTTTTCACACACTTCTCCAGGAAGTGTCACGTCCACTGTTATCATGTGTGAATCTAGAAACTGGACATGCTACTCCAGCACACTGACCCCTTGTGTCCTTAGGAAGTCCTTCACACAGCATCAACATGTCCTTTTGGGTCATTTATCAAACTGAGATTGTGCACGACATCCTCAGCAACAGGACTGCAAGGTGGATGCTTCTTGTTTTTATTTTCTTCACCTGCTGGAGGTACTGCATCAGGCCGGGAGCCAGTTCCGCAGGCTACACACCTCTGAGATGGACAGAGATTTGGTGCGATAATCAATAAAAGGACAGATAGAGAAAACTGAGCGAATGAACTGTGATGATATATTCCTGTTCTGTACATTCCTATGAATGGCTCTGATCATACACGCACTAGAGAAATGCAGGGTGCTGTTAGGTTTATCCAGTCACAATGCTCCTCCAGTTGATGGATCTCCATGTATCTTCTTGTGGTTCCGAGTACTGATGTGTGGTTTCCTGCAAAGACACTTTTGCTGCAAGCCCCTGTGGCACTGTCGAGACATTGGCGCCTGCGGTTCCTATGCAATTATAATATTTTGTTAATTGCCAGCTTCCCCCTCTCCTCCAGTAATATGGCTTTGTGGACGCTGGGCCATCAGGACCTTACTCAAGTGACCATTATTCATGAGTGAAGTGTAAATCTGGCTGAAGAAGCATTGTCACAGCCATTTCCACCTTGTCCTCGCCTGACATGCACACACAATCATGCACATGCTCATCATAAGATCTTAAGAAATAGGAACAGGAGCAGGCTGTTCGGCCCCTCAAGCCTGTTCTGTCATTCAATAGGATCATGGCTGGTCTGACATTCCTCATGTCTACTTTCCTGCCCATTCCCCATTATCCTTGTTTCCCTTACTAATCTAGAATCTATCTAGCGCTGGATGGTGGGATTCCCTGTTCCCAACGTTCTCAATGGGATTTCCCATTGAAGTCATCCCACACTGCTGGGAAACCCTCGGGCGGGGTGCAGAAGAAGGGAAGAGAATCCCAGTGGCCGGAGAATTCTGACCAAGGACTCTGCCCCCACAGCTCTCTGTGGCAAGGTGTTCCAAAGACTCACAACCCTCTGGGAGAAGAAATTCCTCCTCAACTCAGTCTTAAATTGGCTCCCCTTTATTCTGAGACTATTCCCTCTGGTCTTAGACTCTGCAATGAAGGGAAACATCCCCTCAGCATTTACCCTGTCAAGCCCTTAAGAATCCAATATGTTTCAATGAGATCATCTCTCATTCTTCTAAATTCCAATGAGTAGAGTCCTAACCTGTTCAACCTTTGTTCATAAGACAATCCCTCCATATTGGGGATCACCCTCTTTCCTTAATTAAGGGGACCAAAACTGCTCACGGTGCTCCAGATGTGGTCTCACCAGAACCTTGTTCAGTTGCAGAAAGACTTCCCGACTCGAAGGGCCAACATTCCATTAGCCTTCCTGATTACGTGTGCGCCAGCTTTCTGTGTTTTGTGCACAAGTACCCCCAAGTCCCTTTGTTTTGCAGCTTTCTGCAATTTTTCTCCATTTAAATAATGCTCTGTTCTTTTGACCTCCCTTCCAAAATGAACAACTTCATATTTTCCACATTATACTCCATTTGCCAATTTTTTGCCCACTTACTTAATCCGTCAATATCTCTTTGTATCCTCTCACAACTTGCCTTTTCACCTTGCATTGGTTTTCTCACTGACCAGCAGTCAGGGACCCTGGCTGAATGTTCCCCTCCCTTGAGATGGGGATGGCATCAATGACACTACTGGTAAGGTAGTAGGTTGTGGGTTCAAATCCCACGCAGGAGACATCAGTACAAATTAGTTCGTAAGCATAATGGATGTGCTGTCTTACAGATAAAACGTTAACCAGAAGCCCCACGAATAGAAGAGCATCTGTGACACCATTTTGAAGTACAGGGGAGTATTCCCCAGTGTTCTTGTCAACGTTTATTCCATAACCTAATCACTAAAATGAATCATCTGGTCATTAAGTCCTTGCAGTTTTTGTGGGAGCTTGTTGTCTGCCAACTGACAGCTGTATTCCGCACATTACAACATTGCCTACAATCCAAAAAAAAACATAATTGGGTATTTGAGTCACCCTGAAGCTGAGAAAGGTGCCACAGAAATGCAAACTTTGTTCACCAACAATTTGAAAATGAAAGTTTAGGGAGGGTTTACCAGTGCATTATGCTCATTTCACATTAACATTACAGAAGAAAGCATGTCAACTCATTCTGGACCGTTTTAGAGAGATGCAGTTAAATGAATTGAGAAGAAATGCAGTGTTTAGCAAATATCACTGCAGACAGACTTGCCTCCTGGAAAAAGGATGCGGGCAATGTTTAAACTTTCCTGTTTCGCGTGACAGTACGATACCTTCCCACTCTCACGCGAATAAACAATACAAATGGACTTGGGGGAGATACCTTGACCTGCAGATCTGCATGCAGCGTCCTCCAAATATGATCTATATCCCTCGCCTTGCATGCCTGGGCTTCGTTAGTTCCCGGAAACAGGTTCTTCCTTTTCATAAACAACACAGGCGGTCAATGACCAGCAGGGTCTGCAGTATATGGCCAGTTTCTCATCTATTCATCAATCCTGACACTTTATCCTGCCTGCCCCACATTCTGCACAGCCTAGCCTTGGCTTAGACGTCAAGCCCAAAACAAATAGCCCAGGACCTGCCTGTTTATTTCTGACTTGAGTTCCCGAATGCCAGTGACAAAAAAAAACCCTCGGCTGATTTATCGAACAATAAGAAAACTGCACACAACTGGACGAATGTTCTCCCAACCCCCCCCCCCCCCCCCCCCAGTTCACACACGGGTAGTTTGTTAAAATGGGGATTCTTGGAGGGAGAGTGGAAATAAAGTCCCTCTATCCCGTTTTCGACCAACTCTCTCGATCAACTTCGCCTGGGATAAAATGGCTCTTGTCCATTTAAAACAAAGTTTACTTTTAAAAAACACACAGCTGTTTTTTTTTTACATTTGCCTTTCCCCCAAGAATACTCAAGATGCGCCCTTAAATGCTAGGATTTGATTTTTTGCTTCTTGCACTGGAGCCTTGGAGGTGGGGGGGTTGAGAGAGGGGAAAGGGACAAATTAAACCTACAGCTTCACTTTTCAGTGCCAAATGTGACCAAAGTGTGTCTCGACCCTTTAATAATCAGCGCACTCTGACGCTGAGTGTAGGTTTCCTAAGGTTTGAAATGTTACATTTCTGTACGGATTGACCTCCCATCATGGGGCAGAATATAAGTGTCTGTACTCGGCATCCGTAAGTGTGGATTGTTGCACCATCACTTGGCAGCTCTGGAACACAAGTGAGAAAACAGGGGTTCATTGTTTATGGAGCAGGATGGGTCAGTTCCTCCAAGGGTGCACCATTTGAGAACAGTTCTCAGAGAGTTAATTCATTTCTCGAAAGTGGTTTCCTGGGTTTCTGGAAACCATCATTCCTGGGTCTGGTTTGTTTTTGCACAAGCGGCGGTGGCTGCATAATCTGGCGTCCCATCCAAACCACCCGGGCCTATTTAACTGTTTCAAGGTCTTTCTTTTTAAATAACATTTTGATCTTTCAAAGGATCTCAGCGTTGCTGGTCAGGCCAGTAATTATTGCCCATTCTTATGGTCAGTCAGGGATCCTTTGCCAGGGTCCTAGTATATTCCTGACAGAGGAATTGAATAATAAGGTTCTATCGGAACAGGAGGAGGCCATTCAGCCCCTCAAGCCTGTCCCACCATTCAATGAGATCCAGGCTGATCTGTGACCTAACTCCATGCTCATGGGGCAGCAAGGTGGTGCAGTGGTTAGCACAGCTGCCTCACAGTGCCGAGGTCCCAGGTTCAATCCCGGCCCTGGGTCACTGTTCGTGTGGAGTTGGCACATTCTCCCCGTGTTTGGGTGGGTTTTGCCCCCGCAACCCAAAGATGTGCAGGGTAGGTGGATTGGCCACTCTAAATTGCCCCTTAATTGAAAAAAAAAGATTAAGAAAGAACATTTTTCCTCCCCTTCCCTATTCATCTGCCCCTCCCTGCTGTGTGTATCTCACCTCCTGACTCCCCAATGCTTGTGCGCTATCGACAAGGCATATGTCAGGTGTGTGATGGAATATTCTTCCCTTGCCTGGACGAGTGCAGCTCTGACAAAGCCCATGAAGCTCGACACCATCCAGGACAAAGCAGCCCCGCTTGATCGACACCCCATCCTCAAACATTCACTCCTTCCACCACCGACGCACATCAGCAGCAGTGTGTACCATCCAGAAGATGCACTGCAGAAATTTACCACGAGTCCGTCGACAGCACCTTCCAAACACACAACCTCTACCACCTTGAATTACAGGGACAGCATACACATGGCAACTCCACCACCTCCAGCTCCCCTCCCAAGTCGCAGATCATCCTGACTTGGAACTATTTTGTTCATTCCTTCCCTGTTGCTCGATCAAATTCCTGGAACTCCCTTCCTAATAGCACTGTGGGAGTACCTCCACCAGATGGACTGCAGCAATCCAGGAAGGTGACCCATCACCACCTTCTCAATGGCAATTAGGGGTCAGCATTAAATTCTGACTTTGCAGTTCCATCCACGTCCCATGAATGAATAAAATATGATATATCACTCGGGTGGGGTGAGTGAGCAAGCGATTGTCCCAAGAAACAGGGAGGAGGCAATGAGTAAGTCTCCCGATATTTTCCAATGATAGATCAGACATACATCAATCATTAGGAATGGTAATAGAATCATAGAATTTACAGTGCAGAAGGTGGCCATTCAGCCCATCAAGTCTGGATCGGCCCTTGGAAAGAGCACTCCACTTAAGCCAACACCTCCACCCTATCCCCGGAACCCAATAATCCCACGTAATCTTTTTGGACACTAAGGGCAATTTAGCATAGCCAACCTACCTAACCTGCACATCTCTGGACTTTGGAAGGAAACCGGAGCACCCGGAGGACTCCACACAGACTGTGGCCCAAGACGGGAATCGAACCTGGGACCCTGAAGCTATGGAACAACTGTGCTACCGTGCCGCCCATCTAATCTGCACATCTTTGGACTGTGGGAGGAAACTGGAGCACCCGGAGGAAACCCATGCAGACACAGGGAGAACGTGCTGATTCCCACAGACAGTGACCCAAGAGGGGAATCGAACCGGGGACCCTGGAGCTGCTAACCACTGTGCCACCGTGTCGCCCATTTTCTTTTTAAAGAATGGCATTTTATTTGTTTCAAAATAAATGATTAAATTTTGTTTGTCTTTGAGAAGCCTTTTTTTTCCAATCAGCAAGCTTTCTTCCGCTATTTGCTTGGCCCTTTATATTTAATGTCAGTTAACTTCAGGAAATGCCTGATTTCTGTCGGGGTAAAATCAATTGTCCAATGGATGTGCAGCGAGGCTTTGTCTACATCAAAAAAAGACAGGTCAATGCCTCAGGTGGGGGCACTCATTAGAACTGGTATAGAGATAAGAAAGACAGTTTATTGGACTGGTGGACAAATGGGAAAGAATTCCACACAGAAATCCAGGTTCCAAGAGTCAGATATACAAATTGGGTTCCCAACTATGATTGCTGGAGGTTTCATCACATGACCTTCCCCCATGCTTCAGCCATTAGTTGGCCAACACAACCATCCTTGTGATGCACTGACCTCCCTACACCACTTGGAAAGCAAAATGACTCATTCCCCAATTCGATGATGCTTGACTGTCAGTCAAGCAGCCGTACTTTTCCCCATTTTCAATGGCTTTACATCTTTTATGCAATCTCTCCAGTGAGGAGGAGGCCATTCAGCCCATCAAGTCTACACCGACCGTTCGAATGAGCGCTCTATCCAAGCCCACCCCCCCCCCCCCCCCCCTATTCTCATAACCCCATAACCTAAACGATTTTCAGTGTCCCAACAATTTTTCTTTGGCAGTGCCCTGGAGATTGATCTTCAATTCCTGGAGACTCTAGGCTAATCCGGGAGGGTTCACAACCAAATAAGGACACTGGACCTGTATTGTCAAGAGGTATGAAGAATGAGAGGTGATCTTATTGAATTTTCCAACAATGTTACAGTGCATGACAGGGTGAATTGGGTTGGATATTTCCTCTGGCTAGTGAGTCTAGGACCAGGGAATATGATCCAAAATAAGGGGCAGGCCATTTAAGACTGAAATAAGGAGGAATTTATTCACTTAGAGGATGGTGAATCTTTGGAATTTTCTACTCCAGAGGGCCGTGGAAGCTCAATTAATGAGCATGTTCAGGACAAACATTATAGATTTCTGGAGACTAATGAAATCAAGGGATATGGAGATAGCGTGGAAATGTGGCACTGAGACAGATAATCAGCCATGATCTAACTGAATGGTGGAGCAGGCTCAATGGGCTGATGTGCCTTTTCCTGCTCCTATGTTCCTAATCCAAACCACCATTAGATACAGCTCATGGGGCTAAAGGAATTAAAGAATATGGAGGGAGGCGGGATCAAGGTATTGAACATGATGATCAGCCATGATCATAACGAAGGATGGAGCAGGCTCGAAGGGCCGAATGGCCTCCTCCTGCTTCTATTTTCTATGTCTGTTTCTGTGTATTACAGGCAAACAGATAATAATTTTTAAAATGTATTTTATTACAAACATGTATCAAAACAGGTGACAGCAAATTCGGGAAAATACTTCCCAGCAATCAACTATACAGCCTGTACAAATGTTCCCTCCTTTTCCACCCTCCCTCCCCCTGCTCCACCCCACCCCCCGCCCTGTGATGAACAGCTCCTCAAACACGGTCACAAACATCCCCCACCTTTTCTCTGCAGAGCCCCTTAACTTGTACTTTATCTTCTCCAACCGCAGAAAGTCGTACACGTCACCCAACCAAGCCGCAACCCCCGGTGGCGATGCCGACCGCCACTCCAGTAAAATTCGCCGCCGTGCAATCAGAGAGGCGAAGGCCATGACATCGGCCTTCCTCCTCTCCATGAGCTCCGGCTTCTCTGAAACCCCAAATAACGTCACCAAAGTGTCCGGGTCCACCTCCTCCTCCACTATCCTGGCTAAGACCACGAACACCCCCGCCCAGAATCCTCCCAATTTTTCGCAACCCCAAAACATGTGCGTGTGATTCGCTGGCCCCCGCCCACACCTCTCACACTCATCTGCTACCCCCTGAAAGAACCCACTCATTCTCGCCTGAGTCATACACACCCTGTGCATCACCTTAAACTGTATCAGGCTCATCCTTGCATAGGGGGAGGTCCTGTTTACCCTTCGCAGTGCCTCACTCCAATTGATCTCCCTTCAGAACTCCCCTTCCCATTTTTCCTTGATCTTCACCATCCGCTCGCCTCCCTGCTTCCCCAGCCGGTTGTACATAAACAGATAATACATTTAATGACTTGTGACAAGACTGTTAAAGAAGTTGAAAAGCCAGGACCAATTTCACAATCCCTCATCCTGAGTAGCTGCCCAATATTGAAGCAAATGGACAGAAAGTGACAATTTGTGAGTGCTCCACAACATCTTCTTTGGTGGAAGCACAAGTTTGCACAACCATCCCTGTGAAACACACGCCCCACCCATCTCTTCCTTAGCCTCGCCTGATCACGAATCCTCACATGATTATATCCGCCCTCAAACTCTTCAAATGGGCAAACACCCGGGACCTTTTAACCGGACCATTTAACCCCCTCCCATTCCATGTAACCACCCTAACTGGGGGTCTCTTGGTCCCCCACTACCAGAATCAGCGATACCCCACCCGTGAGGAAATCTACCAGGCCCACCCAAAATGGCCACCGTCTTCACCCTCACACAAACCAAAGGAACAAAGAAACCTTCACTGCCAGCACTCTACCCTCCCACTTCACACACACCCCCTCGACCCCCCAACAACCCTCCGCCAGCCCCACCCCTCCCTCCCCTTAGCACTTCAGTTAACCAACCGCCCCAGCTCCAAAACGTGCCCCTCCTAGCCCACACCCCAAACAAAGAGACCCCAGCCAACCTCGGCTTGTTACCTTACCCCAAAACAAAACAGAATACCCCCCCCGCCCCCCCTGCCGAGGTAACCAGCTGGAGTCCTCACCCCCACTTCGCTCCCGTTAACTGGTATAGCTGCTAGCAGCGTGACTCCCACTTACAGAACAAGAATAGAACCAAACAAGAAAAAAACCAAACAACGCCTTTTCCCAATCCCTCATCAGAAACGGTACATACTGGGAAGAAAGAACCCATTTCCCCCTTCGATGAAACAAGCAACCCCATACTACCATGGGAGAGAAAAACAAGAAACGAAATCGGAAAAACACAGAAAGAGACACGAAACATGAACATGTAAAATTCAAAGCTCCACAACATCAACAACCACAATCAGATCTCTCCCAGTCCATTTTTCCTCACAAGGTCGTTCACCTCCTTCGGGGTAGTAAAATAATGGTCTCTGTCCTCAATCACTCCAAACTGCGCCTTGCTCTTGTAGAGCGCCATCTTGGCCTTGTTGAACCCATATCGCAGTTTTGCCAATTCTACCCCGATATCTTGATAAATTCGGATGGGATGGCCCTCCCATCTCTCGGGTGGCATTCGGCCACTTTAAATACCGCTCCTTATCCAGATACCTATGAAGGCGGACTACGATTGCCCGCGGTGGATCCCCGGATCTGGGCTCCTGTCACAACGACCAGTGGCCCCAGTCCACCTCGAAAAGTTTGCAAAGACCCTCTCCTCCACTAACTTCCCGAACATCTTCGCCACATGCTCTGTGGTGGTCATACCTTTCGTGCCCTCTAATAGACCGACACTCCTCACGTTCTGGCTCCTGGACAGGTTCTCCTGGTCATCCATCTTGGCCTTCAATACCTTTTGGGCCCCCCCCCCAACAACACCACTTCGGCCTCCAAAAAGGTAATCCGGTCACTGTGGTCTGAGACCACCTCCTCCACCTCGGAATCGGCTTGCTCTGCAATTCCACCCGCTGCTCCACCCTATCCAAAGTTACGTGAATGGGTGCCCCCGCCACCTCAATCACCTTGGACAGGTCCTCCAATATCGCCAGTACTTGCTTCTGGAATTCCCCAGTAAGGAATTCCACTAACTTCTCCATTGTCCATTGGGAGAGCATTGACGACATGGAGGGCTTTGCCATTTTCTCTTCCATTCTGCCATTAGGGCGTTCTAATTTTGATGAGGGGCCTTTACTCGACTTCTGTCTAGTGTAGTATCCTGTAGACATCCCACCCCGGAGGAGAAACCAACAAACTTCAATCACTCCACCTTTCTTCCCAAAACTGCACCCTTAAACCAGGGAAAAAGAACCAAAAACCTAGTCTAAGCAGAAGCCACACTGTGTGCAACCGCTCACCTCATAGCTGCCACTGGAAATTGCACTTTACTGAAAACATATATATATATATTTAAATTTAGAGTGCCCAATTCATTTTTTCCAATTAAGAGGCAATTTAGCGTGGCCAATCCATCTGCCTGCACATCTTTGGGTTGTGGGAGCGAAACCCATGCAAACACGGGGAGAATGTGCAAACTCCACACGGACAGTGACCCAGAGTTGGGATTGAACCTGGGACATCGGAGCCGTGAGGCAGCAGTGCTAACCACTGCACCATTGTGCTGCCCCTATTGAAAATATAATTTATATACAACAACATTTCACAGTTCCCAAATCATTCATATATATTGTGAAGAGCTGCGGTCCCAGCACTGACTCCTGCGGCACTGCAATGGTTACTGCCCTCCAACCTGAGAAAGGCCCCTTTATCATCACTCGCTGTTTCCTGTTAGTTAGTCAAACAACCGACCTTACCTGTATTCTTACTATACAACAAAAGGTAGGATAGATACTCATCAGTTTCTACATACCAATTAGCAGATTCCCAGATGGCTTCACTGTGGTGCTGACTACAGGACATTCTTCCCAGACTGCTTCGCTGCAATGCTGATGACAGAACACTCTTCTCAGACTGCTTCACCGTGATGCTGACTGCAGGACACTCTTCCCAGGCTGCTTCACTGCAATGCTGACCACAAGACACTCTTCCCAGAATGCTTCACTGCAATGTTGACTGCAGGACACTTTTCCCAGACTGCTTCACTGCAATGCTGACGACAGGACACTCTTCCCAGAGTGCTTCACTGCAATGCCGATGACAGGACACTCTTCCCAGAGTGCTTCACTGCAATGCTGATGACAGGACACTCTTCCCAGAGTGCTTTACTGCAATGCTGACTGCAGGACACTCTTCCCAGAGTGCTTCACTGCAATGCTGACTACAGGACACTCTTCCCAGATGGTTTCATGGCGATGCTGATTGTAGGATTCACGTCTCAATCCCAAAGATAGAGAGAGATGCATGGTGAGATTTTCCCAGACAACTCATCGTTAAGAGCTCTGCAGAGTGTGGAAGAGATCAGGAAGATCAGGAGTTTACAAATCCCAGACTGTAGGGGTAGCTGATTTCTGCCAATGTGAAGGTTTAGGAAGTCAAAAATATCTGAGGTTCCTGCTGCTGATAACTGTCTATTGATCTCTGTTGGAATGTAAACTCTCGTTCCCTCTGATGAAATGAAAGAAAATTGCTTATTGTCACAAGTAGGCTTCAAATGAAGTTACTGTGCAAAGCCTCTAGTCGCCACATTCCGGCACCTGTTACGGGAATTGAACCGTGCTGCTGGCCTGCCTTGTCTGCTTTCAAAGCCAGCGATTTAGCCCTGTGCTAAACAGCCTCTAAGGGTTAATTCTACTGTTTCAGACACTGATTGAGTTCTTGCTTATTTCCCAATTTTCCTCTGACCAAAACCTGTTCATTTGTATTCTTATTTTGGATATTGGGTTTCTTCAACTGGTGATGAACAACAATGCTTGGAACCTTAGTGATTGTGCTTGGGTGGAGAAATGAATTGCATCCATGTCTCCTGGTAGTCTGGGAACTGAGTGAGTGAATATAACTCAGAACATTTGCTCTTATGGAGAAAGGGGGAAATACATATAACGCCTTTCCAGGATTCTGAATGTCCCGAATTTTTACAGCCAATGAAATATATTTAGAAGTATAGTTACTGTTGTGGTATAGGAAAAATGGCAACGGATTTGTGCACAACAGCAACCCGATAAGACCCAGAATATCAGCTCCATATGTTGCAGAATATTCAGTGGTCCAACCAAAAATCCATTGACTTTCAGGCGGGACATGACGATCCTGGCAGCGGCCAATGCTGGAAAATCCCACCAATTGGCCAGAACACTGGGGGATTCGCTGGTTTTCTTCAAAATATTAGCTTTGGATGTGTAACACCCACCTGAGAGGGCAGTCAGGGCCTTAGTTGATCATCTTGTCTGGAAGGCTAAACCTCCAACAGTACAGCACTACCTTAGAACTGTACTTGCGGACTTCCGGTTGCGGTGATGCACTACTAAGCCGCACGTTTCGGCAGCTCCCGTTCCAACGGACTTTTGGGCTCTTATCGGGAGCCCCAACGGAATTTTGTTTCGACCTAACCCAGTGTGGGGTGACGAAGGAAGGAGTCCCCCCGGGTGTGTATGGAAAGGAGCGGCGGTCGTGGCCAGATTGCAAATGATCCTTTGGAGCAGCGGCAGAGAAGAGAAGGGAGAAACAAGATGGCGGCGGATGGAGCCCAGATGGTATGGGGCCCGGACCAGCAGGAGTTTCTCCGACGATGTGTGGAGGAGCTCAAGAAAGAGGTGCTGGCGCTGATGCTACTGGCAATCGAGGGACTGAAGGAAACACAAAAGGTCCAGGCGATGGAGCTCCATGGAGTGAAGGCAAAGGCAGCTGAGAATGAAGATGAGTTACAGGGCCTGGTGGTAAAGACGGAGGCACACGAGGCACTACACAAGAGGTGCATAGAAAGGCTGGAAGCCCTGGAGAACAGCTCGAGGAGGAAAAACCTACGGACTCTAGGTCTCCCCGAAGGAGCAGAGGGAGCTGATGTTGGGGCTTATGTGAGCACGATGCTCCACACACTAATGGGAGCCGAGGCCCCAACGGGCCCCCTGGAAGTGGAGGGAGCGTACCGGGCCCTCGTGAGAAGACCAAAGGCAGGTGAAACACCAAGAGCAATAGTGGTGAAGTTCCATCGCTATAGGGACAGAGAGATGGTCCTGAGCTGGGCCAAGAAGGCACGGAGTAGCAAATGGGAGAATGCGGTGATACGTGTGTATCAGGACTGGAGTGCGGAGGTGGCGAGAAGGAGGGCGAGCTTTAACTGGGCCAAGGCGGTGCTCCATAGGGAGAAAATTAAATTTGGGATGCTGCAGCCGGCGCGATTGTGGGTCACGCATCAGGGCAAGCACCACTACTTCGAGACGGCGGATGAGGCATGGACATTCATCCAAGAAGAGAAACTGGACTAGATTTGAGAGTTTGATGTTTGGAGAGAAGCAGCGAGGTGGTGGTACAGAAATGTAAAGTGGGGAAAGGGGAAGGCTATTGTACAGCAATGTTGGACGGGGAATTTTTCTCCCCCCGATGTGGGAGACACGAAGAAATGTGGGCGCCGGTGGGAAAAGGGACAGGGAAGGGGAATGGGGGAACTGCGCCATAGGGTGCGGGGCCGAGAGGAAAGCGTGGGTATTTTCCCGCGCTATGGAAATTATAGCGGGAAAACGGGCGCAGGAAGGAAGGGAGCCCCACACGCAGGGAGGTCAAAGAGTGAACGAGGTCAGCCAGAGTTAGCTGACTTCCGGAAGCAATATGGGGGGAGTAACCAAGCTAGAGGGGGATCTAGCGGCGGGGGGGGGGGGGGGGGATTAACTGGGTTGCTGCTGTTGAGTGCAAGGGGGAGCTGGTAAGAGATGAGGTGGTCGGGGCAGGAAGGCGCTGCCTGGGGGACAGGCGGGTGCGCGGGACCTGGATGAGGAGATGGCCTAAAAA
This sequence comes from Scyliorhinus torazame, assembly GCF_047496885.1. Lineage (NCBI taxonomy): Eukaryota > Metazoa > Chordata > Chondrichthyes > Carcharhiniformes > Scyliorhinidae > Scyliorhinus > Scyliorhinus torazame. Next base: position 185,822,661 of record NC_092722.1, read on the forward strand.
AGGGGGTGGCTAGTCGACGAGGGGGGGGGGTGAATGGCCCCCCAATCCAGCTGATCACGTGGAATGTGAGAGGCTTAAATGGGCCGATTAAGAGGGCACGGGTGTTTGCGCACTTAAAGAGACTGAAGGCGGACGTAGTCATGCTCCAGGAGACGCACCTGAAGGTGGCGGATCAGGTTAGACTAAGAAAAGGATGGGTGGGACAGGTATTCCACTCAGGGTTGGACGCGAAAAACAGACGGGTGGCAATATTGGTGGGGAAACGTGTATCATTTGAGGCTAAGAATATAGTGGTGGACAGTCCGGCCAGATACGTGATGGCGAGTGGCAGACTGCAGGGAGAGGCGGTTGTGCTGGTGAATGTATATGCCCCGAACTGGGATGACGCGGGATTCATGAAGCGAATGCTGGGACGTATCCCGGACCTGGAGGTGGGAAATTTGGTAATGGGGGGGGATTTTAACACAGTGCTGGATCCAGGGCTAGACAGGTCCAGATCCAGGACCGGGAGAAGGCCGACAGCGGCCAAGGTGCTTAAGGGATTTATGGAACAAATGGGGGGAGTGGATCCGTGGAGATTCGCCAGGCCGATGGCTAAAGAGTTCTCTTTCTTCTCCCACGTCCATAAGGTATACTCCCGGATAGACTTTTTCGTTTTGGGAAGGGCACTGATCCCGAAAGTGGTAGGAACGGAGTACTCGGCCATAGCCGTTTCAGACCACGCCCCGCGTTGGGTGGATCTGGAACTAGGAGAGGAAAGGGAGCAGCGCCCACTCTGGCGACTAGATATGGGACTACTGGCGGACGAGGGGGTCTGCGGAAGGGTGAGGGGGTGTATTGAGCGATACCTGGAGGTCAACGACAATGGGGAGGTTCGGGTGAGGGTAGTATGGGAAGCGCTGAAGGCGGTGGTTAGGGGAGAGCTGATCTCCATCAGAGCCCACAAGGGGAAACAAGAGGGCAAAGAAAGAGAGAGATTAGTGGGGGAAATTTTGAGGGTGGATAAAAAATATGCGGAGGCCCCAGACGAAGGGCTATACAGAGAAAGACGAAGACTACAGACGGAGTTTGACCTGCTGACCACGGGAAAGGCAGAGGCACAGTGGAGGAAGGCACAGGGGATGCAATATGAGTATGGGGAAAAGGCGAGCCGGCAGTTGGCCCACCAACTTCGGAAGAGGATGGCGGCGAGAGAGATTGGGGGAGTTAGGGACGAAACGGGAAATATGGAGCAGAGAGCAGGGAAAGTGAACGAGGTGTTCAAGACCTTTATGAGAGGCTGTATAAATCCCAACCCCCGGGGGGAAAAGAAGGAATGCTACACTTTCTGGACCAGTTAAGGTTCCTGAAGGTGAAGGGGCAGGAGGTGGCAGGTCTGGGGGCACCAATCGAGGTGGATGAGGTGACTAAGGGACTGGGGAACATGCAGGCAGGGAAGGCCCCGGAACCAGACGGGTTTCCGGTGGAATTCTACAGGAAGTATATGGATCTGTTGGCCCCGCTTTTGGCGAGAACCTTTAATGAGGCTAAGGAAAGGGGGATGCTACCCCCGACAATGCCGGAGGCGACGATATCGCTAATCCTGAAACGGGATAAAGACCCGCTGCAATGCGGGTCATACAGGCCCATCTCACTCCTAAATGTAGATGCCAAACTGCTGGCCAAAGTGATGGCGACAAGGATAGAGGATTGCGTCCCAGGGGTGGTGCATGACGATCAGACAGGGTTTGTAAAGGGGAGACAACTGAAAGTTAATGTACGAAGGTTGCTGGGGGTGATGATGACGCCCCCACCGGAGGGGGAGGCAGAGATAGTGGCGGCGATGGATGCAGAGAAGGCATTCGATAGGGTGGAGTGGGACTATCTGTGAGAGGTGCTGAAGAGGTTTGGGTTCGGTGAGGGGTTTATTAGATGGGTCAGACTCTTATATGGGGCCCCGACGGCATGCATAGTCACAAACCGGCAAAGATCGGGGTATTTTCGGCTACATAGGGGTACAAGACAAGGGTGTCCCCTGTACCCGTTACTGTTCGCATTGGCAATTGAACCACTGGCCATAGCGCTGAGGGATTCTAAGAAGTGGAGGGGGGTGCTTAGAGGGGGAGAGGAGCACCGAGTGTCACAGATGATCTACTGCGATACGTTGCGGACCCGCTAGAGGGGATGCCAGAAGTAATGCAGATACTTAGGGAGTTTGGAGAGTTCTCGGGATACAAACTAAATATGGGGAAGAGCGAGCTTTTTGTAATGCACCCCGGGGAACAGGGTAGGTAGATAGATGCTCTGCCGCTGAGGAGAGTAGTAAGGAACTTCCGATACCTGGGGATCCAGGTGGCCAGGAACTGGGTAACCCTGCATAGACTTAACCTGACGCGACTGGTGGAGCAGATGGAGGAGGACTTTAAAAGGTGGGATATGGTGCCGCTGTCGCTGGCGGGCAGAGTGCAGGCAGTTAAAATGGTGGTCCTCCCGAGGTTTCTTTTCGTGTTTCAGTGCCTCACCATTCTGATCACAAAGGCCTTTTTTAAAAAAATAGATAGGACCATTACGAGCTTTGTGTGGGCAGGAAAGACCCCGAGAGTAAAGAGGGGGTTCCTGCAGCGCAGTAGGGACAGAGGGGGACTGGCGCTGCCGAGTTTGAGCGACTACTACTGGGCCGCCAATGTGTCAATGGTCTGTAAGTGGATGAGGGAGGAAGAGGGAGCAGCGTGGAAGAAGCTGGAGATGGCGTCCTGTAAGGGAACGAGCCTAAAAGCGCTGGTGACGGCGCCGCTGCCGTTCTCCCCGAAAAGGTACACCACAAACCCAGTGGCGGTGGCAACCTTGAGGATCTGGGGGCAGTGGAGGCGACACAGGGGGGTGACGGGTGCCTCGGTGTGGTCCCCGATAAGGAATAACCACAGGTTGGTCCCAGGGAGGATGGATGGGAGGTTCCAGTGTTGGCAACGAGCAGGAATTAGGAAGCTGAGGGACCTGTTTATAGACGTTTGCAAGTCTAGGAGCGCTAGAAGAAAAATATAAGTTGCCCCCAGGGAACGCCTTCCGATATATGCAAGTGAGGGCATTTACGAGGCAACAGGTGAGGGGATTTCCGCAGCTCCCGACGCAGGGGATCCAAGATAGAGTGATTTCCGGGGTATGGGTCGGGGAGGGCAAAGTGTCCAAAATATACCGGGAGATGAGGGACGAGAGGGAGGCGATGATAGGGGAGCTGAAGGGAAAATGGGAAGAAGAGCTGGGGGAAGAGATTGAGGAGGGGCTATGGGCGGATGCCCTAAGCAGGGTAAATTCCTCGTCCTCGTGTGCCAGGCTTAGCCTGATTCAATTTAAGGTTCTACATAGAGCACATATGACGGGAGCAAGACTGAGCACGTTTTTCGGGGTCGAGGACAGGTGTGGGAGGTGCTCAGGAGGCTCGGCAAACCACACACACATGTTCTGGTCGTGTCCGGCACTGCATGAGTTCTGGGGGTGTGTGGCAAGGGTAATGTCAAAGGTGGTGAAGGTCCGGGTCAAGCCAGGCTGGGGGTTGGCTATATTTGGGGTTGCAGAAGAACCGGGAGTGCAGGAGGCGAAAGAGGCCGATATTTTGGCCTTTGCGTCCCTAGTAGCCCGACGTAGGATTCTACTCATGTGGAAGGAAGCGAAACCCCCGGGCGTGGACGCCTGGATAAACGACATGGCAGGCTTCATAAGATTGGAACAAATAAAATTTGCGTTGAGAGGATCGGCTCAGGGTTTCTCCAGGCGGTGGCAACCGTTCCTTGACTATCTCGCGGAACGATAATGAAAAGATAGAAATGACAGCAGCAGCAACCCAGGGGGGAGGGGGGGGGGAGGGGGGAGGGGGGGGGGGAGCACTATTCTGTGTGTTTGATATTTGTTTTTCTTTTTTAGTTTTTGTTGTAAGTTCACTATATTATTTAAATAATGTTATTTACCAGTTAATGTAGAATCCCTTGTTGAGTTGTAAAAACGGAAAAAATTTTGTTTGAAAAGTTTTGATAAAATATTTTTTTTTTTTAAAGAACTGTACTTGCACTGAGGTCCGGCCTGGAATACATGCTCAAGTCTCTGACGTGAAGTTCAAACCCCCAACCATCTGACTCAGGGATGTAAGCACTACTCACTGAGCAACAGCGAACTGACGCCAAGCGTTAACCAATTAGGTGGGCGGCACGATAGCACAGTGGTTAGCACTGTTGCTTCACAACGCCAGGGACCCGGGTTTGATTCCTGACTTGGGTCACTGTCTGTGCGGAGTCTGCACGTTCTCCCCGTGTCTGCGTGGGTTTCCTCCGGGTGGTCCGGTTTCCTCCCACAAGTCCCGAAAGACATGCTTGTTAGGTGAATTGGCCATTCTGAATTCTCCCTCTGTGTCCCCGAAAAGGTGCCAGAATGTGACGACTAGGGGCTTTTCACAGTAACTTCATTGCAGTGTTAATGTAAGCCTACTTGTGACACTAATAAAGATTACTCTTATTATTATTGTAGGAAGAATGGCTTTTTCTTTGGTTACTATGATGCTTTTTTTATTATTTCAAGGGATATGGAAATCGACCAATAAATGGGCCAGCATTTATTGTCCACCCCTAATTTCGCTTGAACTGAGTAGCTTGCTTCAGAGAACAGTTAAGAGTCAACAACATTGCTGTGGGTCTGGGGTCACATGTAGGCCAGACCAGGTAAGGACGGCAGATTTCCTTCCCTAAAGGACATTAGTGAAGCAGATGGGTTTCCAGAACAATCGATGATACTTTTGTAGTCACCATGACGGAGACCAGCCTTGTATACCAGATTTTTAATTTAAAAATTTGTTTTTATTTAATTCATTAAATTCAAACTCCACCAGGATTCGACCCCTGATCCTCTGAATTACCAGCCCAGTGGCATTATCACGGCACAACTGTCTCCCCCTGCACAATGCCAGCATTTTCTACTTGTATTTCTTTTTCACTTATCTCTATTTATTGGGTAATTAGTTTTAGTTGTGCAGAAAACAGAAGCCATGCATTTCCTGAGCAGATAACCCACACTTGCTACAAATGGCCTCACAAACAATGGACGAAAGCTTACCAATTGTAAAGGTCATCTCAAGGGCAAAACAGAATGAAGTATTAGTTAATATTGGCAGCGAGGCTATAATTAAAGATAAAACTCAAAATAAATGCAAGGACTGTACAGACTTATGGTTCATGGCTATAACCCCGATATGATGAATGTTCACATTTAAATTGTTCTGGTGCAGGGTTCGAGAACAAGGAGGCACGGGTTTAAGGTAATTGGCAAACAAAGCAATGGCAACATGAGGAAAACAATTTTCAAGCAGCTAGTGGTTAGGATCTGGAATTCACTGCCTAATAATCTGGTGGGGGACAGTTTAATCGAAGCATTCAAGAGAAAATTTGATTATTGTCTGAAAAGGAAGAATGCACAGGGCTGTGAAAAGAAATTGCTCACTTGGACAGTCACTGTGGACACAATAATCTTCTGCGATTCTGTGAATATGACTTTAATCTTGAGTTGGTTCTGGGCTCATCATTATTTAATCATTATTTAATAATGAAGATACATGCCAGATATAATGAAGACAGCTTCCACAGGAGCATATAATTGAGCCCCCTTAAACAGATGGAAATGTAAATGGGCAGTTTTTCAATAAAGACTGTGGTCACTAATTAGAAAAGGGTGCTAATTGGCTGCTGAGCCACCTCTGATTGGCTGAGGCGGTGCCACAGAGAAACTAATGAGGAACCCTCGGCTCCCAACTTGACAGTAATTCAAGAAAAGGTGCAAAGTTGAACATATTTTGCCTGCAGAGAAATGGGTCCCTGCGGATGAATAATGTTGTTTCTAACAAGTGTAATAAGCCACATTACAAGCGGAATTGATAATCTTAAACTAGTTGCTAATGTAGCTATTAGCGCACTCAGGATTGTTAAGCAAGTGCTGTCCAATTGCAGAATCACATCTTTTTTATTCTAAATTTAAAGTACCCAATTCTTTTTTTCCCAATTGAGGGGCAATTTAGCGTGGCCAATCCACCTACCCTGCACATCTTTGGATTGTGGGGCTGAGACCCACGCAAACATGGAGACAATTTGCAAACTCCACACGGACAGTGACCCGGGGCCAGGATCGAACCCGGGTCCTCGGCACCATGAGGCAGCAGTGCGAACCAGTGCATCACCGTGCCGCCCTGCAGAATCACATCTAACAACAGATGTTTTGTTTTGGGTTTTACAAGTGTGGGCTGGTTGACTACGGTCTGTATCCTGCCTATAATGAATAACAAAGGGAACACGCTGTTTGGTTCGATCAGCCAGTTATGGGCGTATGGCCTAGATACCTAACATTGCACCGACACTGAAAACTCTGCGGCAGGAATGAATTAGAGTATTCTGTGATGAGTCTCGATCTCAATACAGCGAGGATGGAAGTCGGGGGAAGACTGGAACCTGGAAGTTGTCAAAATATTAAGGGGAGCAGCTGGGATAGATAGAGAAATTATTTCCCCTGGTTGGGGAGTCTAGGACTGGGGCATAAAGATTAAAGCCAGACCTTTCAGGAGTTAAAATTGGAAACACGTCTAGACACAAAGAGCGGTAGAAGTTGGGAACTCTTCTTCAAATGGAAATTGTTGCTCGATTAATTGTTAATTTTAAGTGAGATTGATAGATTTTTGTTAACCAAATGCTTTAAAGGCCTATTCCTATGTTCCTAAGAGGTAGGAAGGAAAGTTCATAGAGCATTAACATTAGTCTCATTCATGAAATGGAGAACAAGCAAGGTTGTGACAGGAAACAAGGCTCAAGGTTTGAGGTAAGAGTGAAAACAGTCACCCATTAGACATGAATTTTGCCTGATGTCAGGTTCTGGAGTGCTGGAAGGACCATTTCAGGTCTGGGAACAATGATCAAGTGTTTTCCTGACTTGGGCTTCGCAGAGCTTCAAGAATTCCTAAAGTGAAAAGAAATGGCCACAGACAAGGCAACTCAAATTTTTGGGAGGAGGCGCGGGAGGAGATAGATCAAGATCGTTGACAACTGAAGAACGATGAAGACCATGAAAGCAAAGAGCTGGTAGCAGTTTGTTGGATGAAAGACATGAAAAACTACTTAGAGGAATTGAAAGAAAGAAAATCAAAAGCTGTGAAGTAGATTGAGATATAATGGCAACAAACTGCAACCATTAACCAACTTAACACAATAAGTCTGTGAGGCTGAAAATGTGCAAAGGCTCCACTGATCTCCTGTTATTAACTCCAGTAGAACTCCCAGGAAAAAGTAATTTCTTTCATTTCCCTGGGGATTGCTCCAGTCTTCCGCTGGATTTCTAAAAGGAATTTCAGCCCCTATATTTATATGCATACCTTACACCAACTTTCATTTGCAGAATGCCTTCAGCTGTAAGATATCCCAGCGCTCTCCACTGTGTCAAAAAACAGGAGTATTATCAAACAAAATTTGAAACCACACCACATAACGAGATATTTGAATAATAACAAAAATAATCTTTATTATTGTCACAAGTAGGCTTACATTAACACTGCAATGAAGTTACTGTGGAAGTCCCCTAGTCGCCGCACTCCAGCGCCTGTTCGGGTACACAGAGGGAGAATTCAGACTGTCCAATTCACCTAACAAGCACGTCTTTCGAGACTTGCGAATGGAACCCGGAGCACCCGGAGGAAACCTAAGCAGACAAGGGGAGAACACATAGACAGTGACCCATGCGGGAATCGAACCTGGGACCCTGGTGCTGTGAAGCAACAGTGCTAACCAGTGCGCCACCGTGCCACCCTATAAAAGGACCAAATGCTTCAACAGAGCGGTAGATTTTAAAGAGCGTCCAATAAGGAGAAAGGAATGTAGAGAGGCAGTGACGTTTTGAAAGTTGCGAGCCAGCATTTAAGGTCACGGTAATTGAATAGGATTGCACAGGATAGCTGAACCAACAGGATTAAAGGGAACATTTCAAAAATCTTCCACAACTGCACCTGTTGAAAGGAAAAGCCAAAATTTTTTTTAAAAACTTTAGGGTACCCAATTATTTTTTCCACTGCGCCACCGTGCTGCCCCTTGAACAGCCAAATTTAAAATTAAGCTAACTTCAAAACTACAGGCAAACTTACATTTTAAAAACTGTGATGCCGAATGAGACAAGAGACAGAAGTGAGAGAAAAACTTACATTAACGATCGGAACTTCGGGCGGCACATGGCACGGTGGTTAGCACTGCTGCCTATGGCGCTGAGGACCCGGGTTCGAATCCCGGCTCTGGGTCACTGTCCGTGTGGAGTTTGCACATTCTCCCCGTGTCTGCGTGGGTTTCACTCCCAGAACCCAAAGATGTGCAGGGTAGGTGGATTGGCCACGCTAAATTGCCCCTTAATTGGAAAAAAAAATATTGGGTACTCTAAATGTACAAAAGAAATGCTTGGAACTAATTTATATGTGAGTATAATTACCTTCACAGAGTTTTTGGATTATTGGCAAATATACTGGAAAATATATTTTAAAAGATCTGCCGTTGGTTACCCTTACTAAATGACTTCACTCCCTTCTTCACTGTTCCATGAGGTGGTAATCACCTGCGAATCACTCCATAGGGAAGAACATTGGTTCATTAATTGAAGCCGGATTTCTCCAATGTTGAAATTCTGTTTTCCCACCGACAGAACGCCGCCGGTGCGAACAGCGCGCCACTGAGAAACACGCGGCTGAGGGAACGGAGAATCCCGTGCTTATTTTCACAACATTTGTGTTGGAAATAGGTAGACAGCTGCAAGAGGGGTACAAAATAATTTGCAAAGAATTTAGTTGTAGTCAAATAGGGAGAAATTGAGCAGACTTCCCTGCCACCGAAGCCGACAGCCAGATCGGGCGGAGAATAGCGGGTAATGCAACAATCGCGATTTGCGCCCAGCATTGATTCCGATGCCCATGCTCTGGCCCCTTGCTGGCGGTATTAGTGAAGTTCACACCCTGCGCCAGCGGGTCCTTGCAGAGCCATCATTTACATGGATTTATATCTCATTAGTGGGTTGAACGGAACTGTGCTCCACCCCTCCATGATGTTCCACCTCTCTCAGGCAGAGGACACGTGAGCGTGAATTGATGTAAATATTTTCAAGTAGGGCCTGTTGAGGGGAAGTGAGAGTGTAAAAAACTCATTTAAAACTCTCATGACTTGTCTGGCTTGCCAGGGGGCTGATTCGGAGGGGTTGGGTTTAGTAGCAGCCAAATTTCCTTAGTTTCCTAAGGAAGTATAGGCGCTGTTGTATTCTCTTGGTCGTAGCGTCGACGTGATTGTTGGTAATATTTACACCTAGGAATTTGAAGCTGTCAACCATCTCCACCTCAGCACCATTGATACAGGCAGAGGTGTGTACGACACTTCGTTTCCTGAAGTCAATGACCAGCTCCTTAGTTTTGCTGACATTGAGGGAGAGATTGTTGTTGTTACACCACGCCACCAGGTTCTTTAGCTCCCTCTGTTGCCTTTTTTACCTACAGTAAATAAGGCCGCCAATAAGGTTGCCCTTATTTCTTTTGATATCGATATTATATTGCTCAGAGTCGCCAGGTATCAAATGATACCACCACAAGGTTCAACCGGATACCGATCAAAGAGCCAAACGCCAGTTAGTTAGTTCAAGATCAAGGGTACTTTATTTACACACACTATTAATCATGCAACATAGACACTACTAGTTAAACTACACCTATCGACTAAGACAACCTGTACTTAACTTCAGGCACCCGGCTTAGGTCAGAGGAACAGTGGCCGTTGTTCGAATCTGGATCTATCGGGTCTGTAGAAGTAACTGCTGCTCAGCTGGGCTCATCCGTCTGGTAGCGGGTGTTGAACTTGGACTTGCTTCTGGTGGTGCTGCACTTGGAGGTGGACATTGCCGGAGCGCCAGGTCCAAGAGAGATCGAACGCATGGCAGTGTTTCTCCATATCCTTGGGGAGTTTCGCGCTCTTTTGGACGGTCCTTCTGTTTGGACCCCCTTTATTGGGTAGTTCTTGATCGCTGTATTTGATTTGAGCCAATAAAGGGGCGGGTACCTTGATGGCCGGGCATGTCCTAAGCAGTCGTTGACCCTGTTGCTGATGCTTCCTGAGTACAGGGAGTGGCGCCAAAATGTCTGGGATTGCATCGGTTACTCAAGGATCAGTCTTTTGTCTTACGGAGATGGGCCATCAAAATGATAATCGGTTGGGGGTTTCGATACTGTCTGGATTCTCCGCTCAGAAATATACATTCAGGCTCTGAGCCTGCCTGAACCTTACATTGTCCATTTTTCCTGTTATGCTCTGCTGCTGTCCATGATTATTATTGTAGGTGGCCATCCCTGATGGCTACACCTCCTGTACGCTGACTCATCGTTGTTTGAGATCTGACCCACTACAGCCATGTCATCAGCAAACTTGTAGATGGAGTTGGAGCTGAATTTTGCCACACAGCGTACATGTGTGTCTAGGGAGTATAGTAGGGGGCTAAGCACGCAGCGTGCGGGGCCCCGGTATTGAGGACTATCGTGGAGGAGGTGTTCCTTGAGTTTATCCTTACTGATTGTGGTCTATGGGTCAGGAAGTCGAGGATCCAGTTGCAGAGGGAGGAGCCAAGTCCTAGATTTTGGAGTTTGAATATGAGCTTGGCTGGGATTATAGTGTTGAAAGCGGAGTTGTAGTTAATGAATAGGGGTCTGATGTAGGAGTCCTTGTTGTCGAGCTGCTCCTGGGATCAGTGTAGGGCCAGGAAGATAGCATCTGCTGTGGACCGGTTATGGGGGTATGTGAATTGCAATGCATCAAGGCGGTCTGGAAGTATGGAGTTGATATGTCTCAAGACCTTGAGAATCACTGAGGTCCTGGTAACAGATAATGGGACGAAGTTGACTAGTGATGAATTTGCTGCATTTACAAAGAAAAACAGCATTCAGCGGATTAGAACCACCCCGTATCATCGCTCCTCCAACAGTCTGGTGGAAAGGGCAGTCCAGACCTTCAAAAGGCTGCCATGTTCCTTTTTAACGACTGCACAATGTCACATGCAACGACCGGTATTGCCCCTATGGAACTGGTAATGAACTGAGAATTTTTTTAAAAATTTAGAATACCCAATTATATTTATCCAATGAAGGGGCAATTTAACGTGGCCAATCGACCTACTCTGCACATCTTTAGGTTGTGGGTGATATGGGCTGAGAATACGCTTGAGTCTCATATTACCGAGCCTCGACATGAAATTGGAGGTGCAGCAGGAGACGTAAAAGCAGCACCATGACTTGAAAACGGCAGGCAGGGCAGCAATTTCAGTAAGGGATGCAGTTTATGCCCACAATTTTGGTGACGGGGTCCTTTCTCCCAGGTGTCGTGCTGGAGAGAATGAGTCCAGTCTCATAAAAGTCCAGGTTCAGGGTAAGGTTCAGCGAAAGCTCTTGGACCAGCTGATGAATGGAGGACCCGCACATCACAATGTCCAGCCAGCAGTATTGACGCCTCCTCTGTGCCAGGAACCACCCCTCAGCTTGGAGGCCCAGCAATCTTGATCACAGCGACCGGTCCAGCAGGCGGAGGATGACTCCAGATCGGAGATGGATATAGAAACGTCCGCACTTGCGGATGAAATCGTGTCCAGGACCGAGGTTCCGGTGATAACACTTCGGAGGTCAGCCAGGAAACAGTGGTTAGCAAACCGATACACTCCCCCTGACCCCGAGCTGCCACAGGCAGACGCACAGTCTCAGGCAAAGCAGCGCAGAAGATTTGGGCAGCACGGTAGCACAAGTGGATAGCACTGTGGCTTCACAGCGCCAGGGTCCCAGGTTCGATTCCCCGCTGGGTCACTGTCTGTGCGAAGTCTGCACGTTCTCCCCGTGTCTGCGTGGGTTTCCTCCGGGTTTCCTCCCACAGTCCAAAGACGTGCAGGTTAGGTGGATTGGCCATGATATATTGCCCTTAGTGACCAAAAACGTTAGGAAGGGTTATTGGGTTATGGGGATAGGGAGGAAGCGAGGGCTTAAGTGGGTCGGTGCAGAATCAATGGGCCGAATGGACTCCTTCTGCACTGCATGTTCTATGTTTTATGTTCTATGTTCTATCTCCATCGTTGGTGGCGGAAGGGGAAATTTGTGGGGGAGGGGTTTATAACTCCACAAGGACTGTAGGAAAACCATTGTTGATCGCCCCGTAAGACCCGTGGAGTACAAGCTTCCCAGATAGTGGGCAGAGGCCACCCTGCTGGAGCTCATTACAACTGAACATAAAGCAGGCCCACAAGAACCTCAACACCATCTAGTACAAAGCAGCCCATTTGATTGGCACCTCATACACCAGCACAGTGGGTGTACCTACACCTCATGGACTGCAGCGGTTCAAGAAGGCAACTCGCTACCACCTTCTGAAGGGCAACTAGGGATGGGCAATAAATGCTGGCCTAACCAGCGACGCCCACATCCCATAAATTAATTTTTTTTTAAACCTTAAACTTAATTCCCACCACCACCAGTGCACAATGGCAGTAGTATGTACCATCTACAAGATGTATTGTAGCAACTCGTCAAGGCTCCTTGCACAGCACCTTCCAAACCAGCAAATTCTGCCACCCAGGACAAGGGCAGCAGATAAATGAAACACCCTCTGAAATTCAGTTGTCAGCTATTTTACTTTTAAACCCATTAATTTGAAAACAACTTAAAAGTTTTGTTAAAATAGCAGATGGGGGAACCTCATACAACAGCATGAATGTGTTCACTATTAATATTGTAGGCAAGAGTTGAAACTGCAGTACTGGTATATTGTTGCTTCATGGGTGCTTCATCTCATCAACTATTGATATTGTTTCTTAATGGTTACCCTTTGATAAATTTGTGGCCATCCTGTGCAATTTTACAAACTTTTGTTCACTTTCTTGGGGAAATGTTTGCAAGTTGCAGCTCCCAGGAAGTAGATGCGATTGGCTGGAGCACACATCAGAGAACGGTGTACAGAGCCAGAAGGGAATTTTGTGAGTAGGGCCTGTAAATCATGCTGCACCAACCTCAGTGATCAATTCTCCAATCTCTACTCTGCTTAAGCAAGGCTGTGGCTTGTCAGTGAAATCTTGAGAAACATGTTCTTAAACCCTTGGTTGGATGATTCACTATCATACCACAAAATTACACTTCATTTGACCGAATAAACAATTGCAGTAGATAAAATCATTAATTATAAATGTCTTTATGGATCCCAAATTTCACATCCTTTAATTTATAAAGATGCCGGGCTGGATTCTCTGTTGCCCGATGCCGATATCGTAATCGGCGATCGGGCGGAGAATGGGCTCCGATGTCCAAATCGAGGCCGGCGCCTGTTTGACGCCGGTCAGCCATGCTCCGCCACCTCTGAAATGGTGTCATCATGTTGCACGCCGTGTGCCATTGCAACGACGTTGGCGCGTCACCGGCAGGCCCTCCTGCGATGCTCCGCCCCCGATGGGCCAAGTTCCCGTCGACGTGGGACATGTGCGGTTGCAGCAGTCAGGATCCCGGCGTGGTGGCTGCGGGCTGTGTCCAGCGCCGTCACACTCGCCGGGATCCGTGCCATTGGCCAGGGGGGCTTCCGCGATGGATACAGAACTGGCTCGGTCACAGGAGGCAAAAGGCACAGTAGAGGGATGTTTTTCTGAATGGGAATGATGTTCCACAGGAATCTGTGCTGGGGCCCCTGTTGCTGGTAGTGTACATAAATGATTTGGAGGAAAATGTAGCCGATCTGATTAGTAAATTCGCGGATGACACCAAGGTGGGTGGAGTGGCAGATGGAAATTGAGGATTGTCAGAGGATACAGCAGGACATAGATAGGTTGGAGACTTGGGCAGAGAAATGGCAAATGGAGTTTAATCCAGACAAATGTGAGGTAATGCATTTTGGTAGGTCTAACATAGAGGGGAAATATGCCGTAAATGGTAAAACTCTTAGGAATATAGAAAGTCAGAGAGATCTGGGCGTTCAGGTCCACAGATCTTTGAAGGTGGCAACACAAGTGGCCAAGGTAGTCAAGAATGCATACGGAATGCTTGCCTTCATTGGACGGGGCATCGAGTATAAAAACTGGCAAGTCATGCTACAGTTGTATTGAATCTTGGTAAGGCCGCACTTGGAATATTGCGCACAATTCTGGTCGCCACACTACCAGAAGGACGTGGAGGCTTTGGAGAGGGTGCAGAGGAGGTTTACCAGGATGTTGCCTGGTCTGGAGGGTGTTAGCTATGTGAAGAGGCTGAATAGACTCAAACTGTTTCATTTGAAAGACAGAGGTTGAGGGGTGACCTGATAGAGGTCTACAGGATTATGAGGGGCATGGATAGAGTGGATGGGCAGGCACTCTTTCCCAGGGTGGACGGGTCAGTCACCAGGGGGCATAGGTTTAAGGTCCATGGGGCAACGTTTAGAGGAGCTGTGCGAGGCAGGTTTCTTGTGCAGAGAGTGGTGAGCGCCTGGAACGCGTTGCCAGGGGAGGTTGTGGAAACAGATACATTAATGGCATTCAAAAGGCATCTTGACAAACACATGGATAGGATGGGTAAAAAGGGATACGGCGCAAGGAAGTGCTGAGGGTTTTGGCAAAGGTTGGCATCGTGACCGGTACAGGCTTAGAGGGCCGAAGGGCCTGTTCCTGTGCTGTATTGTTCTTTGTTCTTTGGCTGGGGGGAATGGTGGGGGTTGGCCAGGGGATGGCCTGTGGGGTCGAGGATGGCGGGTCTGGTCCATGCACGGCCGGCCGGCGTCATGTTGTACGGCAGGACCGCTGCATATCGTCAGCATACTCGGCCAGGGACCCGGCCATTCTCCGGACGTTTTTGGCACGTGAGGCCGGAGTTCCACCTGGTGCCAGTGCTAGCCCCTCACCGGTCCTGGAATCGGTGAGGGTTCGCCGGTGATTTTTCCATCGTAGAACTCCCGTGAAGTCTCCGTTTGAGGCAGCACTCCGCTGAAACGGAGAATCCAGCCCGCCATATTTGCAATTATACTAGTTTACCAGATATACTAAATGTTAGTCATGACTCGGTATACCACTCTCCCCTAAAAATCACAATGTTTCGCAGCTTTGCAGAAAGCCCAAAGTTCCCACACAGACCAGATTCAAAACAGCCCCTTTAAGTTACCATGTATGTGTGGCCCCGCAAAAAAATTTAAAGGGGTCATGTATGTAAACATGTTGCCTGTTCACTCCGAGAAACGTTAGATCAACATACTGCTGGTCATGATGTTTGTGAGAAGAGTCTTGAGCACAAAATCTAGGCTGAGCTCACTGTGCATTTCTTGTGCTCTCGGCCATCCTGTGGAGCCAATTGCTGGACATTGTAAAAGGCCCGAATCCATGAGTATAAAATAAATTTCTCACTGCCTTCCTCTCCTGTCAGTGCTGCCGGGACTTGGGGGCGACAGAAAGGTTATTAATGGTCTTTAACTCTAAGCAAAAGAGGAAAAAAATGAACAGCGTGGCCTCCATTCACCAGGAAAGGAGCGTTTGTTTATGTGATTAAAAGCTGATAAATTCTTACTGTACCAGTGCTGTCGGGCTGAATATACTTTGGGTAACATAGCATGAGAATGAGGTTACGACAAAACAACTCACATGTTGCTTGAAAGAAAATCACTTGGTTGAAAAAGCATTTTTAAAATATTATCGGAGCTTGAATAATTAAATATCATTTGCTTTCTCAGCTACAAACACAGAGAAATAGATTACAAATTTATGTTACTTGGTGTAGCTTTGGGTGAATCTGAATTTGTGTTAAAATTGTAAATGCATGCTAATATGGACAAACCCTCTACAGTGGTGAGCCATGAAATATTTCTCATATCAATCCCCAACATAACAGAAATGTACATCCATTGTGCTTCAAATTCAAGTCTTATTTCTGAGATTTCTGTATCATGCTTTTAAATAAACTAATAAACTTCAGAGATAATCAAATCCAGGATATCTCAAGGTTCTTAACTTGTTTTCACTTGAACTAACAGAGTGCTTACTTAGTAACAAGAGTAAGCATTTTTGCCCTTAAAGGTACCCTTAATATTAGAGTGATTCAACAACTTACAACAGCGGTTTGCTTGTTGGCCTAGGGACATGATTTTCACTTAGGGGTTTTCATTGACTCTGTCCGTGAGAGGTTCTGGGTTCAATTCCTGGATGACCGGTTGTACAAGACATTGGTGCTTTTGAGTTAAAACCCAGGAACTCCCTTCCATCAGAACTGTGGAGGTTCGTGCAACAC
Organism: Scyliorhinus torazame; assembly: GCF_047496885.1. Classification (NCBI taxonomy): domain Eukaryota; kingdom Metazoa; phylum Chordata; class Chondrichthyes; order Carcharhiniformes; family Scyliorhinidae; genus Scyliorhinus; species Scyliorhinus torazame. The sequence goes on from NC_092722.1 coordinate 185,838,934, forward strand.
ATGGACTGCAGACGTTCAAGAAGGCAGCTCACCTCCACCTTCGCTGGGGCAATTAGGGATGGGCAATAAATGTTGTCCTCGCCAATGATGCCCACATCCAATTAATAAATTTTAAAAATATTTTGTGCGAAATGTCACAAAATGTTCCAAGCTGTTTCAGAGAAAGTGTGGCGAGGCAAAATTTAACATCAAACTAGGGAAGCGGATATAAGGATGGTGGCCAAAATCTTTTGAGGAGTGCCTTCAAGGAGTATAATAGTATATATTTTTTTAAATTTAGAGTCCCCAATTCTTTTTTCCAATTAAGGGGCAATTTAGCATGGCCAATCCACCTGCCCTGCATATCTTTGGGTTGTGGGGGTGAGACCCACATGAGCATGGGGAGAATGTGCAAACTCCACATGGACAGTGATCCGGATTGAACCCGGGTCCTCGGCGCCGTGAGGCAGCAGTGCTAGAGTATAATGGTATATAAGTATTATCTGACATATCGGCACAGCCCCAGCAATTGAAAATACCTATTAGCTTAGGAGTCACTGTAACATCTGGCTGATTTTTTAAGAGCAATAGAAAGTCAACAATGCAATCTGCATTCTGACCTGCAATCTAAACAGCAATTAACCTCCAATTGATCTGCACTTGTGCTTATCTAATCACAATTTAAATTGATAGCTATTAAAGTTTGGCTTTAACAACTGAATAATTAACTGTATGGTACATAGCTAATATGGACCATTATAAAGTTACATCACAGGTGGCATGGTGGTTAGTGGTTAGCACTGCTGCCTACTGCGCTGAGGACCCAGGTTCGATCCTGGCCCCGGGTCACAGTCTGTGTGGAGTTCACACATTCTCCTCGTGTCTACGTGGGTCTCGCCCCCACACCCCAAAGGTGCGCAGGTTAGATGAATTGGCCATGCTAAACTGTCCCTTAAAAGGGGAAAAAATTGGGCACTCAAAATTTTTTTTAAATCTCCACAATAAAAGGTTCATCATTTAACCTCCAGTTCTAATGAAGGGTACACTCTGCACATTAACTTTTCCCTGTATATCTTCCACGTCTTCTGTTTTTATTTCAGATTTCCAGCATTTACAAGCTATTTCTCCTTTGGTTCCATATTGGTTCCCAGGCTATTAATCTCAGTCTTTCCCATTTGTATAAAGAATGGCCATTTCTTGAGATCACAAAGTCCAAATTGAGTGAAAAATAATCATAATCAAAAATAAAAGTTTTAAACCATTCTGAAGGAGGTAATAAATCAGTCATTGTTTCACCTAATACTTAATGTCCAAAAAGGGTAGAACAGATTCCATATGAAACAATTTTATACAAAATAAGGTTATAAAATTAAGCAAAAGTTATAATGTCAACCCAGTTCACCCCAGCTGACAGCTCCAGACACTGCTGTTATGTCTGGTGAGGGATAAAGTGGAAAAAAATCTTTTAAATATATTCCTGGTTACTTATCTTAGAAAGTACATCTATAAGTGTAGGTTGTGTAGTGCTTTGGGAAAGAAGCACAAGGCCTGCTTGACATATAACGTATATTCCCTCCTGGCTGCAGACACTCTTATAGATGCCACAGAGTGGTTTGTCATTAAAACAAATGATGATAATATAAACACCATTATTCTTCAATTGCAATCCTGCCATCCATTAACAATGTGACATTTCCCTTCCTTCAAAAATAGGAATTTAAAAATGGCTAAAAGAATCACTTTACCCTCCGCCCTCACAACCAGACATTTACACTAATTATTTCTTCAGGTTCAGGTTAATATTTTGAATAGTAAAGTCCCAAAATCTCTGTGGTGTTGTCCGCAGATGAATTCCTCCATCCATAATCTTGGAGGTAGAAATCCATTCTCTTCCGCCAAAAGGCTATGGATGATAAGGGTCAATTGAATCTATCATGACTGAGATTGATAAACTTTTGTTGAGTAAGGGTATTAAGAGATATGCAGGACTGGCTGGAAAATGGGATTGAGACCAGCTATCGTCTAATTGAAAAGAGAGTGGAACAGTCTTGAGAGGCTGTCTAGTCTGCTACTGCTTCTAGGTTCCCGTTTAAAATAGGTTAACCGATCCAGTAAAATAACAGGCAGAACAGTGTTATGAGTGTTCATTAATTAATATCACTAAAGGTAATTTTTATGTTTTACATAAGAAAATCACAGTTGTTTGCCTCATTTCCATCAAAATTAAACCTTTATTTGTGATGTAACTTTATTTATTTATTATTTTATAAATTTAGATTATTCTTTTTCCAATTAAGGAGCAATTTTGGCATGGCCAATTTACCTACTCTGCAGATCCTTTTGGGTTGTTTGGGGTGACACATGCAGAGACGGGGGAAATGTGCAAACTCCAGACAGACAGTGACCCGGGGCCGGGATCGAACCCGGGTCCTCAGTGCCATGAGGCAGCCGTGCTAACCATTGTACCATCGTGCTGCCCTAGATTTCCATACCACAGTCACTTAACTTTAGGCTTGGTTATGGAACAAGGTGGTTGAGAAACTTCTTCCCAAACATTCATTAGGTGATCAGATTTCTTTCCATCATCAGATTTCCACATTTTAATAAATTTTACAAACTTATTATTAATATTGTGAGGTGCCATTGAGAACATGTTTTTCATGGGGTAGTTGACAGTGGCATTTGGAAGTTATGGGGAGGGTTCCTGGGAGTGTGCCAATATCCACAGACTGTACTAGGATGTGGCAAATATTTAGAGAGGTCCCATCGATGCCAATATTTGACAGGTTTTTCCAGAGTGTGCGTCATTGGTTGTAGGCATCTCCAGGAGTGTGTCAGTATCTGTCATGGTCCCCAAGAGTGTGTCAATATTTACAGGGGGTCCCCAAGAGTGTGTCAGTGTTTACAGGGAGACTCCAAGAATGTGCCAATATTTGAATAGTGTCTTTGAGAGTCTGCCAATAGTTATATAGTGGATCCCAAGAGTAAGTTAATATTTAAAGGTAGTCTCTGAGAGTGTGTCAATATTTGAGAGAGTTCCTGGGAGTGTGTCAATATTAACATGGAATCCCCCCGAGAGTGTCAATATTAAGAGGGTTCCCAAAGCAGAAAAAAATGGTAATTGTTGTTTTACAGGAATGAAGACAACAAGAGGTATGGAAGATGATAAAATGTTACGGTCCCAAGAGTGAGGGATCTTGATTTCTGTTGCAGAGAGGCAATTAGGAGGTTTAATAACCTGAAAAAGTATTATACTTTTGCAGCATAATATATCATAGTCAGTTCTAAGTGTGTAACTGATTAGTACCTGTCTTCGTAGATACTCATCACAAAATCTATATTTCAGGAGCAAATGTTCATTAATTACACGGTGTACTTCAGATTTTTTTCTCATGTCCAAATTGAAGCAAATTAATCCTCATGGGTAGATTGGCCCATTCTTACTCCAATTGCAATTTTATTACACTTCAAAGTAACAAATTATGTCGCCAAAAACTTCCAAAGAAATGTTTTACCCCAAAGACCAGAAATATGCATGATGCCGCCTCTCAACACTCTGTCAGCTCTGTGCACCAGTGTCATTTTACATTAAAATCTTAGACTCATGTTGGGGTGGGCAGGTTTAAACAACAACCTGTAGACTGAGAGACAAAAGTGACATTAATTAAAGCAAGCCGACACTGAAAAACCGTTTATTCATTCAACAGGATCAAATCATGGCTGTCGGAAGTACTCTGGCAGCCCTCTCAGTAGCTAACACTCTTGTCGCTTGAGTCAGAGAGTTATAGGTTCGAGCCTTGCTAGAGGATTTGGATGCAAAATCCAGCCTGACATTTCAGGGCAGTGTTGAGGGACAACAATACTGTCAGGGGTGGTGTCCTTTGGATGAGATGATAAGCCAAGGGCCTGTCTGTCCTCACAGGTGAGTATAAAAGATCCCTTGGCTCCATTCGAAGGAGAGCAGTCAAATTCTCCTGGCTGATACGTATCTATCAGCCAACATCACCCGCACATGGTCATCACTTCATAGTTGTTTGTGGAATCTTGCCGTGCACATATTGACCTCTACCTATATTACAACAGTGATGCCACTTTGAAAGTAGTTAATTGGCTGTAAAGCACTTTGGAAAGATCTGAGGTTGGGAAAGCTGCTACTTAAATAACTTATTTCCTGACTTTCGATTGAGTAATCAGAGGAGAAGGCCTGGGGAAATACTCAGGGAGTCCGGTAATAATAGCTTCATTGAAGCCCTGGGGAATTACTCAGGGAGTCCGGTAATAATAGTTTCATTGAGAATTTGGAGGCAGTTTCGCCAAGACTTCGGGTTGGGGGCAGGGTCAAGGAAAATGCCGATTCGGGGGGACCACAGATTTGAGCCAGGAAGGTGAAACGGAAATTTTCGGAAATGGGAGGAGAAGGGGATTAAGACACTAAATCTCCTTTAATCCCCTTTAATCCTAAACATAATCCTAAATGACCCTCTTATGGACTGACTTCATTAACACTACACCTTGTATGCTTCATCCGATGCCAGTGCTTATGTAGTTACATTGTATATGTTGTGTTGCCCTGTTATGTATTTCCTTTTATTCCCTTTTCTTCTCATGTACTTAATGATCTGTTGAGCTGCTCGCAGAAAAATACTTTTCACTGTACCTCGGTACACGTGACAATAAACAAATCCAATCCAATCCAATAAAAGATTTGTTTCTTAGGGGTCGGTTTGCAGGTCTGAAGGAGCTGGAAGCGAAGTATGGGCTGGAGCAGGGGGAAATGTTTAGATACATACAGGTTTGAGATTTTGCCAGAAAGGAGATACAGAGCTTCCCGGTGGAGCCGGCCTCCGCATTGCTGGAGGAGGTGCTGACAACAGGGGGACTGGAGAAGTGGGTAGTGTCAGCGGTTTACGGAGCTATTTTGGAAGAGGACAAGGCATAACTAGAAGGGATCAATGCAAAGTGGGAGGAAGAGTTGGGAGAGGAAATGGAGGAAGGGGTCTGGTGTGAGGTGCTCCGGAGAGTGAATGCTTCCACCTCGTGTGCGAGGTTGGGGCTGATACAGCTGAAGGTGGTATACAGAGCACACCTCACGAGGGCGAGGATGAGCCGATTCTTTGAAGGAGTAGAAGATGTGTGTGAGCGTTGCGGGGTGAGGGCCCCCGCTAATCACGTTCATATGTTTTGGTCCTGACCAAAGCTGAAGGATTACTGGAAGGAGGGTTTTAGGATAATTTCTAAAGTGGTGCACGTGAAACTGGACCCGGGCCCCTGGGAGGCCATATTCGGGGGTGTCGGACCAGCCAGGGTTGGGAACGGGTGCGGAGGCAGATGTTGTAGCCTTCGCCTCGTTGATCGCCCGAAGGCGGATCCTGATGGGTTGGAGAGCAACCTCCCCACCCTGTGCCCTGGCATGGCGGGGGGACCTGTTGGAATTCTTGACTCTTGAGAAGGTTAAGTTTGAACTGAGGGGAAGGATGGAGGGGTTCTACAATTCATGGGCATTATTTAACATGCACTTTCAAGAACTGGATAACATCGAACATTAGTTAGGGGGGGGTGAGTGGGAGGGTTGGGGGGAGGGGGTGGTGTGTGTTAATGGTGACTATGGGTGATTCCTGATTCCTTTTTGTCATTTGGATATGTGAACATGCGGGCTAATGTTTGGGGTTTGGTGGGAGGATGGGATCGTTGTTATTGATATGGGGATTGACATATTTGTTACTGATTATTGTTTATTGTTGGTGGGTGTAAATTTGGGAGAAAATGTGAAAAAGGGGAATAAAAAATATTTTTAAAAAGTAATCAGAGGAGGGGAAAATGTCATAAACCCATGTGCCATATCAACACGACAGAGTAATTTAAAGTTGTATAATATGCATATTGCACCCAGTTCAGTAGCTTATCCCTCTGAGAAGACAGAATCATTATTAGCAGTCACTACTTTCTTTTAAAAAAAAAAAGTTTTATTGAGGTTTTCACAAAGTATCAACAAATGCAAAAGGAACCCAATAGAATTAAATACAGAACAAAGTAAAACAACCCCCGTGCCCCCCTCCCCCCCCTATACATAAATAATAAATTAACACCCCGAGTTAACACAAAGCAAACATAGCAAATATATACACCCCCTCAGATCCCCCACTGTAAACAAACAAAAATAAAATAGCCCCCCCCCCCCCCCCCCCGCCCCGGGTTGCTGCTGCTGCTGACCATTGTCTACCGTTCTGCCAGGAAGTCCAAGAACGGTTGCCACCGCCTGAAGAACCCTTGTACCAATCCCCTTAAGGCGAATTTCACCCTCTCCAATTTAATAACTCCGCCATATGGTTGATCCAGGATTCCACGCTTGGGGGCCTCGCGTCCTTCCACTGAAGAAGAATCGTTCGCCGGGCTACCAGGGACGCAAAGGCCAGAATACCGGCCTCTTTCGCCTCCTGCACTCCTGGCTCCCCTGCAACCCCAAATATTGCGAGCCCCCAGCCCGGTTTGACCCTGGATCCTACCACCCTCGACACCGTCCTCGCTATGCCCTTCCAAAATTCCTCCAGCGCTGGGCATGCCCAGAACATATGGGTGTGGTTTGTTGGGCTCCTTGAGCACCTAACACACCTGTCCTCACCCCCCAAAAAACCGGCTCATCCTTGTCCCGGTCATGTGTGCCCTGTGCAGCACCTTAAACTGTATGAGGCTGAGCCTCGCGCACGAAGAGGAAGAGTTCACCCTCCCTAGAGCATCTGCCCACGTCCCCTCCTCGATCTCCTCTCCCAACTCCTCCTCCCACTTACCTTTCAACTCCACCACAGAGGCCTCCTCCTCCTGCATCACCTGATAAGTTTCCGAGATCTTCCCCCCCCCCCCCCCCCCCCCCCCCCCGGAGAGCACCCTGTCCTGTACTGTGCCTGGCAGAGCAGCCGGGGAATTCCACCGCATGCAGCCTGGCAAACGCCCTTACCTGTAAATATCTAAAGGTGTTCCCCGGGGGGAGACCATACTTCTCCTCCAGCTCACCCAGGCTCGCGAACTTCCCATCCACAAACTGGTCCCCCAACCTTCTTATCCCTGCCCTGTGCCACCCCAAAAACCCTCCATCTATTCTCCCTGGGACAAACCGGTGGTTCCCCCGTATTGGAGTCCACACCAAGGCCCCCACTTCCCCCCTGTGCCGCCTCCACTGCCCCCAGATTTTGAGGGTAGCCTCCACTACCGGGCTCATGGTACACCTCATTGGAGGGAGCGGCAACGGCGCCATTGCCAGTGCCTCCAGACTCGTACCCTCACAGGATGCCGTCTTCAGCCTCTTCCATGCAGCCCCCTCCCCCTCCATCACCCACTTGCGCACCATCGCCGCATTGGCGGCCCAGTAGTACCCACAGAGGTTGGGCAGTGCCAGCCCCCCCACCCCATCCCTACTCCGCTCCAGGAACACCCTTCTCACCCTCAGAGTCCCTCGTGCCCACACAAACCCCGTTATGCTCCTGTTGACCTGCCTAAAGAAGGCCTTCGGGATAAAAATGGGGAGGCACTAGAACAGGAACAAAAACCTTGGGAGCACCGTCATCTTAACTGACTGCACCCTACCCGCCAGGGACAGCGGCAACGCGTCCCACCTCTTGAATTCCTCCTCCATTTGCTCCCCCAGCCTCGTGAAATTAAGTCTATGCAGGGCCCCCCAGCTCCTGGCCACCTGGACCCCCAAATACCTGAAGCTCCTCTCCGCCCTTTTTAGTGGGAGCTCGCCAATCCTCCTCTCCTGGTCTCCTGGGTGAACCACGAACAACTTGCTCTTCCCCATGTTGAGCTTGTACCCGGTGAAATCCCCAAACTCCCTGAGGATCCTCATTACCTCCGGTGTTCCCCCCACCGGGTCTGCCACATATAGCAGCAAGTCGTCCGCATAGAGCGACACCCTATGCTCCTCCCCATCCCGCACCAACCCCCTCCAGTCCCTCGACTCCCTCAGTGCCATAGCCAGGGGTTCAATCGCCAGTGCGAAGAGCAGGGGGGACAGGGGACACCCCTGCCTCGTCCCTCAATGCAGCCAAAAGTACTCAGACCACCTCTTGTTCGTGGCCACACTCACCATCGGGACCTCGTACAACAGCCTAACCCACCTGACAAACCCATCCCCAAACCCGAACCTCTTCAGCATCTCCCACAAGTACCCCTACTCTACCCTATCGAAGGCCTTCTCAGCGTCCATTGCCACCACTATCTCCGCCTCCCCCTCCCTCGCCAGCTTCATAATAACGTTCAGGAGCCTCCGCACATTTGCGTTCAACTGCCTCCCCTTCACGAGCACCGTTTGGTCTTTGTGGATCACCTGCGGCACACAATCCTCAATCCTCGTGGCTAAGACCTTCGCCAGCACCTTGGCATCTACGTTTAACAACGAAATCGGCCTGTAAGACCCACACTGCAGGGGATCCTCGTCCCGCTTCAGGATCAAGGAGATCAGTGCCCGGGACATCGTCAGGGGGAAGGCCCCCCCCTCCCTTGCCTCATTGAAGGTCCTAACTAGCACCGGGCCCAACAGGTCCACATATTTCTTGTAGAATTCGACCGCGAAACCGTCTGGCCCCGGTGCCTTCCCCGCCTGCATGCTCCCTATCCCTTTGGCCAGCTCCTCCAACCCAATCGGGGCCCCCAATCCCGCCACCAGTCCCTCCTCCACCTTCGGAAACCTCAATTGGTCCAGAAAGCGGCCCATCCCTCCCTCCTCCAGTGGGGGCTTGGACCGATACAGTTCCTCATAAAAGTCCCTGAAGACCCCATTGATGCCAACCCCACTCCGCACCACACTCCCTCCCCTATCCTTAACTCCCCCGATCTCCCTAGCTGCGTCCCGCTTCTGAAGCTGATGCGCCAGCATCCGACTTGCCTTTTCCCCATACTCATAAATCGCCCCCTGGGCCTTCCCCCACTGCGCGTCCGCCTTCCTGGTGGTCGACAGGTCGAATACGGCCTGGAGGCTACGCCTCTCCCTCAACAGTCCCTCCTCAGGCACCTCCGCATACCTCCTGTCTACCCTCACCATCTCCCCCACCAGCCTCTCCCTCTGCTCTCCCCTCTCCTTGTGGGCCCTAATGGAGATCAGCTCTCCCCTAACCACCGCATTCAGCACCTCCCATACCATCCCCACTCAGACCTCCCCGTTATCGTTGGCCTCCAGGTATCTCTCTATGCTTCCTCGGACCCGCTCATTCACCTCCTCGTCCGCCAACAGTCCCACCTCCAAGCGCCACAACGGGCATTGGCCCCTCTCCTCCCCCAGCTCTAGGTCTACCCAATGCAGGGCGTGATCCGAAATGGCTATCGCCGAGTACTCGGTATCCTCTACTCTCACTATCAGCGCCCTGCTCATAATAAAAAAGTTGATCCGGGAATAAGCATTATGAATATGCGAGAAGAATGAAAATTCCCGAGCCCCAGGCCTTGCAAATCTCCAAGGGTCTACCCCTCCCATCTGGTCCATAAACCCCCTCAACACTTTAGCCGCCGCCGGCTTCCTACCAGTCCTAGACCTGGAGCGATCCAGTGCCGGATCCAACACCGTGTTAAAGTCCCCCCCCATTATCAGGCCCCCCACTTCGAAGTCCGGGATCCGACCCAACATGCGCCGCATAAAACCCGCATTGTCCCAGTTCGGGGCGTACACGTTGACCAGCACCACCCACTTACCAATACGTACCTGCCGCCATTGTCTGTCACAATGCTCGACGCCTCGAACGACACCCTCTTTCCCACCAAGATCGCCACTCTCCGATTTTTGGCATCCAGCCCCGAATGAAACACCTGACCTACCCACCCCTTCCTCAATCTTACCTGGTCTGCCACCTTCAGGTGTGTCTCCTGGAGCATGACCACATCCGCCTTCAGCCCCTTCAGGTGCGCGAACACCCGGGCCCACTTGACCGGCCCGTTCAGTCCCCTTATATTCCAGGTTATCAGCCGGATCAGGGGGCTACCCGCCCCCTCCCCCGCCGACTAGCCATAACCCCTCCTCGGCCAGCCACGCGCCCGCACCCCACGCGCGGCCCGTTCCCCAAGGCGGCAGACCCCCGTCCCAACCCCCTCTACTTGCTCCAGCTCCCCCTTGGCCATACCAGCAGCAACCCGATTCCCCCCCCCCCCCCCCCCCCCAGCTAGGACCCCTCCTAGCTGCTTTGCTTCCCCCATTGCACTCCCGCAAGTCAGCTGACTCCTGCTGACCCCGGCCACTCCCACCTCTCCTTCGACCCCTCCCATTGTGGGACATACCCTCCTCCTCCATTACCCATCAGCAGGCTCTCCGCCTCCCCGTTCCATCCCAAGCACGGGAAACAACCCTCGCTTCCCCGCCCCGCCCCCTCCAGCCTTCAGCACGGGAAAAAGCCCGCGCTTTCCAACTGCCCGGCCCCACCTCCTCCGACGCAGCTCCTTTTACAGGCCCAGTCCCCTCACCCCTGACTCGGGCCTCCCCCTCCCCCGCGGGGCCCCATCCCCCCTACCGGCCATCCACCCCTACTGCATTTACTTACCCCCCTCCAAGAGCCCACCCGACAGACCCAACCAAAACAGTGCCCAACCCACCCTAACCACCCACACCGAACCAAAAAGAAACAAGAGCAAAGAACCCCCATCTCAAAATGTAACACACCAACAGCAATCCCCGACCACCCATCCCGACCCTCAGTTTGTGTCCAGCTTCTCGGCCTGAACAAAGGCCCACGCCTCCTCCGGAGACTCAAAATAGGGGCTGGTTTAGCTCACTGGGCTAAATCGCTGGCTTTTAAAGCAGACCAAGACAGGCCAGCAGCATGGTTCGATTCCCAAACAGGCGCCGGAATGTGGCGATTAGGGGCTTTTCACAGTAACTTCATTGAAGCCTACTCGTGACAATAAGCGACTTTTCATTTTTCATATAATGGTGCCGGTCCTTGTAGGTGACCCACAGTCGCGCCGGCTGCAGCATGGCAAACTTCACCCCCTTCCTGTGCAGCACCGCCTTCGCCCGGTTGTACCCGGCCCTCTTCCTTCTGCACTGTAAATTCTATGAAAATTCTATGAAATTCTTCTTCGCCACCTCCCCACTCCAGTCCTGGTATATTCGAACCTCCGCGTTCTCCCACCTGCTGCTCCTCTCCTTCTTGGCCCACCTGAGCACGCACTCCCGATCAGCGAACCGATGAAACCGCACCTCCTCGCCAGCACTCCATGGGCCCCTTCCAGCTCCAGGGGCCCCTGGAAGGACCCAGCTCCGATCAGCGAGTTTAACATGGTGACCACATTGGCCCCCACGTCCGACCCCTCCAGCCCCTCCGGGAGGCCCAAAATCCGCAAATTCTTCCGCCTCAACTAATTCTCCATCTCCGCGAACCATTCCTGCCATTTCTTGTGGAGCGCCTCGCGTGCCGCCACCTTTACGCAAGGCCTAAGATCTCATCCTCGCTGTCGGAGATCTTTTGTCGGACCTCGCGGATCGCTACCCCCTGGGCCGTCTGGGTCACCAGCAGCTTGTCGATAGAAGCCTTCATCGGCTCCAGCAGATCCACTTTGATCTCCCTGAAGCAGCGCTGGATAGCCTCCTGCTGCTCCTGCGCCCACTGCATCCACGCTGCCTGGTCCCCGCCCGCCGCCATCTTGCTCTTCTTCCCTCGCACTTTCTTTGGGTTCACCACCACGTTTTTAGTCGCCCCGCTCCTGGTCCAAGCCATACACTGTCGGGGGAATGTTGCAATCTTCTTCCCACACCGGGAAATGTCGAACAAATGCGTTGGGGCCCTGAAAAGAGCCCAAAAGTCCGTTCCAAGCGGGAGCTCCCGAACGTGCGACTTAGCTCTGCATAGCTGCAACCGGAAGTCTCCCAGTCACTACTTTCAACAAACAACAAATGCCGGATCACACATCTTGGAGTTTGCTGGCCCTTTAAATAAGAGGGTTGAATGCGACAACCACTTGTTGTCCTTAACTTCCTTTTTTTTTAAATTTAGAGTACACAATTATTTTTTTTCCCAATTAAGGGGCCAATTCACCTACGCTGCACATCTTTGGATTGTGGGGGTGAGACCCACGCAGATATAGGGAGAATGTGCAACCTCCACACGGGCAGTGACCCATGGCCAGAATCGAACCCGGGTCCTCAGCGCCATAGGCAGCAGTTCTAACCACTGCGCCACTGTGCCGCCCCATCCTTAACTTCCAACACTTCATTAAGACATTTCACATGGAGCATTTTATTCATCGAGTGTGATATGCCTTTCCATGAAGTTGGGTTTCAGGTAGAATATATGTTGTGTGAGATTTAAATTTTGGTAGATGAGACAGTAGGATCCAGTCCCCAAAGTAAGGTGCGATTATTTCAGAAAAGGTGCATTGGAAGTTGAAACTGAACCATGAGCTTTTAAAGAGTTTTATAGTTGGTCAAAATTTCAATTGTATCTGAGAACTACAGAGACTAAGCCAACATAAGTCTGTTCAGCTCAGGATGTAGCATCAGCAGACAATGAGCCAAGGACCTGCCTTTGGGCAGAGCACACATGAATGATTGAATGCATTGAATGAATGAATGAAATGAAATGAATGAATGAATGGACGAATGAATGAATGAATGAATTCCAGCATTTTCTGTTTTTGTTTCAGATTCCAGCATCCGCAGTAATTTGCTTTTATTTATGTAAATGAATGAATGAATCAGCCTGATGTACTTCACTAGCAAATGGATGCAGTCCTGTTTGCAACAGTCCCTACAGGTATGTTGGAGCAAGAAATTGTGCTGGTTAGTTAGCTCAGCTGGCTGGAGTATAATGCAAACAGCATGGGTTCAGCCCCTGTTATGGCTGTGCTTGTTCTTGGGGCCTGCCTCCCTGCCTTGCCCCATGTTGACATCATGGTATAATGATTAGCAACTCTTTGACAATGAGGGTGTGTGATGGCAATGGCGATGCAATATCTATTACAGTCAGTGATGCCGCTTATAACATATAAGAAAATAATATTTATAAGTTCTATAAACCAACAATTTGCATTTATAGTGCATTTTAAGATGGTAAAATGGCCCATGGCACTTCACAGGAAATGTATGCCACATAACATTTGACAATCTTGAAAACACTTTTTGGTTCAGCATCAACTGGAGTACTGTGTCTAATCCTAGGCATTGCATTTTAGGAAGAATGTGAAGGCTTTAGAGAGTGTACAGAAAGATTTACAAGAATGGCTACAGTTACATAGTAGATTAGAGAAGCTTGGGTTATTCTTCTTGAAGAAGAGAGGTTAAGAGTAAATTTAATGGAAGTGCACAAAAACATGAGGGGCGGGATTCTTCGGAAACCGGCGGGGCGGGCAACTCCGGCGGGAAGGAGTGGCGTGAACCACTCCGGCATCAGGCCGCCCCGAAGGTGCGGAATCCTCCGCACTTCAGGGGCTAGGCCGGCACCGGAGTGGTTTGCGCCGCGCCAGCCGGCGCGGAAGGGGCTTGACGCTATGCCTACCGGCGCCGAATGGGCCTCCGCCAGCTGGCGTGAGTTGCCGCATGCGCGGGAGCGCCAGCGTGTGCCAGCGTCATCCCAGCGCATGCGCAGTGGGGTTCATCTCCGTGCCGGCCATCGCGGACTGTTACACCAGCTGGCGTGGAGGAATAGAGTGCCCCCATGGCACAGGCCCGCCCACTGATCGGTGGGGTCCGATCGCGGGCCAGGCCACCCTGGGGGCACCCCCCAGGGCCAGGTCCTCCCGCACCCCCTGAGAATCCCAGAGGCTGTCCGCGGAGCCAGGTCCCACCGGTAAGTACCTGTCGTAACATACGCCGGCGGGACCGGCTGTAAACTGACCGCGTGGCACGATTCCTGCCCCCGCCAAATCCCCAGCGCTGGTGAATTTGGCAGCCAGCGGGGGCGGGATTCACGCCACCCCCCGGCGATTCTCCGACCCGGCGGTGTGTCGGAGAATCCCGCCCGAGGAGTCCAGACAATGCGGATAAGGAGCAACTGCTCCTATTGGCAGATGGTTTAAGAGCCAGAGTATACAGGTGGTTAATGAAAGAAGCAACAGTTATACCAGGAAAAGCTTTTTTATGCAGCGAGTGGTGAAGATCTGGCATGTACCACCTGAGATTTTTGTGGAGGGGGCGGTGGGACAATATAATCGAGGCTTTAAAAAGGGGGTTGGATAACCACCCAATGGGAAATGGAATGCAAGGCTAGGGGGGGAAGGGGTTAGCTCTTTGAAAGGCCAGTGCAGACTCGATGGGCCGAATGGCCTCTTTCTGCACTCTAAATTCTATATTTCCTTTTACATTTAGAGTACCCGATTCATTTTTTTCAAATTAAGGGGCTGGTTTAGCACAATGGGCTAAATAGCTGGCTTGTAATGCAGAACAAGGCAGCAGCGCAGGTTCAATTGCCGTACCACCCTCCCCAAACAGGCGCCGGAATGTGGAGACTGGGGGCTTGTCACAGTAATTCATTGAGCCTACTTGTGACAATAAGCAATTATTATTAGCTAAGTTATTCTTTTTTTAAAATAAATTTAGAGCACCCAATTATTTTTTCCCAATTAAGAGGCAAATTTGGCGTGGCCAATCCACCTACCCTGCACAACTTTGGGTTGTGGGGGGTGAGACCCACGCAGACTCAGGGAAAATGTGCAAACTCCACATGGACAGTGACCTGGAGCCTGGATCGAACCCGGGTCCTTGGCACCGTGAGGCAGCAGTGCTAACCACTGTACCACTGAGCCACCCTAGCTGAGTTATTCTTACAAACGTCTGGCATGAACATGTGTTTCAACCATTTTATCATTGCAGTAGAATTGTAACCCAGAATATTAACATTAGTCTGTTTCCATAAATGCTACCTGATCAGTTCAGTGTTTTCAATATGTTTTGTTTGTTTCAACAATTTACAAGTGCCTTCAAATAATTATTTGTATCGATATATCTTTCATTGTCTTGGGGAGTTCCATAGCAACGCTGAAGTTATAGGTCACATTAAGGTGACTAAATCAGGTATCTATTTCATTAGGTATGACTTTGTGAGAATGTTGTCTGCTGAACTGGTGCCACATTCAGAGCAGACAGGTAAAGGACCAGACTAGTATTCTCTAGATTAATTATCTAGAGAAATTAGTTTCAAATTCCAGCCTGGCAGTTGGAGTACTAGAATGTTTATAAACATTGGATCGATAAAAGTGACCCTTTGGGTATCGTGAACAATGATACAAAAAAGGTGACGCTATCCCTGAATGTCATGCTCCTCGCCAGTCGGTTTTTTAGGCAGGGCCCAATGTGTAATGGAAGGGAAGGGATTTACTCTTGGTTTCTGACCGGCCCGACCTCACAGTAATTTTGTGCTGAGGTATTCAAGGCCTCGGGTGGACTGCTCGCCCTTGTGGCTAATTATTGGCCATTTAAGGGGCATTTCTCACCCAACCTCAATTGTTAAGCTGGTGGGAGAATTTCTCTGCTGTGGGGCAAATATGAAAATGAGCAGGCTTAGGCCTTGGGCAGGGAGGGGGGACACCTCCATCAGAAACGCCCTTCTCGGTGAGCGAACCCTCACTTACGTTCTGGTGGCCGCTGGACATTGGCACCCCGCGGCACAAAGCCTGACCCCCAACACCCTAATTGGTCACTTACAACCCCCCCCCCCACCCCCACCCCAAGGTCTTCCACTGCCTCCCTGCCCTGGGATCCCAAAATCTTGGCAGGAGACTCAGCATCTTCCTTAACTTCCTCGTGTCACTGCAGCTCCTGTCGATAAGATGGAATTTCCTCCTGAATGAGTGGCGCCAATTGACTCTGATTGGTGTGTGGAGTGGTCACTGAGCAGTCAGAGTCAGCGGGGATGTGTTCCCCCACCGACCTGTCAGATGGTGGGAAGCGGAATCCCGCCATCCGAACTTCCAGTAGCAGAACCACTAGCCTATTAAAAAACCCCTCCTTGTTTATAGTTGTTTTCATATTGATTATCTGCTGTGTCAGTGCTACCATCTCTCTATGTACAGCTGCTAATGTAACTTCCTCCGAATTTCCGAACTCGTTGGTTCAAATTGGAGTAGAATTCAAGTAGAATTGGAGATATTTACTTTGGTGTCGCCCTCCACATTTTGGCACCACAATCAAACCCTCAATTCCATACAAAAACTGGACTGGGCGCGCATTTGGAATACATTGGAAAGTAAGAAAGGCATTAGGAGGGTTTCAGCACTGAATGAGCTGGGGTTGGGATGGGGGTGTGGAGTGGGAGGTGGTGTCAAATATGACAGTGTGGTTGTAAACAGTCTGGTTTAGTCTCACCAGTTGCCACGGAGATAATGGAGAGATAGCCTCGGGAACAGAACTTGTGGCAGAAAGCAAAGGCAATGGTTTCCGTCTCCCCAATGTTAAATTGGAGGAAATGTCTGCCCCCCAAGCACTGAGTGTGGGGCAGTCTGACAATTTACAGACAGGTGTTTTAGCAACATACATACAATTCTTTATTTCCTTACATATTATTGCAACACATACCAGCCCCCAGCAATTGCGAGAATGAAAGTCTCACAACATGGAAGGGTCTTGACAAAATGCAGACATTTGGGGTTCCGCAGAGAAGTCTGGAGATAGTGCAGAGTGGTGTCAGATGGTTAATCTGTTTGTTTGTTTTACCTGTAATTAGAACGCGTCAGTTGCAGAGGCCACTGTTTGTTGTGGTGTGAAATTGAAATGCGTGACTCTCCGGCAAAAGTAGCAAAGCCCTTCACTCACCAGAGCAAGCTGCCAACAGATCCCCCAGCAAGACAAATGGAGATTCCTTGATGTACAACATACCTGTCTTAAACCCGAGAAGGATGAGGGAGGGAGACAGAGAGAGAGAGAGACAGAAATTGAAACCTTTATTGTTGTGTAAACTCCCAAATCGGGATTTCTGCATTTCACGACGTGACTTTGTCCCGCTTGTAGTTAGTTACTGTGAACTTTTCCCAGAGGTTAAACCGATTAATCAAAGAGCCAAGTGTTGTAACGCTAGCACCGTTTCGCGGCCGACCGCCGAATTGAGTTTCACTCCAGTATTGTTGTCTGAAGTGCGAGTCGTTTGTTTGTCTCTCTGTGCTACTGCTGTGTGTGTTTATGGAGGGTCTGGTGGGGAGGGCTAAGGGGGAAAGTGGGGCACCTGTAATTTATATTAATGCAAATGAACTATTCTGCCGAATTGGATTTGGTTTTTAAGCTCTGTCAATCATATAGAGGGGTGGAGGAAAGAGTGAGGAGACCCCACAGCGAAATGGAGCCAAGAAATAAATGAGGATTAATCTCAACAATGCAAGGAGAAGGAAAGACGTAGGTTATTCCATCGAGGTTGAAATACAGTCACCAGAATTAGTCGGAAGACGGGACCATCAGCTTCCGAAAGATCACAAAAGGGTAAGTAGTAACCTGCATTACCATCACGGCGCCCTCAGGACATCCCAAAGCATTTTTCGAGGTGTTTCTGAGTCATTCGGCAGCCAGATTTCGGTGTAAATCCCCGTAAATCCCGGTGTAAATCCCGCAAATAGCAACGAGATAAATCATTAGACCATCTGTTTTAATTATGTTGGTTAAGGGATATATGGACATTTGGGAGAATTCTCCTGCTGAGCCCCGCATCATCTGCCTCCAACTTCATTTTTCCCAGAATCGTTCCTAATTGACCTGAGAATTTATTTTTTTCAGATCATTTTTTAAGATATGGGCGGCAGGGTGGCACAGTAGTTAGCACTGCTGCCTCACAGCTCCAAGGACCCGGGTTCGATTCTAGCCTTGGGTGAGTTTCTGTGTGGAATTTGCACGTTCTTCTCGTGTCTGCGTGGGTTTCCTCCCACAGTCCAAATGTGCAGGTTAGGTGGATTGGCCATGCTAAATTGTCCCTTAGTGCCCAAAAGGGGTGGAGTAGGATGCTGTTTCCAAGGCCCGGTGCAGACTCGATGGGCTGAATGGCCTCCTTCGGCACTGTTGGGATCCTATGATCATCCATTTTCCCAATTAACTTATTGTTAATATACTGTTGCCTGACATGCTCCACTCAATGACCAATTTCTGCAATTTGAACTTCTTCCCACTCTGATGTGTATAGATCTCTGGCCGACCCTCCTATTCGCCGAAGGTAGTGCGTGCATGTCAACCCCTGCTGCCACCTGCAGCTTCCTCCTGAACTTGTCTTTTAAGAGAATGTTGTATGCAATTCCAAGTAAAGCATTTGTCAGTGTTTACTGTGTGTGCTCTCGAGCAGGGAATAAACCAAAGTATAAGGGTTCTATCAAACAAACAGCAGACTCGGTAGCATTGTGGATAGCACAATTGCTTCACAGCTCCAGGGTCCCAGGTTCGATTCCGGCTTGGGTCACTGTCTGTGCGGAGTCTGCACATCCTCCCCGTGTGTGCGTGGGTTTCCTCCGGGTGCTCCGGTTTCCTCCCACAGTCCAAAGATGTGCACGTTAGGTGGATTGGCCATGATAAATTGCCCCTTAGTGTCCAAAATTGCCCTTAGTGTTGGGTGGGGTTACTGGGTTATGGGGATGGGGTGGAGGTGTTGACCTTGGGTAGGGTGCTCTTTCCAAGAGCCGGTGCAGACTCGATGGGCCGAATGGCCTCCTTCTGCACTGTAAATTCTATGATAATCTATGAAACTCCAGACATGGAACAACATTTTTTTCCAAATACCTACAAACAGCAGAAATCAAATTTGATTCTCATGAGCAGTTGGACATGGTAAGGGATGACACCCATGGGCCACTTAGAACAAAGAACATTACAGCGCAGTACAGGCCCTTCGGCTCTCGATGTTGCGCCGACCTGTGAAACCACTCGAAAGCCCATCTACACTATTCCCTTATCATCTATATGTCTATCCAATGACCAGTTGAATGCCCTTAGTGTTGGTGAGTCCACTACTGTTGCAGGCAGGGCATTCCACGCCCTTACTACTATCTGAGTAAAGAGCCTACCTCTGACATCTGTCCTATATCTATCTCCCCTCAATTTAAAGGTATGTCCCCTCGTGCTAGACATCACCATCCGAGGAAAAATGCTCTCACTGTCCACCCTTTCTAATCCTCTGATCATCTTGTATGCCTCAATTAAGTCACCTCTTAACCTTTTTCACTCTAACAAAAACAGTAAAAATGACAAACAGCAGTGGCCCCTAAACAGATCCTTGTGGTACACCACTAGTAACTGGACTCCAGTCTGAACATTTCCCATCAACCACCACCCTTTGTCTTCTTCCAGCTAGCCAATTTCTGATCCAAACTGCTAAATGACCCTGAATCCCATGCCTCCGTATTTTCTGCAGTAGCCTACCGTGGGGAACCTTATCAAACGCTTTACTGAAATCCATATGCACCACATCAACTGCTTTACCCTCATCCACCTGTTTTGTCACCTTCTCAAAGAACTCAATAAGATTTGTGAGGCCTCCTACCCTTACAAAACCGTGTTGACTATCTCTAATCAAATTATTCCTTTCCAGATGATTATGCATCCTATCTCTTATAAACTTTTCCAAGACTTTGCCCACAACAGAAGTAAGGCTCACTGGTCTATAGTTACTGGGGTTGTCTCCACTCCCCTTCTTGAACAAGGGGACAACATTTGCTATTCTCCAGTCTTCTGGCACTATTCCTGTAGACAGAGATGACTTAAAGATCAAAGCCAAATGCTCAGCAATCTCCTCCCTAGCTTCCCAGAGAATCCTAGGATAAATCCCATCTGGCCCAGGGGACTTATCTATTTTCATACTTTCCAGAATTGTTAACACGTCCTCCTTATGAACCTCAAGCCCTTCTAGTCTAGTAGCCTGAATCTCAGTATTCTCCTCGACAACATTGTCTTTTTCCTGTGTGAATACTGACAAAAAATATTCATTTAGCACCTCTCCTATCTCCTCTGACTCCACGCACAACTTCCCACTACTGTCCTTGACTTGCCCTACTCTTACCCTCGTCATTCTTTTATTCCTGACATATCTATAGAAAGCTTTAGGGTTATCCTTGATCATACCTGCCAAAGACTTCTCATGTCCCCTCCTGGTTCTTCTTAGCTCTCTCTTTAGGTCCTTCCTAGCTAACTTGTAACTCTCGAGCGCCCTAACTGAACCTTCATGTCTCCTCTTTACATAGGCCTCCTTCTTCCTCTTGACAAGTGTTTCGACTGCTTTATGAAATGGAATGAAATGAAAATCGCTTATTGTCATAAGTAGGCTTCAAATGAAGTTACTGTGAAAAGCCCCTAGTCGCCACATTCCTGCACCTGTTTGGGGAGGCTGGTACGGGAACTGAACCGCGCTGCTAGCCTGCCTTGCTCTGCTTTCAAAGCCAGCAATTTAGCCCTGTGCTAAACAGCCCCTGCACTGCTTTAGTAAACCACGGTTCCCTTGCTCGACCACTTCCTCCCTGCCTGACAGGTACATACTTATCAAGGACACGCAGTAGCTGTTCCTTGAACAAGCTCCACATTTCCATTGTGTCCATTCGCTGCAGTTTTCCTCTCCATCCGATGCATCCTAAGTCTTGCATCATCGCATCATAATTGCCTTTCCCCCAGATGCCCTGCGGTATATACCTATCCCTTTCCATCACTAAAGTAAATGCAATCGAATTGTGGTCACTATCACCAAAGTGCTCACCTACCTCAAAATCTAACACCTGTCCTGGTTCATTACCCAGTAACAAATGCAATATGGCCTCGCCTCTGGTTGGCCTATCTACATACTGTGTCAGGAAACCCTCCTGCACACATTGGACAAAAATGGGCCCATCTAAAGTACTCGAAGTATAGCGTTTCCAGTCAATATTTGGAAAGTTAAAGTCCCCCATAACAACTATCCCATTGCTTTCGCTGCTATCCAGAATCATCTTTGCAATCCTTTCCTCTACATCTCTGGAACTTTTTGGAGGCCTATAGAAAACCCCTAACAGGGTGACCTCTCCTTTCCTGTTTCCAACCTCAGCCCATACTACCTCAGTAGACGAGTCCTCATCAAACGTCCTTTCTGCCACTGTAATACTGTCCTTGACTAACAATGCCACCCCTCCCCCTCTTTTACCACCTTCCTTGAGCTTCCTGAACTATCTAAACCCTGGCACCTGCAACAACCATTCCTGTCCCTGCTCTATCCATGTCTCCGAAATGGCCACAACATCGAAGTCCTAGGTACCAACCCATGCCGCAAGTTCACCCACCTTATTCCGGATGCTCCTGGCTTTGAAGAAGACACACTTTAAACCACCTTCCTGCCTGCCGGTACACTCCTGCAACTTTGAAACCTTACTCATGACCTCACTACTCTCAACCTCCTGTATACTGGAGCTACAATTCAGGTTCCCAAGCCCTTGCTGAACTAGTTAAAATCCTCCCGAAGAGGGTTGTCCAATTTAATAATAATAATCTTTATTTATTATTGTCACAAGTAGGCTTACAGTAACACTGCAATGAAGTTACTATGAAAATCCCCTAGTCGCCACATTCCGGCGCCTGTTCGGGTACACAGAGGGAGAATTCAGAATGTCCAGTTCACTTAACAAGCATGTCTTTCGGGACTTGTGGGAGGAAACTGGAACACCCGGAGGAAACTCGTACAGACACGGGGATAATGTGCAGTCTCCGCACAGACAATGTCCCAAGTCGGGAATCAAACCTGGGTCCCTGGGGCTGTGAAGCATCAGTGCTAACCACTGGGCTAGCGTGCTGCCCAAATTCACCCGTCGTGAAGTTGTCACGCATCGGAGGAAGCACCGACTTGAGCAGCAGCTCTCAACCCCTTCACGTTATAAATTCTTTGCGTAGCAAGGATCCTGTCTGCTGAGTGCCTATTACGTGTGTGTTCGAGTCCCACCCCGGGGCGTGTGTAGTTTAACAAGGCCAATCTCCCCTGTGGTACTGAGTGGCTGCTGCAGGGCTCTGCCTCTGAGGGTCGGTCGGCCTTTCAGGTCTGATTTAAAACTATGGGATGGATATAAAGTGGGATAAAGTGTGTTCTCTACCCAAACCTATACAGCTTAACATCTTTGGGACCTGATAGCACCATAGCAAAAGCAAAATACTGCAGGTGCTGGGAATCTGAAATAAAAACAGAAAATTCTGCAAACATTCTGCAAAATCTCGGAGGGTCTGTGGAGAGACAAACAGAGTTAACGTTTTGAGTCCAAAATAGCATTTCCTTCAGTGCACATAGCACTTATATTCACAAAGACTCCGCCACAAAACTGCACATACTTTCACACACACATACAATGCACGATATAGATACACACAAATCCATACAACAAAGAGGCACATTCACACACACAGACACAGATACACAAAGATGTTCACACAGGACACAGGCACACAGATATTCACACACAGAAAAACAGATATTCACACACAGACACAGACACACAAATATTCACACATGGACAGATATTCAGACACATATTCACACGCAGACACAGATATACATATATTCACACAGGGACACAGATATTCACACAGGGACACAGATATTCACACACTGACACATATAAACAGATATTCACACGCAGACACAGATATGCAGATATTCACACAGGGACTCGGATATTCACACAGGGACACAGATATTCACACACGGACACATATAAACAGATATTCACACACAGGCACAGATGAACAGATATTCACACACAGACACAGATACGCAGATATTCACACACAGACAGAGATAAGCAGATATTCACACACTGACACATATAAACAGATATTCACACGCAGACACAGATATGCAGATATTCACACAGGGACACGGATATTCACACAGGGACACAGATATTCACACACGGACACATATAAACAGATATTCACACACAGACACAGATGAACAGATATTCACACACAGACACAGATACGCAGATATTCACAAACGGCCAGAGATAAACAGATATTCACACACAGACACAGATGAACAGATATTCACACACAGACAGAGATACGCAGATATTTTCATACGGACAAACATAAACAGATATTCACACACAGACACAGATGAACAGATATTCACACACAGACAGATACGCAGATATTCACACACGGACAGAGATAAACAGATATTCACACACAGACACAGATACGCAGATATTCACACACGGACAGAGATAAACAGATATTCACACACAATCACAGATGAACAGATATTCACACACAGACAGATACGCAGATATTCTCACACAGACAAAGATAAACAGATATTCACACACAGACACAGCTACACAGATATTCACACACGGACAGAGATAAACAGATATTCACACACGGACAGAGATAAACAGATATTCACACACAGACACAGATATGCAGATATTCACACACAGACACAGATATGCAGATATTCACACACAGACAGAGATACGCAGATATTCACACACAGACACAGATATGCAGATATTCACACGCAGACACAGATATGCAGATATTCACACAGGGACACGGATATTCACACAGGGACACAGATATTCACACACGGACACATATAAACAGATATTCACACACAGACACAGATGAACAGATATTCACACACAGACACAGATATGCAGATATTCACAAACGGCCAGAGATAAACAGATATTCACACACAGACACAGATGAACAGATATTCACACACAGACAGAGATACGCAGATATTCACACACAGATACAGATATGCAGATATTCACACACAGACACAGATATGCAGATATTCACACACAGACACAGATATTCACACACAGAAACAGATACACAGATATTCACACACAGACACACATATGCAGATATTTACACACAGACACAGATACACAGATGTTCACACGCAGACACAGATACACAGATATTCACACACGACACACATACACAGATATTCACAAACAGACAGAGATATGCAGATATTCACACACAGACAGATACACAGATATTCACGCACAGACACAGATACACAGATATTCGCACACAGACACACCTATGCAGATATTCACACACAGACACAGATATTCACACACAGACAGATACACAGATATTCACGCACAGACACAGATATTCGCACACAGACACACATATGCAGATATTCACACACAGACACAGATAGAACATAGAACATAGAAAAATACAGCACAGAACAGTCCCTTCGGCCAACGATGTTGTGCCGAACTTTTGTCCCAGATTAAGAACAAATTACCCCATCATTCTACCGTAATCCATGTACCTATCCAATAGCCGCTTGAAGGTCCCTAATGTTTCTGACTCAACTACTTCCACACAGATGTTCACACACAGACAAAGATACACAGATATTCACACACAGACACACATATGCAGATATTCACACACAGACACAGATACACAGATGTTCACCCACAGACACAGATACACAGATATTCACACATGACACACATACACAGATATTCACACACAGACAGAGATACGCAAATATTCTCACACGGACAAAGATAAACAGATAAACAGATATTCACGCACAGACACACATATGCAGATATTCACACACGACACACATACACAGATGCTCACACAAAGACACAGATAAACAGATATTCAGACACAAACAGAAATATGCAGATATTCATTCACAGATAAACAGGTAAGCATACACAGACACAGATATTCACAGACGGACACAGATATGTGGATATTCATACACAGGCACAGATAAACATTTACAGACAGATATTCATACACATACATAGATATACACACACAATCACAGATATGCAGATATTCACATACAGGCACACAGATATTCATACACAGATACGCAGATATTCCCACGCAGACACAGATACGCAGATATTCACACGCAGACACAGATAAACAGATATTCACACACAGTGTAGCCACCTGGGTTGGCCACTTCCCGACTTTAAAATGGTGACCCGCAAAGACTACAGGGAAATTCTGTCAACACAGGCAAAACAAGCAGGTGCAAAGTTTCCTGTGTATCAGAACTTGCAGAAACCCAGACAGCACTGAAACTAACAGCCTTCTGCATATTAATGAGCGATCCCCAGGAACAATTGTAAACGGTTAAGGTAAACAAGGCCAAGCCAGACTCCTCGGCGCCAGCAGGAGCCAAGACAAAGGCAGGCCAACGGACATCTAGGGACCACCCAGCGATCAGGGAACAGCTCCAGCATTGGCGAAATCGATTCAAGTGATCGGAACGTAGTCCAATCACTTGGAACCAGGTACGGGGTCCGCCCAAAGGGGCGGGAAGCCCCTGGGGACTATAAAATAGAGTCCCCAAGTTCAATTCGTCCTTCTTGGCAGGGTCACTCAGCAGCTCGAACCAACCCTTGACAGTGAAGTGCCTAGTTGCTGCACCAACCAAGTAAGTCTCCAGCCAACGCACGCTACGTGATAGGCGCTCCTATCTTGTACGTTGGCATGTCTGTCTTTAGTGCCAATTTCCCTTTATAATTGGTCACCATGTGTGACTCCCTCATATTTTTATTTAACCGAATATTTGGACTAGACATCCAAGAAAATACTGCCATACTGCGAGCCGTCTCGCCGCCTGTGTGATTTACCATCCCAGTGTTTGAGGATGTAAATAGCATAGGGAAGCAACCTGAAGGTTGCCAAAACCAAACAAAAGAATTTTTGAACGTAACGAGCCAAAATGGGGTGCGTATGGGCCGCGGCGGGTAAGATTTGGATGGAATCCCCGGGTAGGACGGTGATCAATGCCGTATGTGCTCTACCTGAGCGTAGCTGACCAGAGCGGGGTGCTCAGGCAGGGCGGGGACCAATGCAGTTTCTCCACTGCCTGAGCAATCGGCAAGAATGGGTAAAAATGTGGTCGTCGTGGGAGGCTGCCTCTCGAATTAGGAGAGCAACTATGAGTCGGGTTCTGTCGACAGACTAGTTCCTCTGAACTATTGTCTGGGACAAACTTGATCCTCTAACAGTCATTGGGCGTCAAAGGGGGTGGTGATGTGGGGCGTGAAAAACTTTCAGTGTTTACGAACAACACTTAATGTTAACACTAACGAACAAACATACAACGAAAATGGTGCAGGTTCCATCAGAAAGGACATCGTAAATCATATTTGGACTGGGGTGGAACTAGCATAGGTAGTGTAGCGTGACCGAAGAGAGGAAGGAGGGGCGAAACAAAAATGAAATGGCATTGCTGAGGTATCGCTGCCATGTGAAGTGGTGGGTAAGCGCTCACAGTTTGCATGGGACAGTTGGGACCTTGCAGCTGCTGTGGGTGGTGTTCTCTTTCATATCTGGGGGCTAGTCTAGCTAGTGGTGGGGGTCTCCTGCAATCTCGGGCGAAGTGTCCTGGCTGCCGACAGTTGTAACACGACCCCTGGGGCACGTAAGATGGAGCAGGCTCTCTGGGGTATTGCTCCCTTGGATATGGTTCCCTGGGTGGGGGGGTTGGGGCTGTTGGTGTTGTCGTTGGTTCGGGGGGCATTTGTGGGCTGATTCCATTGCTGTTTCAGGGGGGCTTGACATTCTCGTGCGTACTGTCCTAATTGGCCGCAATTATAACACTCCTGGGATTTGGTTTGCTGTGGGCTGTTTCTTCCCTCATTCACCCATGCAGGGTTCTGGTGCATTTTAACTGCTTGAATATCTGCCTCTGCCTGCTGTTCTTCGGGTTTTCTAATCGCGGGTTTGTTGTGGACAAATTGCTCCCAGGTGCGGGACAACCTTTTTAAAACCCACTTTTCGTTGTGCGTTTCTTCCGAGGGGTCATAATTGGTACAAGCTTTTTGGCCTGCCTCTGTGGCATGGGAGATAAGGGTGCAGGTCCATTTGGCCATATTGTCTGGGGACAAATGGGCTACGTTGCCGAAAACGGCTGTAAAATGGATCCACCGGCCTCCAGCAAACGTTGTGGGGTGTTCTGTCTTCTGCCTGCACTTATTCAGGCCTTCTACTGGGTCACCTCTGTTATAGCTGATCGCGTCTAGGATCGCCGTGTGCATCTCTGCAAGGGTGACTCCTCCTACATTCTGTGGGTCGGGAAGGGCTGCTACAACAGAAGGGTCTAAGCTTAAAACTGTGAGCTTCACTTGCTCACGCTCATCCAGGCTGTACATGGTCACCTGCTGCTTCACTCTAGCAAAGAAGTGGTGGGGGTCTGAGGTGGGGAGGAACGGTGTGATCTTTTCGCACGAGTCCCGTAATTGGGTCACGGTTAAAGGGGTGGTGAAAAGGAATTCCGCGTCTCCGTCTGATGTGACTGTGCGGTGGGTGGTTACTGGATTCATGGGTGCCTGACCTATCTGCTCTGTGTGGGGTTGGGGTGCTTTTCTCTTTTGGGCTTTCCTTGCGTACATGTTCCCTGTACATATCTATGTGCGGTTTTGTTTAGTTCTTGCCAATCAGGGCCGTCTTCTTCATCTAATTGGGATCCAAAGGTGATTTGAAACCCATTTTGTACTGAAAGCAAAGACTGCAGTTCCGCAATCTGCTTCCGGCATTTCGAATGATCCACTGAGCTATGTCTGTGCTCCGTGGTGGCAGCATGGAGTGCTCTTAACGCTGCTGTTAAATCGCTGCACTGCCTTTGCAATGCCTCTACCTGTTTCTCTGTCTCTTCTCTTACCAGGACTGCACGTTACGTGACCTGATAGGCCTTTTCATATTGGGTTTGGAAGCTGCTCAGATATGCTAGACAAGACTGGGGTGCCCGCTTGGCATCATCCACCTCTCCGTCCTTTGCTGCCAACTTCCTTCTCAACTCTATGTTCTCCCTCTCGATCTCACTAACATCGACCTTGCTCATTCGATGTCACTCTTCTATCTCTTTGCGGAGCATCCGAACGACCTCCTCTGTGCCTCGCAATTGTGCCAGACAGGACACGATTGCCATCGGCTCACGTGCTTTCCCTAAGCTTTTCTTATGGATCTCTGATAGGTTCTCCCACCAAGTATGTCCTATACACCCGGGACCTGTTTCCTCATTATCACAGAATTCACTCTAAAGGGGCCATCCTTTCCCTTTGAGATATTTCCTGATCTCTTCTTCCCAAACGGGACACTGTTCTACTCTGCTGCTGGTTGCTGTGACCACAAATTCCTGAGGGTTCATGAGGCGTTCCATTGCCTTCATTGCCATTTTTCCTATCTGAATGCTCTTTTAAAATTTGGAACGAGGGGTGCTGTAAACACGGGTACGCCGTTCGCTACTTTCCGGAATACAAACTCCCGACAGTTCCTTGCAACAACAATCTATCAGTTTTACCTTATAGCCCTGTTAGTTACGCATGCATTAATACGCTTCCGATTTATGAGGATTGATCAGAACTGCTTGAACACTTGTGACTGTTTCTGTTCCCAATTGGATTCGCAATTCAAATTTTGGGTTCCCCCGGAGTGGTTCGGCCACTTCTAAGTCGGGTCCCTGCGGAGTCGCCACTAAATGGTGCTAATTTTTGGTTGGCTCTTAAATGTTGCCCGTTGTATCTTTGCTTAATTTGCTCTGTTTCTATAACGTTTGCTCTAGAGTCGCCAGGTATCTTTATGATACCATCAAGAGGTTCAAGTTCAAGTACTGATCAATAGCACAATACACCAGTTAGTAAGTTTCAAATCAAAGCACATTTATTATACACAGTCAATCACTACTCATGCATAAAACTCTACTTACTAGACTATCTCTAACACTATAGGCCTTTACTTAGCTTTGGACTGGCCCACCAGGTCAGGGGAACAAATGGCCTTTTGTTCGGGTTCTGAATCTGCAGGCTTCAAAGCTGGTACGGACTAGAAGCTAGGAGCGCCTATCTCGTAGCGTGCGTTGGCTGGAGGCTTACTTGGTTGGTGCAGCAACGAGGCAGTTCACTGTCAACGGTTGGTTCGAGCTGCTGCGTGACCCTGCCAAGAAGGACGAATTAAACTTGGGTCTCTATTTTATAGTCCCCAGGGGCTTCCCGCCCCTTTGGGCGGACCCCGTACCTGGTTCCAAGTGATTGGACTACGTTCCGATCACTTGGATCGATTTCTCCAATACTGGAGCTGTTCCCTGATCGCGGGGCAGTCCCTAGGTGTCCGTTGGCCTTTCTTTCTCTTGGCTCGTGCTGGCGCCGAGGAGTCTGGCTTGGTCTTGTTTACCTTAACTGTTTCCAATTGTTCCCGGGGATCGGTCATTCATATGCAGGTGGCTGTTAGTTTCAGTGCTGTCTGGGTTTCTGTATGTTCTGATACACAGGAAACTTTGCACCTGCTTGTTTTGCCTGTGTTGACTGAATTTCCCTGTAGTCTTTGCAGGTCACCGTTTTAAAGTCCGGAAGTGGCCAACCCAGATGGCTACAACAGACACAGATACACAGGTATTCACACAGGGACACAGATATTCACAAAGGGACACAGATACACAGATATTCACACACGGACACATATGAACAGATATTCACACACAGATATTCACACACTGACACAGATACGCAGATATTCGCACACAGACAGATATACACAGATAAACAGATGTTCACACACAGACACAGATAAACATCAGCAGATATTCACACACAGACACATATACACAGACATTCACACACTGACACAGATAGACAGATAAACAGATAATCACACAGACACACAGATATTCCCACACGGACATAGATAAACAGATATTCACGGACATAGATAAACAGATATTCACACACGGAAACAGATGTATCAGACAATGAAGAAACAATACGACCACAAGAATTTACGGCTACCCATTGTAATCTGAGACGCCCGGAGTTTCTTCCCTTCCAACCGAACTAACGCACTGGGACAACAAACAATAATTGCTGGCCGGTTGCCCCTCCGTCAACTGGACTCCCGGACAGCAAACATCTGATTTACCTGGAAGGGACCCCATTTCATTTAGTTGGGGTTAACAGTTTCTGTGAAATATAAATAATCATAGTCAATACAATTTAATGCCCACTAACGTCAGGACGCCTTTCTAAGAGCAAACTTAATATAACGAAACGTCCTTATGTTTTTTTGAGGGGGGCATGTAGGGAAAACCAATTGAGGGGCTTAAAGGGTGGACTGGAGCCTGGTCCAAGGCATGGTCCGGGAGTTTCATTCGCGCCTCCTCCTCGCAGTAAAGGAGAATGAAAGGCGATTCCACACAGTGAGAACTTGTTAGGTGGGTAAGGTTATGCAGTGGTTATGTTGTTCGGGAATAATCTAGAAGTTCTGAATTCGGATCCACTGTTGCAGTTTTAATCAGCTTTCAAAGTGACAAATAAATTGATATCTGTTAAAAAAGTGACCACGAAGCTGTTGGGTTGTGGTCAAAATAAGTTTGTTTTTCTGATATCCTTTAGGGATAGAAATCTATTATCCGGTCCTGAATGTTTTATAAACTTAGATTACCCAACTATTTCTTTCCCAATTAAGGGGCAATTTAGCGTGCCCAATCTACCTACCCTGCACATCTATAGGTTGTGGGGGCGAAACCCACGCAAACACGGGGAGGATGTGCAAACTCCACACAGACAGTGGCCCGGGGCTGGGATCGAACCCGGGACGTCAGCGCACGTGCTAACCACTATCATGGCCATATGTGTGCGTCCTCAAACCCAGCCTGTACTACAACGTTAATAAACAATGGCCTTGCCTGCCACGCTCACAACCCAGCAGTTACTTTCAGATGGTTACGACAGAGGCTCCTGGGCCTCTTTGTGGGATCTTGCTGTGCTCAAATCAGTCGACTTGTTTCCTATGAATTAACACTTCAAATGTACCTCGTTGACTGCAAGGCCCTTTGGGTTTATCCTGTGGTTGTGAAAGGCGGTGCATAAATTCAAATGTTCCTTTATCATGCATCCCCCATGTCTACATAGCTCCCATGTCTATGTATCTCCCATATCTACATATCTCCCATGTCTATGTATCTCCCATGTCTATGTATCTCCCATGTCTATATATCTCCCATATCTACATATCTCCCATGTCTACATATCTCCCATGTCTATATATCTCCCATGTCTATGTATCTCCCATATCTACATATCTCCCATGTCTATATATCTCCCATATCTACATATCTCCCATGTCTATGTATCTCCCATATCTACATATCTCCCATGTCTATATATCTCCCATATCTACATATCTCCCATGTCTATATATCTCTCATGTCTATGTATCTCCCATGTCTATGTATCTCCCATGTCTATATATCTCCCATGTCTATATATCTCCCATATCTACATAGCTCCCATGTCTATGTATCTCCCATATCTACATATCTCTCATGTCTACATATCTCCCATGTCTACATATCTCCCATGTCTATATATCTCCCATGTCTATGTATCTCCCATATCTATGTATCTCCCATATCTACATATCTCCCATGTCTATATATCTCCCATATCTGCATATCTCCCATGCCTATGTATCTCCCATATCTACATATCTCCCATATCTATGTATCTCCCATATCTACATATCTCCCTTGTCTATGTATCTATCATATCTACATATCTCCCAGGTCTATATTGTCACTCAGCTGCCATCTCTGTTCAGACCTGTCAGAAGGTGTGTATACTGTGCGATGATTGGAGCAGGGGAGGGAGGGATTGGGCCGATGGTTTGGATAATAAACGGCTTCCTGTCTAAACATCATGACTTTGCCATATGACTGAAGGCCTAATTGTGGACTTGGAGCGTGCTCCGTGAGCCACAGGCAGGAGGATAATATTTCAAAGGCAAATTAGGGGCAAGATTGTTTGAATTGGGTCTCAGCTGCCTTTGGGAGAAGGTAGCATAGGTCATTCATATTTCCAACCACCGCCAGTTGGCCACCAGCCGCATTTCTGCAACATCAAAGCTTCCAAATGCTCCCACTAGAGAATCCAGCAATGTCAATGTCCAGCTCCAACCATTTTGGATTGGCCCCATTTTATATCCAGCAGATTTTACACAATAACAGGTCCGCCACGTACACATGCAGTGTTTCTAAATCTGCACAGTGCCACTCCGTTTGCTGAATGTTAATCGTTTTCACTCACCGATTGGAAATGTTTTCACCCATCACTAACATAAAACTACATCAGGGCTCTGATGGAGGTGGTTAAATGTCATTCAGCTGTCCCCATCTCTGATAGATAATCACCCGGTGTTGATGAAGCCAGTAGGCATCCAGGGAATTATACAAATGCGCGTTCATTCTTTCCCATCTTTTACCTATATTGATAAGACTCAAATTTAACAAGATACTGTTCAAATTCACATCGTCATCACCCGCTCATTGCACTGCCTCTCAATGCATCTCCCCAAACACTTTACCGATTGGTACAACTCACCCACCCTATGTCTGCAATCTCCTTCACTGGCCTTCCTAATTTCGCCTTTACTGAATCTCTATCTCTCTCTCTCTTCACCCCATCCTTGGTGCCTTCTTAAACTCATTCTCTTCCCTGTCTATTTCTTTTAAAGCAAACCCCAACTTTTCAGCCATACATTCAGCTGCACCCTCCCACCCAACAGGGTGAATTGCCTGTCCTTGTAATTGTTTCCCATTTGTTTCTCCCCCCCCCCCCAATTTTAAAACGGAGAGAATGAGACAGAGCAAAGCGCGGCCATTCGGCCCATCATGGGCGCTTGGAAAAGCTATCCCATCTGTCTCGCTTCCTGGTTATTTCCTCGAACTCCTGCAAATGTTCCTTTTTCAAGGATCTTCCAATTCTTTCTGAGTTCCTTCCACCACCTGCAATGCAGATCACTTTGAAACGCTTCCTGCATGAAGAGCGTTGCAAGTTGTAAGCAATCCTGATATATATAAAATATTGCATGATAGACAATATGATCCATTTATGCAACTGCTTAATCGTCACCTCTTGGCCTAATTGGCAAAATTTGATTGCGATTGGAAAGTCAAAGAGGGGATTTTGAAAACATGACCATTATTTTAAACCAGATACATAATCTGCAGAATATATAACTTTGGGATGTGTGATTGCTTTCAGTGATCCAAATTCTGACATTAATCTGACTAGGGATTTGGAAATTTGTGTTTTATTAAAGATGAGTGAACGTAACAACGTTTCAAATTCGTTTCTACCAACATATGGAATAGGAACAGAGTTCGGCCATTCGGCCCCTCGAGCCTGCTCCGCCATTCAATAAAATCCGGTCTGATGTGTTTGTGTTTCGAATTCCCATCTACCCCCACCCCCAAAATAATCTTTGATTTCCTTGTCTAACAAGAATATATCTACCTCCGCTTTAAATAAACATATCCAGTGACCTCGACCCACCGCCTTTCTGAGGTAGAGAGTTCCAAAGTCACACAACCCTCTTGAGAGAGAAAAAAACAATACCTTCATCTCTGTCCTATGAGGGTGACCCCCTAATTATAAAACAGTGCCTCATAGATCTGGACTTACCCACAAGAGGAAACATCCTTCTAATTACCTTTCGCTTATCTGGATCCAACCATTTTCATTGTGTCTTCCATTCAACAGTGCACTGTTATTTTAAGGAGACAGTAATTAATGATTACAGACTGGAACATAATTTCTTTAGTTGTACAGTATAAGCAAACTCACAGCATGTCCCAGCTGCGCCACAATGCTGCGAGCTTGTTTACAGTGTCATCAGATCGACTGGACTGAAGCACACAATAGCAATGCCATTGACTGAAACAGACTGCGATAGATAATGACAGCAACCTCGCACTTTTGTTTTAAGCACACAAAGCATTATTTGCTTGCCAAGGCGTAGCTGTGTTTAAGATAGTCTTTCCCTTGAAGGTTACACATCTAAAGTCAACTGGAGATTAAATGCAATTGGCGAGGGAAGTTTGCAATTTGGCAGTTGCTTGTTGGTTTTTGGCTTCAGGTCAGAAGAAATCAGGGAGTCATAGAGGTTTGCAGCATGAAAACAGGCCCTTCAGCCCAACTTGTCCATGCCGCCCAGTTTTTACCACTGAGCTAGTACCAATTCCCCATATTTGCCCATAACCCTCTGCACCCAGTTTGCCCAAATAACTGTCTAAATGCTTTTGAAAAGACAAAATTGTACCCGCCTCTACTACTGCCTTTGGCAGCTTGTTCCACTCACCACCCGCTGTGTGAAAGAATTGCCCCTCTGGACCCTTTTGTATCTCCCCCCTCTCACCTTAAATCTATGCCCTCTAGTTTTCGACTCCCCCACCTTTGAGAAAAGATGTTGACTACCTTTCTTTGCCCCTCATTATTTTATAGACATCTACAAGATCACCCCTAAGCCTCCTACGCTCCAGGGGAAAAAGTCTCAGTCTATCCGGCCTCTCCTTATAACTCAAACCATCAAGTCCCGGTAGCTTGCTAGTAAATCCTTTCTGCACTCTTTCTAGTTTAATAATATTCTTTCTATAATGGGGTGACCAGAACTGTACACAGCATGGAGTCTATATTGTACATACATTTGACACTTAGAACATAGAACATAGAACAATACAGCGCAGTACAGGCCCTTCGGCCCACGATGTTGCACCGAAACAAAAGCCATCTAACCTACACTATGCCATTATCATCCATATGTTTATCCAATAAACTTTTAAATGCCCTCAATGTTGGCGAGTTCACTACTGTAACAGGTAGGGCATTCCACGGCCTCACTACTCTTTGCGTAAAGAAAGACTTGATCTGGGATATCTTAAGACCAGAACACATCGGAAAGAATATAGTTAAAACCATAGAATCCTTACAGAACAGCAGGAAGCTAATCAGCCATCGAGTTTGCACCGACCCCCACCCCCTCCGAAAGAACACCCTGCAAGGTATCAGCTGCAAGTGAGCAGGCCCCCAAATCGATGGGAGAAAGTGAAGGCCCCAAGAAAAGGAGCAGGAAAAACAGAGAACATGTACATGTGTCAAAGAATGTGCTCAGAGGTAACTCTTATCAGGCCTGTGAGTGTGCGTTTACCAATAAACATACATATAAGGATATAAAATATTGATCAATAGTAATAAAGGGAATATAAAACAATATGATGCCGAAAGCAACATCAAAGGTGTTTGCCAAATTTTTATGATAGGTGTTGCTTTCGATCACAATAACAGATCAGTGTTTGACACGTTTGTGTGAAATTTTGGATAGGAAGAGATTATTACAATAGCAGCTTCATAGAACCAGCGGCATTTATTGTGCAGCAGGTCATCTTACCCATTGTGCACTAGCCGACTCTCTGAAAGAATTCCCCACTCATTCCCATTCTTTTACCCTTCCCAATGAACTTCTGAGATTTACTTTACCAACATATTTACCTTCTTCCCTTTTAAAATTCATATGAGACTCTTCTTCTGTTGTTTGCTGGCCCTTTTGAAATGGAACTAAACACTTCAAACCTGGTTGAGAAATCAGCTATATTCCCAGTTACCTTTTCTTCACCCAAATCACCGTCCCTTTAATGCATGCCCATATTTCACTGTCTAGTCTGCACTCTGACAGGCGCTGTTGCCCTGTTATCTTAATTGCACTAAATGTAATATCTTCATTATAATTGTCCCTGGTTTTAGCTATGGACTATAGCATCTGGGACGGGCGCTACCATATTCTAACGTCACTCCAGAAGAGAAATAAACATAAACGAATTTACCTTTTAAATGTAAGTGATTACATTTTAGTTTGCTCCTCCTGAACTTAAGTTGCAATTTATCTTGTTCCCTCAAGCCAAACTTACACACTTTAGTTCTTTAAGTTTTCACTTGTTTCATCCTCTATGCGTTTCGATCCTTATTTTCCCTCAAGTTCTCCTCCGGAAAGTCCAACCAGAAAAAGCCAAAAGTACTGAAATGAGGACTGAACTTACCACAAAGTCCCACTCTCAAAACGTTAACAACCCTGAATCTTTCTCTCTTGTCTTTAAATAATTTCCACCCTTTCTGAATTAAGAGAAAAAGGAAAAGGTTATAAAAGTACTTGTTTTACCGGGGTCCATGAACAACTAAAGAAACACAAAACCATTCCCCCCCCCCGCCCCTCACCCAAAAAAGAGCAAAATATTGTGAATGCTGGAAATCTAAAATAAAGACAGGAAATGCTGGAGACATGGGGGGAATTCAGCAGGACGGGCAGCGTCTGTGGAGAGAGGCACAGTTAATATTTTGAGTCCACATGACCCCTCTACAGGATTGAAGGGGGTTAGAAATGTGATTAATGATATCCTTGGAGAGGGGGTGGGTGGAATAGAAGGTCAGTAATGAAATGAAAATTGCTTGTTATCACAAGTCGGCTTCAAATGAAGTTACTGTGAAAAGCCCCTAGTTGCCACACTCCGGCGCCTGTTCAGGGAGGCTGGTATGGGAATTGAACCGTGCTGCTGACCTGCCTTGGTCTGCTTTCAAAGCCAGCGATTTAGCCCTGTGCTAAACCAGCCCCTGGTAGGTTGGAGCGAAGGAGAGATTGGAAAAGATGACAAGTGCACAAGTCAAGGTGCTGCTAATGGTGCCATTAGGGACTGAAGGGTTTTACTAGTGGCAAAGGTAGGATTATTTACTCCG
Source organism: Scyliorhinus torazame (assembly GCF_047496885.1). NCBI lineage: Eukaryota > Metazoa > Chordata > Chondrichthyes > Carcharhiniformes > Scyliorhinidae > Scyliorhinus > Scyliorhinus torazame. The sequence continues at coordinate 185,875,363 of NC_092722.1, forward strand.
TTGATTTTTGATTTCCGCAACTAAAAAAATGGATATCTTTTTGATTTGATTTGATTTATTATTGTCACATGTATTGATATACAGTGAAAAGTATTGTTTCTTGCATGCTGTACAAACAATGCATACCGTACATAGGGAAGTAAGGAGAGACTGCAAAATATAATGTTACAGTTATAGCAAGGAGTAGAGAAAAGATCAACTTAATACGAGGTAGGTCCATTCAAAAGTCTGATGGCAGTAGGGAAGAAGCTGTTCTTGAGTCAGTTGGTACGTGACCTCAAACTTTGGTATCTTTTTCCTGACGGAAGAAGGTGGAAGAGAGAATGTCCGAGGTGCGTAGGGTCCTTGATTATGCTGGCTGCCTTTCCGAGGCAGCGGGAATTGTAGACGGAGTCGATGGATGGGAGGCTGGTTTGTGTGGTGGATTGGGCTACATTCACAACCTTTTGTAGTTTCCTGCGGTCTTGGGCAGAGCAGGATCCATACCAGGCTGTGTTACAACCAGAAAGAATGCTTTCTATGGTGCATCTGTAGAAGTTCGTGAGTTTCGTAGGTGACATGCCAAATTTCCTTAGTCTTCTGAGAAAGTAGAGTCGTTGGTGGGCTTTCTTATCTATATTGTTGGCATGAGGGGACAGGACATGTTGTTGGTGATCTGGACATCTAAAAACTTGAAGCTCTCGACCCTTTCTACTTCATTCCCATTGATGTAGACAGGGGCATGTTCTCCACTACGCTTCCTGAAGACAATCTCCTTCGTTTTATTCACATTGAGGGAGAGATTATTGTCGTTGCACCAGTTCACCAGATTCTCTACCTCATTTCTGTACTCTGTCTTGCCAGTGCTTGAAATCCAACCCACTACTGTGGTGTCATCAGCAAATTTGAAAATCAAGTTGGAGGGAAATTTGGCCACACAGTCATAGGTGTATAAGGAGTACAGTTGGGGGCTGAGGACACAGCCTTGTGGGACACTGGTGTTGAGGATGATTGTGGAGGAGGTGTTGTCTATCTTTACTGATTGTGGCCTATGGGTTAGAAAGTTCACGATCCAGTCACAGAGGGAGGAGCCGAGGTCAAGGCCATGGAGTTTGGAGATGTGTTTCGTAGGAATGATGGTGTTGCAGGCTGAGCAGTAGTTAATAAATAGGAGTCTGACATAGGTGTCTTTGTTATCTAGGTGTTCCAGGGTGGAGTGCAGGGCCATGGAGATGATGTCTGCTGTATCATCCAAGTTCATCCGAGGCTTCTGGGATGGAGGGCGCGCTCTCGCTGACCTCTTGCTCAAAGCATACATAGAATGCGTTGAGCTCATCAGGGAGGGGTGCATTGGAGCCGGTGATTTTACATGCCTTCATCTTGTAGCCTGTTATGTCTTGCAGAGATTGTCATAGTCGGCAGGAGTCCGTGGGCAATTTTTTGGCATGGCCAATCCACCTAACCCGCACATCTTTGGACTGTGGGAGGAAACCGGTGCACCCAGAGGAGGCCCACGCAGACACAGGGAGAACGTGCAGACTCTGCACAGACAGTGACCCAAGCCGGGAATCAAACCTGGGATCCTGGAGCTGTGAAGCAACTGTGGTAACCACTGTGCTACCGTGGCCATACCATTGGTGGATTGGCAGCGTGGGTTTCCTCCGGGTGGTCCGGTTTTCTCCCACAGTCCAAAGATGTACAGGTTAGGTGAGTTGGCCATGATAAAGTTCCCTCCTATCCAAAGGTTAGGTGGGGTTACAGGGATAGTGCGGGGAGTGGACCTAGGTAGGGTGCTCTTTCAGAGGGTCGGTGCAAACCCGATGGGCCAAATGGCCTCATTCTGCACTGTAGGGATTCAATTCAATGATAAATTGTCGCTTAGTCTCCAAAAATATGCAGGTTAACTGGGGTTACAGGGTCAAGGTGGCGGAGTGGGCCTAGGTAGGATGTTCTTTTGAAGGGTTGGCGTGGACTCGATGGATCGAATGGCCTCCTTCTGCACTGTAGGGATTCTATGGAAATGTATTTAACGATGGGCCATCTACGACCCTCTGTATTGAGAATTCCAAAGATTCACAACTCTGTGAATAAAGTAATTTCTCCTCATCTAAATCCAAAATTATTGGCCCCTTATCCTGTGACTGTGCCTCCTGCTTTAGAATCACCCATGGGGAGACAGATCACCTGGAACGCTGCTGCCCCAACCCTCAGTAGCATCAAGTCCCCTTCACCTATCACTCCAATGCTCACTGATCTACACTGCCCCTGCGTTCAGCGACACCTCAATTTTGAAATACTCACCCTTACTCCCTATTTATGTTAACTCCTCCCCCCCCCTTCTCCAGCTCTACAAACACAGATTTAATTGGCGGGAGATTTCAATTGCCAAGGAAATTCGCTCCCTGGATCTCTCCAACTCGCCTTCCACCCTCAATGCGCTCCTTGAAACCTCGCCTCCTTGGCTGTTTTTTGGTCATCTGTCCCAATATCGCTCTGAGCAACTCACTGTCAAATTGTATTTGAATAACGCTCTTGTAAGCATCTTGAAACGTTCTCCTTCATTGAAGCCTCTGTATAAATAAAAGTTGGTGTTGTTTTATAACAAGTCAACGCAGAGCACGCAGGTATAAGCCCATAACGTGCTCTGTATAAATAATGAACGCACTTTACTCAGCTACTGATCACAGTGAAAATTCACAAAGCCTTTCACACAATCAACTCGTTTGGGAACTGCACTCCGGAATAATTCATGTGCTGTTAGATATTTAGTAGTGGGATGCCTTGCAATGTCCGGAATAAAATACGTTTAAAGGTGTTTTTTTTGGTTGCAAAAATGCAAAATGTAACAGACTCTGACAGGCCAGTTTTAAGCAGCTTGCAAATTTCCGGTGAATTCGCCACGAACTGCCATCTGTTAAAAGCGGCAGCAACAGCAGATACTAAATAATAATAATATTTATTATTGTCACAAGTAGGCTTAATTAACACTGCAATGAAGTTGCTGTGAAAATCCCCAAGCGATTCCCCGCGCCTTTACATTCGACCCTGGAATTCGAAAGCATTTGTTACCCAGATTATTTGCTGGTCCTTGTACCGTGTGTGCAGAGGGCGTCCTACCCAAATTAGTCAGAGCAAATTCGAAACACACACAAGAATTTGGAATAAAACATAAAATGCTGGGAATTATCATCAGGTCAGACAGCGTCCGTGGAGTGAGAAACAGCGAATGTTTCAAGCCGGTGATCCCTCGCCACAGTTGCGAAAGTAGTCAAAAACTAATTTGCCCTTTGAGGCACCTCATTGCTCTTTACCCTATATAGAGCGACCATCTAATATGAATTACTCTGCTCGGCCTTTCTACCCATTTGGTTCTCTTTGAAGGTCTTTTAAGATTTCCCTAGCAATGTCAACCAAATGTGGAACTGCCTTATGAACACGGTGGGCGACCGGTAAGGAAGTGTGGGTGAGGGTGCAACTCGATTTAAAAGGGTTGGCTTTCGAATGGAATGAAATAAGATTGCAGCTGCGGGATCCGTTCTAGGGAGTCGCCACTATTGCCCGGATAACTCGCCTGTGCAATTGCCTCTCTGCAAAATGGGGTGATTTAAAAAAAAAATGTTTGATTGATTTGTTGGCTCGCCAATCATGGTCCGACCAAACTGCCCTCGAGAAGGCAGAGTGAGCCTTCTTCCAGTCACTAGTTATATCTTCCAGGTACTATCGACTGGATATGCATCCACATTATTGAACATGTTTTATAAGAGAGGGCGCTTCAAAAATGTGAGGGGGGCTACTGATGAACTTTGAAAATAGGCCGCAAAAAAGTTGCCAAGTATTTCGATTATTTGAAGTGTGAGTTTTTCATTTATGTTATTGGTGGCTATTCGTATCATGCAGTGGAAGCTGGTGGAGTCGGAGTTATAAGGGGCTGAGTTTAAACAGCCAGAGAGCTGAATTACTCCTATTCACGGGGTTCAGAATCTACTCCATGTCGGTCTCTTCCCCACCCCCGAAGTCATCGTTATGCCGTGTTCAACCTCAAACAGTAGGCGCCGCGGAAAAATTGGAAATTGCGGCAAGGTTGTTAAATGTCCAATCGGTTATTTGTCACATTCATTGAGATTTCACCTAACAAAACGTATTACCCTGTCCTTACCTTTTTCTTGACCTTGTAAACAGACCAGAACTGCGCAGGTACTGACTCACTTTCCCGCTTTATTACAAAGCACTTGAATTCTTCCGTTTAATTTCTGCCGTTTATTCACGCCAAATAGACATCCGGACTGCCCAACTTTGAACAAAATAGAAACGTTTTTATTAAAGCGGGACTGTTGAAAGGGTTTGAAATGAAGGCTAGCAGGGCTGTGCAGAGAGAGGTGCAGTATATCGTGGGTGCTGGCAGTCATCAATCTGCAGACACATTGAATACAGCCTCCTGGCTGTTAAGATTTCGAAATTGGACATCAATGTTTTGTTCCCTGTGAAGCTAGATTTAAACTGTTGCATCGGAAACTTCAAATCCCTCTCTGGCTTCTAAAAAACGTGTAACCGAAATGCCTGGTTGTTCAGAGACCTCCACTAAAACAAGAACAAATTGTGAGAAATCAAACAGAAACAAAATGCAGGAAATTTGTAATGAAAAGATTTAAAAATCAAATCTAGTGGCAACAGCGAAAATTGCCAAATGCAGCTTGTCACGCTCATTAGACTAAACTTTATTCCATTTCTCCAGGCGATATTACCAATTGTCTGGTCTAACCCATCTCGTTGTGTTCAATCCCACGAATATTTACAGTTATTTATCAAGTTTTATCGAAACGACGTGTTTATGTTAACCTTGTTCACGGCTCAACAATGTTCTGCCTGATTCTGATACTGTGTAACCTACCATACAGCACTGGGTCAAATTAACAATTATCGTAAACTGCGATTCTTGTAAGAACAAAATGCAAACGTGATTTTTGTTTAATGTTTCTTAGCAAAACATCAATATGCCGGTAAAGTCAGCCGACTGCCATCCTTTCGAAATATGGAATTGTAGCGATTCTGGAGACGGACAAGAGTCTCAGTAAACAATCGCTTGTTTGGAGTTTCGCTTTTTTATTTTTAAATGTTGGTTCGCTTGAAGCTGTGGGCTGGATGAAGAACGTGTGTACCGGGGGAGGAAACAGATAGTGCTAAAAATATACTTTAAATTAGTCTGGAGTGTGACCTGAAGGGCATTCGTTACTATATCATATTGTACTCAGCGAAACAGGAGCAATGAAAATGTTCTACGTTTGATATATTAAGCTGACGGTTGCCCATTTAGATATGCCGTCGCCTCGTTGCCCTGTATTGCTCCTATTAATGGTCACAAGTTTGTAACTTAATGTCCCACTGGCTCTATAGTTCTCACAACGGGCAAAGTGAGGAAAATAAAATATTAATGCTCGCGAATCCATTCATTACAATCTTGCCATGAACAGGTAGTGCGCCTCCAGACCATCCCTTCCATGTGATTAATGACGATCATGCAGGTTCGATACAATAGCTTTTTTTGTACATGTTTCCAAAACCAGATTGGAGCCCAAATGCATCAGTGAATGTGTTTTCCTGGTCTTTTTTTTTTAAACAGCGAGTGTCTGTCTATTGAATGCCATTCATGAAATTACACACAAAACAATTCATACATAAATAAAGAGGCATAATTACAGCGTGCATGTTGCTGCCAGTCTAGTTGTTCCGCTGTACAATAATGTTACCATCCCATTGAAAGATTGTTTGAACTCACACAGGCTTCTTGCTCAAATGCTTTTGTTAAAACACACACCATATCGATTTTTAAAAAACATGTTGCAGAGTGAAAAACAATACTGTTTATATTCGGAATAAATACATGTCAACTGAAGATAGGTTCCAGTCAATCATTTGCATTATTGTAACTTGACTTATTATTGTACGTTTTGGAAAGGGCAATGTCTACAGAGGTAGAAAATCGGCTGAATTGTACTGAAAAAAAGCCTGCCGACACGGCGCAGACCCTACCATTCCAGCACCATCCATTATCCATGCATTTTCTGTAACCGAGAGGTGTTTAAAATGTATCCTTACCTGCTAATGTATTTGCGTGTAGGTCATTCCATAGCGTTCAGCTCTTCTCAGCCCCATTCCAGATCCAAACATATTCTTATGGGGGGAGGGGGAGTATTTCTTTTGTTCCCCTTCCTTGTTTATTTTGGGATGTATTAGGTTGTGTCCGCCGCGAGGTCTTGCATCATGGAAAAAAAATAGCTTGTGTCTCGATTTCTCCATTTAAAGACAAAAGCCGGGTGTCTGCACTAACAGACTGGAGTAGGAGTGCTGTGAAGAGAGTGGACGCTTTAATCTAAACAAGATATTGTTGATGGCGAGCGGATGGGGATTATCAAGCTGTCTTCTGCCGCAGTCTCAGTAGCATCCAAGCATTTGGCAGTGGCGCCGTGTTGTGTGACAGGTGTAGCGTTTCTCTTTGTTTTCCTCCTCACCACTCTGAGCCAGGTATAGCATGCATACATGCAAATGCCGTAGGGACCTCTAACAATATGAGGAATCTGCGTTATTCAGTCAAGAGATGATTTACCTCAACTCTCGGCGCTGGAAGTGAAATCAAGCAGAAACGCAATTAACGGTATCATGTGCAATTTATTTACATTTTCAAAACAAGATGTTTATTGTTTAGTTGCTTGACGATATACAACACTTTAGGCACACATATGATACAATGCAACATTAGGAAATGGCATCTACTAGCAGTAAGGTTGGAGAGTTTATTTAAAAGGTGCTGATGCCTAGAATGCGGCTAAAACAGAACTGAAATCATTTGAACATACTTACCAAAGTGAAAAGATTATTGCGTTTCTAGCTCTGTTAGTGAATGGGCATCAGGCAGATAGATTAAATGCGTACAGCGTGTTTGAGTTACTGAGCTAATGTTCAGACAGTATTTTTTGAAAGGCCTCTTAATTATATATTTTATTGGCTAATAAATGCCGGGTGTCGGATTCGCCACAATGCGACTAAACTGTAGGAGAGTGTAAAGGACTTACAATTGTATTTCTACTCGATATTTCACTCTGAGATATTTCCCTCTGAGAGTGACGTTTAATAATAATAATAATCTTTGCCAGTGTCACAAGTAGGCTGACATTATCACTGCCATGAAGTTACTGTGAAAATCACTTGCGTAAGATTATAACAAGATGCAATTATGATTAGCTTTATTACTGCAAAAGATGTGCAGGTTAGGTGGATTGGCCATGCTGAATTCTCCCTTAGTGTCCACAGATGTGCAGGTTGATTGGGGATACGGGGATAGGGCGGGGAATGAGTTTAGGCAGGGTCGGTGCAGACTCAATGGGCCGAATGGCCTCCTTCTGCATTCTAGGGGTTCTATAGTATAAAAGCAGCATGTGCGGCCTGGAGTGCATACGCATCGACAAACAGCACATATCGACACACATTTATATATTTAAAAGAGCGATATTCTTCCTTTGTCTGAAGGCATTAAGATGGATGTAAGAAGACAGGTCCGTAGACATAATAACCAGGATCTGTTGGTGAGAGCACTAGTTATGAACAGAGGGGAATTAACATTTAACCATTTACGAAGAGGGGAAATCAGAGTAGGCTTTATCAATGGCCGGGGGACAAGGAACAAACCACGGTTAGATGTCTTGAGTTTCTACAGGTCCAGATTTGCCTGAATTCTGAATCAGGCAAATTGCCTGAATTTGGAAGTTTAAAAAGGAATAGGAGATATTTACTCGCGGTTCAAACATTGACAGCCGGCCATATTCGCGTGACAACGAAGTAAAAATCGCAGTCATTTTCTCAGCGGAACCCGCCCTGTGATTTATTACCTCGATGGTTGTTACGAGGCAAGGCGAATGTTTGTTTATACCGCTGGGAGGGGGAAGAGGGAAAATCTATTAAAGGCCCCGGATGCTCAAGTATCCGTAGAATAAACAATCAGTATTTTAAACATCTTCAGTCATGTTGTTTGGACTGAGCAGTTTAAGGGGGGGGGGAGTTTATTTAAAGGGATGGTCTTCTTTGGGCTCCCCATTCGGAGGCTTGTAGAATCCTTACAGAGCAAACGGGGGCCATTCGGCCCGTCGAGTCTACACTGACCCTCCAAATAGGTTTGCCTGGTATTTATTGTCCTGCGGTGAAATAAGCACATTTCCCTTTTGACCATGTTGGAGATTGATGTCACATTGCAACACCTTTTCTTGCAAACAACTGTAAGTATCTGTCTGTCCTGCATGCGGACATAGAACTACGAGGTGGCCACCTGGCCCATCGAATCCGCTCCGCCATTCAATACAATCACGGCTGATCTGATTGTAATGTCAACCCCACACTGCGGTCATTTCATATCAGGAGTCTATCTAGCTCTTCCTTTAAAAATATCCACTCTGCTTCCCCTGCCTTTTGGGGAAAAGAGTTTCAGCCACTCACCATCCTCTGAGAGAAACAATTTCTCCTCACCTCTGTTTTAAATAGGGCAGCACGGTGGCGCAGTGGTTAGCACTGCTGCCTCACGGCGCCGAGGTCCAGGGTTTGATCCCGGCTCGGTGCCACTGTCTCTGTGTAGTTTGCACACTCTCCCTGTGTTTGCGTGGGTTCGCCCCCCCCCCCGCCCATAACCCAAAAGATGTGCAGCGTAGGTGGATTGGCCACGCTAAATTGGCCCTTAATTGGAAAAATGAATTGGGTACTCTAATTAAAAAAAAAAAAAATTTGTCTTAAGTGGGTGACCCCTTATTTTTAAACATTGACCCCTAGTTCTCGATTCTCCTACAAGAGGAAACATCCTCTCCACACCCACTCTGTCAAGTCCCCTCAGGATCTTTTGAGTTTCTATCAAGTCGCCTCTTACTCGTTTAAACTCCAGTGGATATGAATCTAAACTCTCCAACCTTTCCTTATAAGACAACCCTCTGGGCAGCACGGTGGCATGGTGGTTAGCACAATTGCTTCACAGCTCCAGGGTCCCAGGTTCGATTCCTGGCTTGGTTCACTGTCTGTGCGGAGTCTGCACGTTCTCCCCGTGTCTGCGTGGGTTTCCTCCGGGTGCTCCGGTTTCCTCCCACAGCTCAAAGATGTGCAGGTTAGGTGGATTGGTCATGTTAAATTGCCCTTAGTATCCAAGATTGCCCTTAGTGTCGGGTTACTGGGTTACGGGGATAGGGTGGAGGTGTGGGCTTGGGTAGGGTGCTCTTTCAAAGAGCCTGTGCAGACTCGATGGGCCGAATGGCCTCCTTCTGCACTGTAAATTCTATGATTCTATGAACCCGCCCATTCCAGGAATTAGTACTATAAACCTTCCCTGAACTGTTTCCAAAGAATTTACATCATTAAATGTGGAGACCAATATTGTATACAGTATTCCAGATGTGGTCCCACCAATGTCCCGTAGGACTGGAACATTAACCTCCCTACTTCTGTATTCGGCATGTTTCAGTAGATATGGAACCCGGTTTTACTTTATAAACGGTGATTTTACTGCATTCTTCCTGATGATCATATTGGGAATCTAATCATAGGAACAGGACGAGGCAATTTAGCCCTTAAGTCTATTCCTCCATGGCTGATTTGTGGCCTAACTTCATAAACTCGCCTTTTTCTCTGGAATCTTCATACTTTAAGTTAACAAAATGTATCAATCGCAGGTTTAAAATTAACAATGGAACCAGCATCCGTTGCCGAAGAGAATTATAAATCTCTATGATGGGTTGCATGTCGAAATGTTTCTTAACGTCACTTCTGAAAAGTTTTACTAATATTTAGACAATGTCCTCGAATGATCTTTTTCTAACAGGCAGGGCAACGTATAGGCATTGCACCAATGCATGTCTGGTCAATCCCCAGGCTGAAATGGGAAAATTTTCAAGTTGAGACCAGCAGTTCATCTGCCTTTGCATTGTCTCTCTGAGCTGACAAATGGGTTCCTCAGGAGCATTTAAATATGCCAGAAACCGAGAGCGAGCTCCCATTAAGTCTGCGAGAAAGAAGCTCGGCAGTTTGGGTAAAGTGCGGCACTTCATTAGAATTAAAGTCGGTCTCTGAAAGCCCATTACAATGGCTGGAATAAACACCAACTTCCCACTCCTCTGTCGCCCCTTTCACAACCAACTTTCCACTCTGAGCAGATATAAATATAGCAGGCTGTCTGGGCGCACTTGGCGATTGTGTTATCTGCTGCCACGCTATCTTATTTTTCTTTCTGAAAGGGAGTTTAAAGGTCGCTTAACTCCTCTCTCTTCAAGCCCCTTCCCTCCTCGGCGTCTGTGGAGGGTCGCCGCAATCTACGGCCATTCGACAGCTGCTCCCCCCGCTCACAGCGGAAAGTCAGCCCCGATAGTGTCACATCCTATCGGCCGACACTGCCGGCTTGGTTTGCTGTCGGAATTTTAATTGAAATAGATGTGTGCCTTTTACTTGATAAGGTATTAATAAACCCGAGATTATAGACTTGAAAAGACAAGTGCACACAATATAGATTGTACAATGTTGATATATCTCTCATGCGATAATGATTGAGGAAATATAAAACCGGGCAATTATTTATATTAGAAAAAAATACTCTATTTAATATATATCAAAGTCACCTACAGTAAACTTATTTTTGAACCGACAGAAAAATTGTACCCAGTTAAAGTAACGTTTATTTAATAGCGTTTAGGAGTTACAATCTCATAGAATCGCCACAGTGCCGTTCGGCCCATCGAGTCTGCACCCACCCTCTGAAAGAGCCCCCCTACCTAACCCCCCCCCCCCCGGAAAGAGCCCCCCTACTTGTTATGAATGTTACTTTTAACAGACAGATTTGTTTTTATCGGGGTGGAAATTAGTTAACAATCCTCTGCTAACAACATGCACCCCCAAAACGCCGGTACTAATTTCTGAATGTCGTTAGCCTGCCCTTTGTGTTGAGGATACTTGGTGAATCGGAATACTCTTCCAGGGGTGGTAGCAAATCGTGGAGTTGTTAAAATACCGCTGGATGTTGCAATAGGAGTGTCAGGACGAATAGAATACTTCCATTTATAAACATGGCTCTCTGAAGCAGCTGACGGGCCGAATAGTCGCTGATTTCTAACCCTCCAATGGGCGCTCTCTATTCTTAGCTCTGTTCATTCTCCCTCTCCAATGTTTTCTGTGGTTCCTCGTGGAAATAAAAATCCGGGAACCGTTTCTAAGGGCCCCTCCAGCACAGAGTCATGATTTCAATGTATTCCCAACATGCGGGAGCGGCCGATGTTCGACTGGGGCGGGGGAAATAAATGATGTACTAAGTTACCAAAGTGAGTTTTAAATATGTTTCTAATTTGAAGTCTGACAGCGAAAGTGGCAACGGTCAAATTGATGATTCCGTTACATGTCAAGTCAAAGGGAGGTCTGGGAAGGTGATAAGGGCGGGTGCAGTGTAACATTTTTGCACCACTAAGCAACCCAGCTGTTGAAATTAACAAGATAGATGTGCATTCGTCCAAACTTCTCTCTTTAAACACTCATGATTCAATCGTATTTCATGGTTCGATGGGAGCATTTAACTAGGTTAAAGTGCATTCAAATCATTGCCTTCCACTCATTCATTTATAAGCAAGTGATTCGAAGGCCGTGCAATAACATTAATTCAGCTCTTGATGGGCTGCCACATATTTTGTTATGTTTTAAAAGTAGACCGTGCGAAATTGGACGGCGAGTGAACTCGTTTTTCATCACGTCTTCAAAAGATGCGACCAAACAAAAAAAAGGCGGCGGTGAACACCCAGGAAATACCCCGTCCCCTCCCCTCGCAAGCGCATCGGTTACAGTGATCTTGGAAATTCTCAAAGTGCTCCCCGCTGTAAATGAGTGAGCAAACTCCACTGGCGCATCTCCGTTCACCTCGCCAATTCAATTAAAATGGATTGTGCGGAGGTGAGGTGCTGTTGGAGGGTGTGTGTGTGTGTGTGGTGGTGGTGGTGGTGGGGTGGGGGAAGAGAGAGAGTTAATCTGTCACTCCCGATACCTGTCCAGTTTGCAGTTTGGCAACTCCGGTTAAGATCGCAACTTCCGAGGAAATCGCAGGCGGAAACATCCAACCCAAATGCAGCAAAAATAAACAATGGAGCGGATTTTAATTCTTTCTGAAAATGGAAAGTGGTGATGAATATTGATGACGTCGTATTATTAATCAATCTTTAAATCGTCAATTTCTATCATTTTTTCCCCCCTCCTTAAGGAGAATCCAATGTTGATGCTTTAGGAATCGCCATACGCTTTGATAAACGAATGCATCCACCTTCCTTCTCGATGTAGCTCGGTAAGTCAGTGTTGAATTAAGAACTAATTAGTTATGTTCGGTTTGCTGATCTGGAGAGAGGCCGCTTGACAAAATAATTGGACAGGTTCCTGGAACAGCGTTTAACGAAATCGGCTACTTCGCGTGGGGTTAGACGGCGAGTCGTGGACAATCGGCCATCCGGCAGGGAGGTAAAAATCGACGGTCAATATTTAAACCGCAATTCACCAAAACCCAAAGCCACGCGCCGCGAAATATCTCTCCCCAACAGCCAGCCGATACCCGCAGCAATCTAGATCTAATCTCAGCTGACTTTATAAATTCGAAGGATCGGCAGTGAGATTCGAATGCAAAGCGAAAGCCAGAGAAAGCACTGAGGCGTCGTGGAGATTTGTTTGGGAGTTTCACTGAGGCGCGGAGGTTAAAAAACATCAACACTTCAAACAAAAAAACGTGGGTCATTGCAGTGCTCGACAGAGGAGCATGTTTTGCCAGAATGTTTACAAATCTGTTTTAATGCTGGTTTAAATTAGATCTGTGTACCGTTTCTTGATTCTTTACAAAAACACATTCATCTATAAGAATAATCTTTATTAGTGTCACAAGTAGGCTTACATTAACACTGCAAAAGCAAAAATGGCAAACTATGCATTAGCTGTATTATTTGTAAATAACATTTCATATCAAAGAAACGATCAGTTTTGGGTTCGGTAACACTTTCTGTCTTTTAAAAGACAGTAGGATGTAAACAACTCCATGAGCTAGGGTGGTGGCTATTGTGAATGAAATGGACCGAGTGGTTTATTTAGCGGGTGTTTGACGTGACAAAAAAAAGGGGGGGGGCTCGGTCTTATCTGAAAATGTTACTTTTCATGAACTATGACAGCATACAGTCGATTATAATTCAACCTAAGCAATTACATTTCCACTGATCATTTCTGTAAATCTTTACCGACCTCAGCAAAGCCGCTTTTTCTTAGTTCGGGCGAGCATTGTGAAAATCCCCAAGTATTGAAGGGGAAAGGGGTATAATCAGCAATAGAGTCGCGATATCCCCGATTTTCACCAACCCCACCTTCCACCCTCAGCTCCCTAATAAATGCAATCCGATAACAAAATTGCGTCTTTTAATTTGAATACAATGCAATTATTTCTTGGAAGCAATTACGCAAATATTTTGGGGCACCTGACTATGCCTCGGGCCTGGTTGCGGCATGTTTTAATCTAGATTTTTTTTGGGAGGGGGTGCCCTGTGCAACTGGACTCCCCCATTACAGTAGTGCATCTATCATTTAGATTAAATAATAGTTGCGGATTCCTTCTCTGTTGTCAGGTTATCAAGAGGAAACACCGATAAGCGGAAATGTGAATTGGAGGGGACAATTTTCCCCAAGGAGCAAGTTATTTAATTATTACATGTGTGCACGGCACATGTTCACGGTTTGAGGCGCTTTTGCTAAATTCCCTCAAATTCTGGACGTCATAACTTGAGATCAAAAGTTATATTCAGGCCTATTATAAAATATATAATATAATATGATATTTATTATTGTCACAAGTAGGCTTACATTAACACTGCAATGAAGTTACTGTGAAAAGCCCCTGGTCGCCACATTCCGGCGCCTGTTCGGGTTCACTGAGGGAGAACTCCGAATGTCCAATTCACCTAACAAGCGCGTCTTTCGGGACTGTCCTGAATTTATGAACTGCTTAACTCGCAAGAGGCCTAATGAGCAAAGACACACTTATAGGAGGAAAAATACAATTGCAATGGTGACAAATTCTTTATTGTTGCTTGTTTCTAGATTTGAAGAATTTAAAATGCTCAAGAGATATTCACTGACTGACAATGACGAAGGTAAAATCGCCTCTGTTTATTCCCAACGATTCTATCTCTGATAGGGCCCAATATGGAGGTGTGTAGTTTCAGAGTTAATTAGTTTATATATTCTGCTCCATGGTGGCCGCTACAAATGTTTATTATTATACTTGTTTATTATCATGTTTCATAATGGTAGCTACAAGGTATTTTATATTTTACCACGAATTCTGAAGTTGCATTGTGATTGAAGAAACAGCAATCTCTTCAACAGAAAAATCTATCTGCTCACTCAGAGTTACACTAATCCCCCGTATATATGAATTAAAATTGAAGATTATATATGACAAAAAGATTATTAAATTTCACCTTGAGAGAATAAATATTAGAAAGCCACGTGGATTGACCTTTTACATCTCCGATTATCCTTATAAACATTAATCACACTATGTCTCTGTGATGATTTTACAGCATTCACGATCAATCGTTACTTCGCACTTTATTAAAATACTACCTTCTAGTGATTATATTTTGTACGCAATTAATACTACTTAGGCAACGGCAGCAGTGAGGATAGTTTAAAGGGTTTTTCAAATGAAATTATGGATATCGCCTAGTTTGATAGCACATTCTTGAGGAAACTCGTTGGATTTGCTAAAATGCACACTATTCGGTTTGATTTGTTATAAAGAAAAAAGGTACGCAGCCGACACTGTGCACATCGATAATATCAAAGCAAAGACTAACAAATATAAATTCGGATTGCTTTTTGCATCAGTTCACCCGGAATAAACCCTGCCCGGTTGCTGCTGCTTGCTGCTGCTGGAGAGAGCGCGCGGCCGCAGCCTTCTCCTTTCCTGGGGATGGCCTCACCGAGCCTGGAGAAGCACATGACCCACGTGGGGGGCGGGGTCGGGAAACGCGGTTAACCAATCGGCGGCCGGTTGACAACTGGGCACGCCCTCCACCCCCTCCCCCTCTCCGGCCTCATTTGCATCCTTGGTGCCAGTCAACCAATGACGTCCCGGCGCCCCGCCCCGCCCCCCTCCATTGTGACGTCACCCGCTTCCCGGGGTGGCCGAGCAGCAACAAAACTGGGCTCGGCGATTCTGCACAGTGTGCAACCCATTGGCTGCGGCGGAAAATCCCACCTCATTCACTCCAGCTACATGTCAATGTTACAAGAGAGAGAGAAAAAAAAGACTGTGCAATTAAAGGGACTCAGATCTTTTGTTTTCGGTTGCAATTTAGGTGGGGGAGAAAAAAGCGTGCAGGATTTTTTTCTTTTTTTTTGGCGGAAGAGAGATTAAGCTGGCGGATTTATAATTGATTTCCTCGCATCTTGCCTGATGATGCTTCCAAGCCCGGTCACATCGACGCCATTCTCGGTCAAAGACATCCTGAATCTGGAACAGCAAACGCGCCAGCAAGTGGCCCGTCACTTGCAGCAGAATGCACCGGCTCAGTTCCAGCCGCCGCCTTCGTGCATGCACGCCGCGGGGGAAGCCTCCAGCTTCTCGGAGGGCGAGGAGAAGATCCCCTTTATGAACTCTCTGTCCGTGCACGACAGTCAGGGGGACGTGAGCCTTTCTCCCGAGCTGTATGTTCACGCAGCACTGAGGAGCCCGTGTGAAACCAAGTTGGAAGAGGAGATCCTGGGGGATGAGGACAAGAGTAAGTAGCTGCTAGTGCGGAGTTTTTGTGCAGGGGCCATTTGGAGCAAAGCTATGGTCAACCTGAATCCGTTAAACTGTAAACCTGCAGAACTGAAACGTGCTTACGCTAAATTGCAGCTTCAGAAAAGTTTTGCAAAGGCCGAATTGTTTTGCATTTTTACTTGAATCTGAACCCTTTAAATTTTGATTTCTATGCTCAGCCAGTTAAAATATACCCCCTCCCTCAAGTAATCATTTGAAAATGAAAGGAAAATGACACAGCGTTCGAAATCACTTAAAAAAGTATTTCCCAGGATATTTGGACATAAAATGCACTCTTAAAGTCTCCCGTCAGATTGTATTCATCTGGAAGAGTGTATTTATAAAATATGCTTTGTAATAATCGGTTATTATACAGAAAACACGAGGCCCACATTTCAATTCAGAGACACTAGTGTTATAAACACAGTCCCTAACTGTAATCCGGGTCCTCGAATCAGTTCTGTGTGCTGCGAATTGTCCTCGTTTCCTTGACTTGCAATGTCACTCGACAGTGTCCCTGCTAGCATTTAAACTGTTCAAGCAGGCTCCATAACCGTGCGTCCCATTTTAGGCCTGTGTATGAGGTGAGCACTGACAACGATTAAAGACAAAAAGTTGCTAATCCAGACAGTCAAATAAATATTTCATTAATATTGTACATTGGTGTGTGCGTGGGTGTTCATCCATCTCAAACAGGTCGTTGCTAAAGACGGCGATTAGATCGGTCAGAGGATAGGAAGAATGTGGCATTTTAATGTTTTTTTAACGTCTACAAATGGTAGCGCTCACATTTTAAAATACAGATCTTGGCAACAGATGCGGACTAGTACAAACTTTGAAAAATAATGTGGGTTAATAAATGCACGTGGCGGTTTTATTTTATTTTAAGTAAATTAAATGAGCGACCCCGGGTAATTAAGGAATTGAAAGACAGCATAAAAAGGGACGAGATATGCACATCTGTATATGTTTCGAATTTTCTCCTCTTTTCCCTCGTTTAAGCACTCTGTAAATATCTCTTGATCACTGCGTGATGTTCCTTGCAATGTTATTATAAGTGCAAAACCAATAAAACACTTTTAAAAAAAGGACGAGGTGATATTTTATCCTTTAATTTGAATTTAACATAATTATACAATTGAGCGGCCTGAGGTAGAAGGAGGATACATTTCTCAATCCCAAATATAGTTACAATCGCCTCTTCAAATCGGCCTCATCTAATGTTGGTTGGAACCATTCGCCAGTCGTATCCATTAACTGCTCAGAAATCTTTGCATGGGACTCGGAATTATGTTAACTATTGCTCTAGTATTTTTTTTAATGCGCGGGGTTGTGTTATGGTAGGAATTTACCCTCCCTATTGCAAGGGGTAAGTCCAGCATGCGATTAATGGTTCGGTCATTTTTTTTTTGCAGAAACCTGCACATTGAAAAAATCTCCAGAAAGCGATGACAATAAAGGGGAAGGTGCGGAGCGAGCGAAGCAGAGGCAGAGACGGAAACCCCGCGTGCTTTTCTCCCAGGCTCAGGTGTTTGAACTGGAGAGACGGTTTAAGCAGCAGAGGTACCTGTCCGCCCCCGAGAGGGAACATCTGGCCAACACTCTCAAACTCACCTCCACCCAGGTCAAGATTTGGTTTCAGAACAGGCGCTACAAGTGCAAACGACAGCGGCAGGACAAATCTCTGGAGATCGCCGGCCACCATCACCCACCCCCGCCCAGGCGGGTGGCCGTCCCTGTGCTGGTCCGAGATGGCAAGCCGTGCATAGCAGGATCCCAAAGTTACAGCAGCCCTTACACCGTCGGCGCCAACGCTTACGCTTACAACAGCTACCCCGCCTCGTATGGCAGTTACGGCGGCACCTCGGCGTACAATGCGAACTATAGCTGCACTTACACCAGCATCCCAACCCTGCAGCCTTCCTCGGCACCCAATGCCTTCATGAACGTGGACCTCAGTAATGTAAACAGCGCAATGCAGACGCCGTCTCATCAAGGAGCCGGTGTGCCGGCATGTCAAGGGACTCTACAGGGCATCAGGGCCTGGTAAGGTGACTTGTGAGGCGAGAGCCTTTGGACATTTTTTTTAACGTAGTTCATTTGAAAAATGAAAAGGGGATATAACAAAAAACAGCATTATGATCACATTTCAAGAATGCCCCGCTTGCAAAATCCCTATTGATTGCAGATCGATGGGATGCCATCCGTAAATATTAGCCTGGGTGTTTTATATTGTATATTCTTTTCTAACCCATGTAATTTCCAATCCTATATGGTTCAGTTGTATGTTAGAGTTCTACGGGCAAACCAGCAAAAACATCTTCCACATCCCGCCTTCCAGAGAGGGGCCAAGTCCACAGCAAACTCAGGAAGGGATCCATGAAGAGAATTGATCAACGGAGACAGGGGAATGGGAGAATGCCATCACATTTCGATTGCAGTTGCGTGGGATTTTGTTGTTGTTAAAGGGTGTTTTGCGTCCTTCAGCATAGCTCTCTGCTCCAAGGAAGGGAGACAGAGACGGCATTTATCAGTCGGTGAAAGGACCCTACAAATAACGGACATCAAATGAAAACCGAAAAATTGACATCCAATACAAAGCGACAAGGAATCACTCAGCGGATCAGACAGCATCTGGGGAGAGAGGAACCGCATTTTCTGTTTGTTTTTTAAAATTTCAGATCTCCAGCATAATTTTGATTTTTTTTCGGTTTCCTATTAATTCATCATGGGCTAGGTTGATAAGGCCAGCAATTATTGCCTGTATCGCGTTGCTCTGAGCAGGTAGTGGGCCAGCTTATTGAATTGCAATAGTTTTGATTGGCCGAGACAACGTCAGGGGTGCAACTTAGAATCAACCACTCTGGTGCGGGACTGGAGTCACACACACAGGGCAGTCAGACAGGTAAAATACATGAGTAAAACCACTCGGGGTATTTTTTGTTTACGGACCTTTATAGGTCGTTTTCATTGATGCCAGCTTTTTTAAAAAATAATTTCTAGATTTCGTAAGCCGAATTGTCCAAACCTGCAATGCTGGGACTATGAAGTAACAGTCACATTACACTTACCGTGCCAAACATGGAGGCTCGATTAGTTTTACTCTAACCCTGCCCAATGCGGAACTCCCATCCTTTCCCGCTGTCACAATTGCAAATCAGGGGTTTGCCTCACGCATTGTCGCGGGTTCGGTGCCCGCGCGGTTGAAGGGAAGCGGCGGGAAGCAGAATGTAAATATTCAGAAACATTACTAAAAAGCAAAGCACCGCGACAATATGCGAGCAGGAGCTCCTTTCGCGAGGGGCAGAGAAAGAGAGAGAAAATAATACATAAAGAATGTTGGCCAAAAGTTGTATGGAACGAAATTGTACCTTAGCGATGTGGTTAAATCCGTGCGATAATGTATAAAGTTATGTATATAGCAAAGCTTATTGTCTGTGAAGGCCCCTTCCCCCCAGCTTGTATAATACACTCTGCTGTTCAAAACTGCTGGAATACATACACTAAAGTGGAATTAAGAAAAATAAATAAATGTTGAGGTGCAATATGTTCAGAACGGAGTCCCTTGTGTATTTGCTTTGGGTCCAGTATTTTCGATGGGCGCCGGGTTTAGTATGAATATAACGTTCCGGTAACGTTTCACAGGATGCTGCCACTCTGTATTTCTTTGGGAAGGGAGCGTTTTGATTATAACTCCCCTCTTAAGAAAGCTTCCCAGTAATTGTGTGACTCGTTTAACATTCGTACATCCAGCTAACCGCTCGTCTGAACGTATCTCTATTTTAAACATCCATTTTATTTCTTTTTAAGTGTCGAATGGATAGAACTGGCAAATAGCCCTCCCTCACAATGCGTGGGTCTGCGGGTTGTAAGAGGCCTCGCTGTTTGCATCTTTGCAGTTTTAGTCCTCCCGGCCAACTGCTGGTGAAGCGAGATGTCAGTTTAGAAATGAAATGGACTGGGGCCTTGAGAAATCCCTGCATGTAACAACAACATCAGACGTGCTAACTGTAACAGAAGCGTCATTTTCCATTGACATATGTGTAAGGGGAAATCACTTCTCTTAAAAACGATAGTCTTTTTTTAAGAAATAAGAAACCCTGGGCGAAAGTTAATTCCATTTTTTTCTCAAACGCAGCCATGAAATGTTTATTCAAACGCCGTGTTAAACCGCCCAAAAAACTGCCTTTGTGCGATCGTGTCCTTTGCTAAATTGCCTCGCACAGAGAGGTGGAAAGGCCATCTCCTGCCGCACTCGACATGAATTGTTCATGTGCCAAGCGCCGTGAAAGAGAAAGTTATTATATAGAAAAAAAAAGCCCTTTGAGAGATGTGATTAGACGCCCTAAGTACGCTGAAAGAATGTGCGAGTTAGGCTCCGAAGCACCTACAATGGCTTTTATTAGTTTGGGGAACAAAAGGTGGGTTGTCGGAAGAACGAAGGTTTCGCGTAGACACAAAACCCTAAAGACCCGAGATTGACATTTGTAAATATGCCCCCATTTAATAGGCTGATTAATAGAACGGTGCCCAAATTCTGTTTGCTTTCTTGCGTCTCAAGCCCTCCTCCCCATCTTAACTTTTTGTTTTGTCCGCGGTGAAAGGCGTTTGATTAGGGGAGGGGGAGATTCCTGCAGCAACTCGCCGTCTGAAGGGCGAGAGAACATAGGGTTCAGCGGGAGGCAGGCCGAGCCGAGCAGGCTTATTATTGTTACTAGTCTAGCAACCTGTGCTGGGGCATTTCAGGCGGTTGCAAGTTTCCTTTTCTTCTTGTTTCAACATCACATTAGAAAGAGAGTCAAAGAAATGGCAGGAGCGAAGTTTCTACACGTGCATGGTCTGTATTTGGCATGTGCACGGTCTGTATTAGACATGTGCATGGTCTGTAATAGTCATGTGCACGGTCTGTATTAGACATGTGCATGGTCTGTATTAGACTTGTTCATGGTCTATATTTGGCATGTGCACGGTCTGTATTAGGCATGTGCATGGTCTGTAATAGTCATGTGCACGGTCTGTATTAGACATGTGCATGGTCTGTATTAGAATGTGCATGGTCAGTATTAGACTTGTTCATGGTCTATATTTGGCATGTGCACGGTCTGTATTAGGCATGTGCATGGTATGTAATAGTCATGTGCATGGTCTGTATTAGGCATGTGCACGGTCTGTATTAGGCATGTGCACAGTCTGTATTAGCCATGTGCATGTTCTGTATTTGGCATCTGCACGGTTTGTATTAGTCATGTGCATGGTTTGTATTAGGCATGTGCACGGTCTGTATTAGACATGTGCACGGTCTGTATTAGACTTGTGCATGGTCTGTATTAGGCATGTGCATGGTCTGTATTAGGCATATGCACGGTCTGTATTAGCCATGTACATGGTCCGTATTAGATGTGCGCATGGTCTGTATTAGGCATGTGCATGATCTGTATGAGCCATGTGCATGGTCCGTATTAGACGTTTGCATGGTCTGTATTAGGCATGTGCATGGTCTGTATTAGGCATGTGCATGGTCAGTATTAGGCATGTGCATGGTCTGTATTAGGCATGTGCATGGTCATTATTAGATATGTGCATGGTCTGTATTAGGCATGTGCATGGTCCGTGTTAGGTGTGTGCATGGTCTGTATTAGGCATGTGCATGGTCTGCATTAAGCATGTGCAAGGTCTATATTAGGCATGTATAATTACAGAATATATCCACAAATACAACATTTTATAACGCTATTAAAAATTCAATCAATTGCGCTAGCGGCGTCCTGCTTGACTAAATCCAAACTCTCCCGGGCAGGGGAGAGAGGTCCAGATATCTCACACTCCATCGAAAGCATTTACATGAAATTAAATTGACGCGCGATAGTGAGAAAGTAGGAAATGATATGTCTTCGTGAACTGCTTGTAATACCGCACAGACAGAACTCTAAAATCACAATTATCTCCATCTTCCCTACAAGGCGGAATTGTTGGTACTTACCCCTGATATCAAGATAAAACATTATTTCTGACATTTAAGTTTGCGATTGCCGAATTATATCTGGAGATTGCATCGTTTCTATGTGTTGCATTTTATAAGTATTTAACTAATTAAACTAGTAGGTTTAAACTGCATAAATTTGGGGGCGGGTGGAGGGAGTATATTTCCATGGAAGTATATGAATTATACAGATGGTAAAAAATATAAAATGTAAATGTTCCCTAGTCTCTTAGAGAAACCCGGAATTAGTGATACACACACACAAACTCGTCTCATACTCCCATCCCACCAACACTGCACACACAGATATGCACAGTTACCTAAGTACAGCAATTATTGCTATTTCTGACACGCTCTCGGATGAGGATGTGTACGTTTCGGTACACGCACTCGCGTCCACACAGTGATTAGAAGCACAGGCACTCGTATACCCGCAGAAAGCAAATGTATTCACAATCGCACACGAACAGAATTCCTCACGTAACATAATTCAGACACACAGAAATATAATGAATACATATTCAAACACAGGCTGGATAATGTATATCAACACGTATATTGAGAAACCACAGACACACACAAACACGCAACACACATTGAGACATCACAGACACACTCAGGCACACAAACAAACACTCACACAGACACACACACATATACACACACACGGATACACACACATTGAGACATCACAGACACACTCAGGCACACAAACAAACACACACAGACACGCACACACGCACATTGAGACATCACAGATACACGCAGACAGATACACACACGGACACACACACATTGAGACATCACAGACACGCACACAGGCACACAAACGAACACTCACACAGACACACACACGCACATTGAGATATGACAGATACACGCAGTCATACAGATACACACACGGACGGACACACATTGAGACATCACGGACACGCACACACAGGCACACCAACAAACACTCACACAGACACACACATACACGATACACACACATTGAGACACCACAGACACACACACAAAGGCACACACACAGACGCTCACACAGACACATAGATACACACATACACGGACACACGCATTGAGACATCACAGACACACACAGACACACACACATTGAGATATCACAGCCACACAGACACACACAGGCACACACGCACAGACACAGACACACACACATGGACACAGACACACACGGACGGACACACGCACACACATATTCTCGCCATGCCAGCTCAGTCACCCCGGTAGGCACGGTCTATCTATCTATCTGTCTGTCTATCTTTGTGTCTGTCTATTTAGCTATCTATCTAGCGCTAATATTGGAGCAAGATATGAGTTTAAACACATTTTTTCTGTACCACATTGCGTTTCCTAGTTCGGGAAATTGGGGAGTAAATTGAAATGAAGTCGGAAGTATTTTTGATTCAATGATCACAATAATAATTTCGACAGTTATATGGGGAAGCTGGGTATAGAGGGGTGTGGGCCAAATGCGGGCAATTGGGACTAGCTTAGTGGTAAAAACTGGGCGGCATGGACAAGTTGGGCCGAAGGGCCTGTTTCCATGCTGTAAACCTCTCTGACTCTAATCAGTTGTGTCTGGGAGTTTACTTTAGCTTTCAGCAGCTCTGATCAATACAAGACCGATGTTTCGGAAGCAGGCTGACTGCTCAGTTCCAGAAACCCCTCAAATTATCCAACTCGATCTCCCGGGGATCTAGGTTAGAAATATAATTGGTTTTGTTACGGATTGGGGGTGGGGGGCGGAGGGGTAATAAAGCATAAGCCGCCGTGTTGATTTGCATATCGCAGATCAAATAGACACGGGTAGTTGGGGAAGGTGGCACTTTGCAATGGCCCTGGGGATTGAGTCTGTGGTCAGGAGGTTACATAGAAAGTTACCCCACCCACCACCCTAAACTTCTTGCTGTCAAATTCTCCTTTCCTGAAGCTTTATTAAGCTGTTCGATCCACTTTACCTCTGATATATGAACATTGCACGAATTTATGCCTGGCTTTATTTTCTATGGCCAGTAGTAGCCAGGCAGGAAGGGGTAAAAGGAGACATCCAATGCAGATGCAGATGAGTGGATCCGACACCGGGCTCAGCCCTGCTCAGGAAGGGCTAACTGGAGGGTTTTGCGGTTCTACCTGCACCGGAGTTCGGGGAGAAAGACCATGCGTGAGGATTTACCCTGTAAGATTTACCTGGAGAGTTTACATTGTCCCCACTTCCACCCAGGAGAGACTTTGACCTCCTCTCATGCAAATACAGCAACTCCCATACAAGTTGGAATTGAATATGATACCCATTTTCAAAGACCACCATATATTACTGCAATTCGGGGTCTGTTAATGTGTTTAGACATGGCTTGTTTACAGGGAACACTCATACCGATAATCCCTCAGAGATAAGATGGGCCTGTTGCTGTGATTGTGTGCGAGTCAGTCTAATGGACAGGTAATTGGGGACGAACAATAGGAGGGGTTTTAAATGGTGACTGCTCAGCGGGACGGACCCACTTTCCCGGCTGCTACACTACCGGTGAAACATAGGCTACATTATCAGGATAAGTGGCCCGGGAAGGAGAGCCCCCGCAATGAATCAAAGCAAATAGAGGCGGCGACAGAGTGGCGATGGCCGCGGACCACTTTAGACAAGAGTTGCTGAGTGTTTGTAATGGGAGTTTGCAGATTGGAATCAGCTCAGGTTGTGCAATGCAATCTGTTTTTTTAACCCGCTTCTTGTGGCAAAGCAAGATATATGGACATGGTGAATAGCCAGGGCTAGCAGCAGCGAGGCCATTCCTTTTTGAAGAAGGGCTAGGAACATAAGAACTCGGTGCAGGAGTACGCCATCTGAGCCTGCTCAGCCATTCAATGAGACCGTGCCTGATCTGCTGTGGACTCAGCTCCACTTTCCGGCCTGAACACCATAATCCTTAATCCCTTTATTCTTCAAAAAACTATCTATCTTTATCTTTAAAATATTTAATGAAGGAGCCTCAACTGCTTCACTGGGCAAGGAATTCCATAGATTCACAACCCTTTGGGTGAAGAAGTTCTTCCTAAACTCAGTAGTAAATCTACTTCCCCTTATTTTGAGGCTAGTTCTGCTTTCACCCACCAGTGGAAACAACCTGCCCGCATCTATCCTATCTATTCCCTTCATAATTGTATATGTTTCTATAAGACCGCCCCGCATACTTCTAAACGAGTACAGTCCCAGTCTACTCAACCTCGCCTCGTAATCCAACCCCTTCAGCTCTGGGATTAACCCAGTGAATCTCCCCTGCACACCCTCCAGCGCCAGTACGTCCTTTCTCAGGTACGGAGACCAAAACTGAACATAATACTCTAGGTGTGGCCTCACTAACACCTTATACAATTGAAGCATAACCTCCCTAGTCGTAAACTCCATCCATCTAGCAATGAAGGCCAAAACTCAATTTGCCTTCTTAATCACCTGTTGCACCTGTAAACCAACTTTTTGTGACTCATGCACTAGCACACCCAGGTCTCTCTGCACAGCAGCATGTTTTAATATTTTATCGTTTAAATAATAATCCCTTTTGCTGTTATTCCTACCAAAATGGATAACCTCACATTTGTCAACATTGTATTCCATCTGTCAGACCCTAGCCCATTCACTTAACCTATCCAAATCCCTCTGCAGACTTCCGGTATTCTCTGCACTTTTTGCTTTACCACTCATCTTAGTGTCGTCTGCAAACATGGACACATTGCACTTGGTCCGCAACTCCAAATCATCTATGTAAATTGTGAACAATTGTGAGCCAACACTGATCCCTGAGGGACACCACTAGCTACTGATTGCCAACCAGAGAAACACCCATCAATCCCCGCTCTTTGATTTCTATTAATTAACCAAGCCTCTATCCATGCTACTACTTTACCCTTAATGCCATGCATCTTTATCTTATGCAGCAACCTTTTGTGTGGCACCTTGTCAAAAGCTTTCTGGAAATCCAAATATACCAGATCCATTGGCTCCCCGTTATCTACTGCACTGCTAATGTCCTCAAAAAATTCCACTAAATTAGTTAGGCACGACCTGCCCTTTATGAACCCATGCTGCGTCTGCCCAATGGGAAAATTTCCATCCAGATGCCTCGTTATTTCTTCCTTGATGATAGATTCCAGCATCTTCCCTACTACCGAAGTTAAGCTAACTGGCCTATAATTACCCGCTTTCTGCCTACCTCCTTTTTTAAACAGTGGTGTTACGTTTGCTAATTTCCAATCTGCCGGGACCACCCCAGAGTCTAGTGAATTTTGGTAAATTATCACTAGTGCATTTGCAATTTCCCTAGCCATCTATTTTAGCACTCTGGGATGCATTCCATCAGGGCCAGGAGACTTGTCTACCTTTAGCCCCATTAGCTTGCCCATTACTACCTCCTTAGTGATAACAATCATCTCAAGATCTTCACCTGTCATAGCCTCATTTCCATCAGTCACTGGCATGTTATTTGTGTCTTGCACTGTGAAGGGAGCCGGAACGAAAGAGATAATGAACAAGTCTTATATTAACCCAGAGGGCTGTGGGGGAGCAGTCACTGTGTAGGTTAAACACAGTAATCGATAGATCTTTAGATATTGGTGACATCAAGGGATCCGGGGAGAGTGGGGGAAGATCTAGCTTCTAGCTGAGTGGTGGAGCAGGCTTGAGGGGCCGAATGTCCTATCCCTGCTCCTATTTCCTATGTTCCTATATTATTAAATACAGGGATATAAATGTATTACTGTGGCAGAATATTTACAATCATGTTCATTTGCCGAATGAAAAACGCAGGGTTGTTCATTCTTTAAGCTGTAGTTAACTTCATGCAATGTGAACTCTGCTCCAAGACATCTCCACCATTTATTGACTTTTCAGCAGAACTGCACCGCCCCCCCCCCCCCGCCCCCTCCCCACGCACCCAACATCAACCAGGGAGAGGCCAGATGTAGGGGGCTCTCTGGAATGGAAACATTGCCTTGGAGGTCGAGAAAGCTCTGGGTCACTGTCCGTGTGGAGTTTGCACATTCTCCCCATGTCTGCATGGGTTTCACCCCCACAACCCAAAGATGCGCAGGGTAGGTGGATTGACCACGCTAAATTGCACATTAATTGGAAAAATGAATTGGGTACTCGAAATTATAAGCGAAAGAGAAAACCCAACTTTAATCGAACCATACAATTCATTTTGAAACTATTCCCATTTAATAAAACTTTTCAGTCAATTATGATGTACATTTCCAAATAGACTAAAGGGGAAATGGGGGTGGAGGGTGACCCCAAGCCAACAGTTCATTGTGGAGGCCGAAGGAGCAAATGTTTTATTTCACATTCTCATCTTGGTGTCTGAGTCAGACCCAGAGCCATTTTGATGAAAGAGCAAAGGAGCGAGGCAGTGAGGGTCTCACCTAGGCGTGGGAGGGGGGGTTGTGCTAAATTAATAATAATAATCGCTTATTGTCACAAGTAGGCTTCAATGAAGTTACTGTGAAAAGCCCCTGGTCGCCACATTCCGGCGCCTGATCGGGGGAGGCCGGTATGGGAATTACAAAGGGGGTTTCGGGAGTAAACCAGGAGGAAGTTAGTCTGTCAGGGGAGTGGCAGGTTTAGGATAGTTGAAGTGAAGATTGAGCGAGGGGAAGATTTTATTTTGCTCAGTGGATTGTTGTAAGCTGGGTTGCACTCTCTGAATGGGCGAAGGATCTCGATTCAATAGTGAACTTTTCAACAGGGGGTTGGAGAGATATCTAGAAATAAATCAATCCCGCGGACAGCGGGGTTTGAAGCGAATCGGCTAACTCTATCAAACAGAGAGGACTGAATGGATGCCCTCCTTCTGTACCTATGACTGTGCAAACTTAGTACAGAGAAAGAGCAAATGGAAAGTGTGCAGAGGCAAGCGGGGAGAGGACGTTCTAATGTCATATTAAATACAACACCCAGTGAAATTCACAGTTAGACTGACCAGCTAGCAAGCCAGAAAGCGCTGTTTTAATTCTATCCACACCAATGATTTGGGAATGGACCGCAATGGAAACATCCTCTGAAAGTGCACGTCGAAGGTAATCCTATCACACAAATAAGATGCAAATATTAGCGGACGGCACCTTTCCAGTGATTTAATTAAACTAATTCCTGGCGTCGGTTCCAAATGGAGGGGTAGACCAGAACGAAAACATCGACTCATGTTGGATTGAAATTGAAAACTCACTGTGACAAAATAAAACGTACTTCCCGAAAAACGAATTCACCCCCATTCTGATTCAGGGGCGATTTTTAAAATATACATCCACATTTTTAAAGTCGCAGTATTTAAAGAAAGTTGAATATACATATTTGACCTACCACGTGTATGGACCTGTATGAACGCACCCTGGCCTCGTCACCACCTCTACGGCTCTGCACATTTGTTCAGACTCTCTCGTCAACAGAGAAACAATGGCCCCAGCCAGCTGACAAACACAAATATCGTTCACAATCTGTCACTGGGCCATCGAGTCGTGAGTTGATGCCCCCCCTCTTTATTCTACATTCTCCAACCTTGGTGTTTGTACATTCGGCTTTCCGCAGGTAATACCATTCCAATAGAAATTGAAATAAACCAGGACAGCGGAGACGCAATGTTGATGTTGAACAGACAACAGGAGCATTTCAACACACTGACCCAAATGGACAGCGGCCTATTCCTTACCGGAGGCTGCACAAATGTGTGACAACATGTTCCAGATATGAGCAGATACCTATAGATAAGACCCGAGTAACAATTAAAGGTGCTGCCTGCTCCAACCTTGCCCTTACACTACAGTCACCACACCCAATTCGCTCTTCATTGTGCCCCATTCAAGATCCACCCTCTGGACTCAATGCTGAAATTATTCAATGAATGACTTTTCTGACGTACCAACACCTGTCTGTGTTGCCTCTCTCGCCCTCTGTCTGTCTTTTGCTGTCTCTATCTCTTTCTAGCCCTCTCTCTCTCGATGTCAATCTCTATGAATGTCTGTCTTGTGCTCTCTGTCTCTCTTTCTCGCGCTCTCTCTCTCTCTCTCTATGCCAATCTCTATGACTGTCTGTCTTTTGCTCTCTCTATCTCTTTCTCCCTCTGTCTCTCTCTATGTCAATCTCTCTGTCTGTCTTTTGTTCTCTCTCTCTTTCTCGCTCTGTCTCTCTCTCTATGTCAATCTCTCTGACTGTCTTTTTCTCTATCTATTTCTCGCTCTGTCTCTCTCTCTGTCTGTCTCTCGCTCCCTATCTCTTTCTCGCGGTCTCTCTCTCTCGCTCTCTTTCTTTCGCTCTGACTTGCTCGCTCTATCTCATTCTCCCTCTGTCTCTGTTTCTTTCTCGCTCTGTGTCTCTGCCTCACGCTTTCTCTCTCTCTCACATATTCGAAAACGCACACATATACCCCGAGACTGACACAGGGACACTCAGACGCAGGCACATACGTTATATTTTCTTTGAAAAGTTCACCAGCACCAGTCCAGCGAAGAATAACCATTCCAGCAGCTGAATAGGTCCATACGGGCGGATGGTGATGGTCGGGGTGTATGGGGGGGGGGGGGGGGGTGGATGAGGGGCCTGGGGTGGTGGTGATGGTTGGGGTGGGATGGATGGGGGGAGGGGGATGGATTGGGGGCTGGGGTGGTGGTGATGGTTAGAGTGGGGTGGATGGGGAGGCTGGAGTGGTGGTGGTGATGGTTGGGGTGGGGTGGATTGGGGGGTGGATGGGGGAGGGGGGTGGATGAGGTGGTGTTGGGTAAAATAGATATCTTTTGCATATATGTATCAATATGTGTGTGAATGTGTGTGTGTATATATGTGTGTGTGTGAATGTGTGTGTTTGTATGTGAATGTGTGTGTTTGTCTGTGTGTGAGTGTGTGTGTGAGTGTGTGTGTGTGAGCGTGTTGGTGTGTGTATGAGTGTGTGTGAGTGTGTGTGTTTGTGTGAGTGTGTGTGTGTGTTAATGTGTGAGTGTGTGTGTGTGAGTGTGTGTGTGTATGAGTGTGTGTGTGTGAATGTGTGTGTGTGTGAATGTGTGTGTGAGTGTGTGAGTGTGAGTGATTGTGTGTGTGTGTGTGTGTGAATGTGTATTTGTGTAAGCATGTGTGTGTGTATGAGTGTGAGTGTGTGCGAGAGAGTGTGTGTGTATGTGTATGAGTGTATGTATGTGTATGAGTGTGTGTGTGCGAGTGTGTGTGTGAGAGAGTGTGTGAGTGTGTGTATGAGTGTGTGTGTGAGAGAGAGTGTGTGTGTGAGAGAGAGTGTGTGTGTGTGAGAGAGAGAGTGTGTGTGTGTGTGTGCGAGTGTGAGTGTGTGTGAGTGTGTGTGTGAGAGAGTGTGTGTGTGTGTGAGAATGTGTGTGTGTTGAGAGCAGGGGTTAAGATATTGTAACTTGGCCAGTGACAAACTCTCAGGATGTCTGTGTAAACGCAGCTCACTCTGAGATCAATTTCAGAGTCTGATAGCTGCCCTCGGCTCGCCAATGGCTGCATATCCTCACAGAGGTTACCCATCGCGGCAGAAACACCGCTTCCCGAAACAAAAACACCAGGAAATTACACTTTTTATTTCTCTGACTGAATTATCAAAGTATTTCTAATCGCTCCGTTGTCAGCGAGATGAATGGAAGTGTAATGGGTAATTACAGTGTGGAGGGAGAGAATGATGGGGTGGGAAGCGGGATGGGGTGTCGGTGAGAATGAAAGATGGAAATTTTCCAGGATTAGAGCGGATGGAATATGTCAGTTACCATGGAAATCGAGTTGATCCTACAAACACCCACCCACACACCCATCCACCCACACACACAATACACACAACACACAACAGCTGTAAAACATACTGCTTCTCAGAAACAAAAAATCAGAGATATATGATCACATTCCGGATCTAACTCTCCCACATTCCCGACAGTCATTCAAATGGAGGGTGGGGAGGGGGAGAGGTGGGGGGGTCAGCACTCTCCATGTGTTGTACCCCCACCCTCTCCCTCCCGGCTCTGTTTCCTGGCAGAGTGCAGTGTGCCCCCCCCCCCTCCCCCTCCCCCCGTCCCCCCTGTGCTGGTCCCGGGTAAGCCACTGGCTGGAGTGAGAAGCCACTTGCCTCACTCGCTACTCCGCCAGCTGAGTAACGCGGCGGCTCTGCGGTTATAACACCCCCCCCCCCCCCCCCCCCCCATGCTCCCAGCTGCTGACATGACAAAAAAAAGTTTGGTGTCTTGACCACAGCACACCCAAACCTGGAGATACAGAGTAACGGGTGAGGAACCGTCAGAATTCTCTCGTTAACTCCTCTCTCTGTGTTTGGCTCCCTGTGTGAGGCTCTCTCTACCCTCCTATCTGTGTATATCTCGCCCGCCCCCCACACACACTTTCTATTTCTCGTCCCACTTGTCTGTCCATCTGTGTGTGACTCTCTGCCTGTTTATTTCTGTCTCTACTGGCCTGTCCCTAATTGTCTCCCGCTCTCTTTTTCTCTCTCTGACCCCCTCGCTTCCCAGGTGCAATACTATTCTCTCCAATTATTGACGTGGAGATGCCGGCGTGGGACTGGGGTGGGCACGGTAAGAAGTCTCACAACATCAGGTTAAAGTCCAACAGGTTTGTTCGGAATCACTAGCTTTGGGAGCGCAGCTCCTTCATCTCTGCCCCTGAACCTGCCTCTCCCCCAACGCTTGGGTTATCCGCATCATCTTCGTGGATTGCCCCTCTGTGTGGAGCGCCTCTTTATTTCTGCACGTTTGTCTCCCTCAATCCCTCTTGCCTTTTTGTGTTCCTGCACCTCGTCTGTCCCCCCTCTGTAACTCTTTCCCCTCTAAAGCTCCCTGAATCCATGCCCCCTTGTGCCTGACTCTTTTCAAATTCTGGATTTTAAGGATTTTTTAATAAACATTGAATTGGGGAAGAAAAATAAAACATTTGCAACTATTACCCCCCCCCCCCCCCACACACACACACACATACAACTTTCCACTCTTGTGTAACACCGCGATTGTCGTTTCAAGTGTAGCCCTGAGCATCACCTCTCAAGAATACATAATATTTCTAACTTTTGTTTAGTTCTGCAACAGCTCTCGAAACTGTACAAGTCCGGGCTGAAGGTTTGGGGCAAGTGTAAGTACAGTTAATCCAGCTGCTGTCAAGCCTTAATCCGCATTTAAAAAAAAACCCACTGCATTCTGCACCAAGAGCTTTTCCAGCCAAGTGACTTCACTGATGTCAAGGGCCTGGTTTTGGGGGATTCGTCATTTTTGTAAACCTACTCTGAACTCCCTGGCCAACAACATCTGAAAAAGAAAGCTCCACGTCTGCTTAATTGACACATCAAAGAGAGCAAGGGGATGAGTTGACGTGTGAGGCGGCGGCGAACAATGAATTCGCATTCGCACCAAATTCAACGCCCCAACCAAACAGCAAGCCACCACCTTCAAATGTTCAAATACTTTGACCTCATTTTCTTCTGACATGAGCAAGCCCTGGTCATGCAAAGACTCTCATTTTAAGCTGCGGTTGTTTTATGTGGCCTTAAAGGGTAGAATTGAAAAAACTCTGGAAACAGGTTTGTGAATCTATACTTGAAAATGCAGACAGTTCGCCAGATACTTAATATTTCAATTCCACCCACGATGTTCTCCGCGATACCACCAGATGGCGCACGTTCCTAATGTATGCGGCTAAACGGGAAATACTTCGTCTTAACATAGGGTTCCAAGTTAAAACGTACATACTACGAATGTACCTTCAAATATTTTGTCTTTAGCGTCGCAATCTCACCTCTGAGTCAAAAGATTGTGGGTTTGGCTCCCCCTACAGAGACTTGGGAGCATAATGGAGGTTGGCATGCCTGTGCTGAAAGGAGGCCATTCAGCCGATCGAGTCCACAATGGCCTCCTTGAAGGAGAATTCTACCTAGTCCCACTCCCCTGCCTTATCCCTGTAACTTTGCACATTCTTTCTTTTCAAATAGCAATCCAATTCCCTGTCGAACACCTCGATTGAAACTACCTCCAACACCCTCTCAGCAAGTTCGTTCCAGACTCCAACCATCCTCTTGGTGATTTTTCTCTCCCTGTACCTAAGGCAGCTGTTGCCTTTGGGGTGGGGGTGGGGGGAGGGGGAGAGGGGGAGAATAAACTGGGGTCATGTTTCCCTGAAAATATTCCATTGCCACTAGACGGTAACCTGGCCAACATTCCTCCCCCAGTACCTGCCACCAAAAGCAAAGAGAAAATACTGAAGATACTGGAAATCTCAAATAAAAACAGAACATGTTGGACACAGTGAGCGGGTGGAGAGAGAGAGTTAACATTTCAGATGGATGGGCTTGTGTCAGCTCTGGATTCATGCCACCAAAAACATATTGTTTGGTCGTCACTGCCTGTGCGTCCATCCCCAATTGCCCCTTGAACTGAGTAGCTTGTTCAGCCATTTCAGAGGGCAGCTAAGAGATAACCGCTTTGCAATTGGTCTGGAGTCACATGTAGGCCAGACCAGGTAAGGGCGGCAGATTTCCTTCCCTGAAGGACATCAGTGAACCAGGTGGGTTTGTACAAACAATCAATGGCGGTCACTACTACGGAGACAAGTTTACATTTTCCAGATTTATTAATTGAATTTAAATTCCACTAACTGCCCTGGTGGGGGGGGGGGGGGGGGGGGGGGGGGGGGGGGGCTTGTTCAGTCCGGGGGATGGAGGTGTAGTGTTATTGTCACCAGACGAGTAGTTCAGAGCAAGCCACTGGGAAACCTTGGTTCAAATCCCACCACGTCAGATAGTGAAATTGGAATTCGATAAAAATAAAAGCTTACATCTTCTGGCCTACACGTGACTCCAGATCCGCAGCAATCTGGTTGATTCTTAAAAATTGTGATGAGCAATAAATGGAACAAATTAGGGTCAAATGGCCTCTGCCTACAAGGTAACAATTCTGTGGTTTGATTTATGGGACCTCCTTTTGTATACATTGGCGACAGCCACTGCATCTCAACAAAATATTTAATTGGTTGGGCAGCGTGCTCAGTAAATACAAGTCATTTCCTTAACGTATAAAAAATGTGCTTTCAGACATATTACCACCTCATTGTTTTGCTCTTGTGAAACATAATAACAGCCTCTTAAAGTATACTTTCAGAATACCAGCCTCTTAAAACATGCTTACTCATTACTTTTTAATACATCCTGCCAAGATCTTCCACCTAGTCTTTATTTTCTTCATAGAATCATAGAATCCCTACAGTGTAGGAGGAGGCCATTCAGCCCATCAGGTCTGAACAAGCACTTACCTAAACCCACCCACCCTGCCCTATCTCCGTAACACCACTTAAGGACACTTCAGTATGGCCAACCCACCTAACCTGCACATCTTGACACCATCCAGGACAAAGCAGCCCGCTTGATTGTTCCCCCTTCCACAAACATTCAAACCCTCCACCACCGATGAACAGTGGCAGCCATGTGTACCATCTACAAGATGCACAGCAGTAACTCACAAAGGTTCCTTAGACAGCACCTTCCAAACCCATGACCACGACCATCTAGAAGGACAAGAGCAGCAGATACCTGGGAACCCCACCACCTGGAGGTTCCCCTCCAAGCCACTCACCACCCTGACTTGGAAATATATTGCTGTTCCTTCAATTTCGATGGGGCAAAACCCTGGAACACCATCCCTACCAGCATAGTGGGTGTACCCTGCACCCCAGGGACTAGAGCGATTCAAGACGGCAGCTCACCACTACCTCCTGAAGGGCAACTAGGGATGGGCAATAAATGCTGGCCTAGCCAGCGACACCCACATCCCATAAATGGATATTTTTTAAAAAACAACAGAAGTAGAACTTGGATCAGCAGGAATGAATTCAGTCTCGAATAAACCCTGTACTAAGATTGGACAGTGTTCCATTCTTTATTGTTCTCTCGTTTACCTGATCAATTATGGTGTGTCCCAAAGCACTCTATCAAGTCAGGCCACTGTTGTAATACAGGACGCACGCCAGCCAATATACACTCCCACAAACAGTAGCAGCGATCATGACCAGAGAATGTGTTTTCGTGAGGTTGGTTGAGGGACAAATATTATCAGGAATGAGTGATGGTGGTGGCGGGGGGAGACGGGTGGGATGTGAAAGGCTGAGAGGAGCTCTAACCAACTGGTGAAATGGAGATTTACATAGGAACATAGAAAATAGGAGCAGTTGGAGGCCATTCGGCCCTTCGAGCCTGCTCTGCCATTCATGAGGATCATGGCTGATCATCCAGCTCAGTAGCCTAATCCTGCTTTTTTCCATATCCTTTGACCGCCTTTGCCCCAAGTGCTATATTTAACTGCTTCTTGAAAAGAGAGTGTTTTGGTTTCAACTGCTTACTGTGAGTTGCACAAGCTCATCACTCTCTGGGTGAAGAAATTTCTCCTCATCGCTGTCCTAAATGCTCCACCCCATATCCTCAGACTGTGACCCCTGGTTCTGGACACCCGCACCATTGGGAACATCCTTCTTGCATCTACCCTGTCTAGTCCTGTTAGAATTTTATATGTTTATATGAGATTTGAATTGGAGAAAATAACAGAACCATTTGTTTGGAGTTATTGCCTTCCTAAGAGGTGATAAAATGATCCAGTATGACCTTATTATTGATGATGGAAGCTCCGTAGAGTGGTTTACCCTCCCAGCTCATGGATAAGTGGGTATTTTGTATGTCTAACACAGCTGTGTGGACCAATAATATTAAATGTGTTTGAAGAGCCAGGGACTGACACCCTCTATTAAAAAAATGGATGTATCATTGCTGGTAATTATTCTGTGTTGCGATTTCATTTTTTAAAAAATTAACTACTTTGAGGTCATTGAATCAATTCAAACATTGGCCAATCATTTGACAGTGTGGAATTTCTATTTCAAGTGCCGCACTCTGGGAAAGGTTAATTCCCCCCATTCTAAAGGGTCAAGATCATGCAGTCTGTTCACTGATAAAGTTTACATGGGAACAGGATGGAAGAAAAGACCTTTTCTTTTTTGGCTTGTTTTCTTCACTCTCATTTTCAGAGACAGATTTTCTTTTGAATCCATCAGTACGCTCCTTGGTGGCCTTTTGGGAATCCAGAAACTCCTGAATCAACTCTGGGCAATCTAAATTATCCTCTGGCTCCCATGTATTGTCTGCATTTCTGTGTATCGATAAATCGGAGGAGGATGGTAGATGTATGGATTTTAGCTGGATAGATAGGTAGATGGGTGGATAGCAAGGTAGGTAGATCGATTGATCATAGATACATAGATCAATCAATAAAAGATGGATAGACAGAAATAGATAGATAGATGGATGGATCGATCAATAATAGATAGATAGAGAGATCATTGATAGATGGACGTGGCGACTTGAGGCTTTTCACAGTAACATTGTTGCAGTGTTAATGTAAGCCTACTTGTATGAACGGACAGAACCGAATTGCCGATATTTGCTTCGTCTCAATATGTATCCACACCAATACAACCGGATAATTTATGTTCCATTTAGTTGGGTCGAATCGTTACATAAATGATTGAATTACCGGTAATAAATGACGGTGGCCGTCCAGTTTTATCCCAAAGCTGGTTAACTTCAACTTCAGTCTCAATATAGGGCTATGGATGATAAAATAGATCCAATCTCTTGGATACAAAGAGGAAGTATCCACCCCAGCAACTTTCTGAATATCTTTAGCGACCAGGAACCCCGGCCGGGTGGTGTAAACCTGGACAGTAGCATGTAGGAGGAGGAAGTGTGTGTCCAGGCATTCTCCCTGGAAACAATGCAGACTCGAATGCTTGGAGAGAAAACAGGTAAATATTCCAGCTGATCCAACCTTGGTCATGTGTCAATCCCTCTGTGAGAAATTGGAATCGCTCCGGGTGTATTTGGTAAGGTGCGTCCTGGAGCTGCGGGAGACTCTGGTATTCGCTGCTCCCTCTCTGAATCTTCAACAACAAGTGGAATATTCTCTATTTCTCACATCCCTCCATTTATTTATTTCACGGAATAAGGTGTGGTTGGGAGGCCGGCATGTATTGCCCATTCTCATTGCCCTTCAGAAAGTGATAGTGAGCTGCCTTCCACAACATCTGCACTTCCGGTGGTGCAAATAAAAATAAAAAGGAACCTGCTCACAATCACTGTATGCTCACAATCACTGTATGCTCACAATCACTGTATGGACTGACAATCACTGTATGGACTGACAATCACTGTATACTCACAATCACTGTATGCTCACAATCACTGTATGCTCACAATCACTGTATGGACTGACAATCACTGTATACTCACAATCACTGTATGCTCACAATCACTGTATGCTCACAATCACTGTATGGACTGACAATCACTGTATACTCACAATCACTGTATGCTCACAATCACTGTATGGACTGACAATCACTGTATACTCACAATCACTGTATGCTCACAATCACTGTATGGACTGACAATCACTGTATACTCACAATCACTGTATGCTCACAATCACTGTATGGACTGACAATCACTGTATACTCACAATCACTGTATACTCACAATCACTGCATAAATTAAAAATCACTGTATACTCACAGTCACTGTATATTCACAATCACTGTATAAACTAACAATTACTCTATACTCACAATCATTGTATACTCACAATCATTTTATACACACAATCACTGTATAAACTAAAAATCACTCTATACTTACAATCATTGTATACTCACAATCACTGTATGGACTAACAATCACTGTATAAACTAACAATCATTGTATACTCACAATCATTGTATACTAACAATCACTGTGTACTAACAATCACTCTATACTCACAATCACTGTACAAACTAACAATCATTGTATACTCACAATCATTGTATACTCACAATCATTGTATACTCACAATAATTTTATACTCACAATCACTGTAAACTAACAATCACTGTATACTCACAATCATTGTATACTCACCATCATTGTATACTTACAATCACTGTAAACTAACAATCACTGTTTAAACTAACAATCACTCTATACTCACAATCATTGTATACTCACAATCACTGTATGGACTAACAATCACTGTATAAACTAACAATCACTGTATACTCACAATCATTGTATACTAACAATCACTGTGCACTAACAATCACTGTATAAACTAACAATCACTGTATACTCACAATCATTGTATACTATAAATCACTCTATATTCACAATCACTGTATACTCACAATCACTGTACAAACTAACAATCACTATACTCACAATCATTGTATACTCACAATCATTTTATACTCACAATCACTGTAAACTAATAATCACTGTATACTCATAATCACTGTATACTCACAATCACTGTATACTTTTATAAACATCAATGATAAAATCCATGTCCAGGTAATCTTCCCATCCTCCCACGGCACACACACACATACTAATAATAATAATCTTTATTGTCACAAGTAGGCTTACAATAACACCGCAATGAAGTTCCTGTGGAAAAAACCCTCGTCGCCACATTCCGGCGCCTGTTCGGGTACACAGAGGGAGAATTCAGAATGTCTAATTCACCTAACAGCACGTCTTTCGGGACTTGTGGGAGGAAACCAGAGCACTCGGAGGAAACCCACGCAGAAACGGGAAGAACGTGCAGACTCCGCACAGACAGTGAGCCAAGCTGGGAATTGAACCTGAGATCCTAGAGCTGTGAAGCTACCGTGTACATACACTTACATTCACAAGCACACACACTCATACTCACTTCACACACTCACACATTTATTTTTTTATTTACAGTACCGAATTCTTTTTTCCAATAGAGAGACAATTTAGCATGGCCAATCCACCTAACCTGTGCATCTTTGGGTTGTGAAGGCGAAACCCACGCAAACATGGGGAAAATGTGCAAACTCCACAGAAAAAGTGACCGAGGGCCAGGATCGAACCTGGGCAATGTGAATCGGCAGTGCTAACCCTGCATCACTGTGCTACCCACACACTCCTACATTCATACTCACATTAACACACACACATGCTCAAATCCACACACACACACATATGGACATGCACGGACATGCACACATACACACACAGACACGCACACATACACACCCATATGCACACACATTCACAAACACATTCAGGCACAGGCACACACAGGGACACACACAGGGACACATATTCACTACACAAACGCTCACAAATACACATGCTCACACAAGCACTAAAACACACACACACTCACATTCACAAATTCACACATACATTGGACACACACTGGCACAGTGACACACAGACACACGGACATACGCAGACACTCACACATACTCACATTTACACACACACACAGGGACACTCCTCACAAAAATACACAAACACTCAAACACATTAACACTCACATTAACAAATCTCACACAGTCACATTCACAAACACACTTAGACACACATACACACGCACACTCTCACACACACTCACAAACACACACTCACATGTGCACACATATTCAGACTCACAAACAAACATATA
Source organism: Scyliorhinus torazame (assembly GCF_047496885.1). NCBI lineage: Eukaryota > Metazoa > Chordata > Chondrichthyes > Carcharhiniformes > Scyliorhinidae > Scyliorhinus > Scyliorhinus torazame. The sequence continues at coordinate 185,914,701 of NC_092722.1, forward strand.
CACCCACACACAGGAACACACACTCACAAACTCTCAAACACATACACAAACTCTCTCTCGCACACACTCACATTCCCAAACACACTCAGAAAGACATACACTCTCTCACACACACATACACAGGGACACACACTCACATAAACATCCACTCATATTCACAAACTCACGTTCAGACACATACACTCATCACACACAGGGACATACATAAACACACACTCAAATACGTGCACACACATATGCACACACATCAAATTCACGACACACTCACAAACACGCAAACACATACACACTCACATTCACAAACGCAGACTCTCACATACGCTCACAGACACAACCACACACACAAACACTCACTCTCACATACACTCACACTCACATAAGCACACACTCTCACATACACATGCTCACACACATTCACATTCACTCAAACAAGCACACACTCTCACATACATTCACACACAAGCTCATACACACACACAAACACACATTCTCACATACAGTCACGCACTTGCTCACTAACACTCACACAAACATATACTCTTACATACACTCACACACACACAACCACACACTCTCAGAGACAGATTTAAAAAGATAAATATTTCCAACTTGGTCAATACGACAATATAAATAAATTTGTGTCTGAAAGAGAAACACAGGCCATTGCTTCACCTCAATTCTAACGTTGCAGCGGCCTCGCTGTAATTCTCTACGATTAACCTCATGATACAAGAACCAGTAGAGCACCAGAGTGTCACTACACCGGCACCACACCAACCTATGGATGATTTATAACGTTATCCTGTGTATGTGTGAAATAGGTTTGCATTGTAAAAATTCTCTCCACTGAAGATCCTTGCAGCAAGAATTGTAACAAATCTTTAATTCTAACAGTCACATGAAATGAAGGATGCAGTTCTGACCCACTGAATGACTGTGATATCAGCAGCACTGTGGGCAATACACAATAATTAGGGTTGACAAGTTCTTACCATGTAACAAACAGCAGCACCCCACAAAAGATACTTTGACAGTTATCCCTCTTCTGTCTACCAGAGCAAAGGTTAAACGCAGCAATATTGTAGCAACAATAATTTGTCATAATTGCAGCAACAATTTTGTTAAGGGTAGGGCATGTTTGACCAACTTGATTGAATTTTCCAAAGAGGTGACCAGGTGTGTAGATGAGGCAAATGCATTTGACGTAGTCTACTTGGACTTCAGAAAGGCTTTTCATAAGGTTCCACATGGGAGGCTGATGGCGAAGAGCCCATGGGATCCAAGGAAATTTGGCAAATTGGATACAAAATTGACTGAGTGGCAGGAAGCAGAGGGTGATGGTCGAGGGTGTTTTTCTGACTGGACACCTGTGTCCAGTGGGGCCCCGCAGGGATCAGTGTTGGGGCCCCTGCTGTTTGTGGTTTATATAAATGATCTAGGTATGAATGTCGGAGGGTTGATCAGTAAGTTCGCCGATGATACAAAAATTGGTGGGGTGGTAAATAGTCAGGAGGATGGCCTTCGATTACAGGAGGATATAGACGGGCTGGTCATATGGGCTGATCAGTGGCAAATGGAATTCAATCCGGATAAGTGTGAGGTGATGCACTTGGGCAGTACAAACAAGGTAAGGGAATACATGATGAATGGCAGGACCGTGGGAGGCACCGAGGATCAGAGGGACCTGGGTGTGCATGTACACCGGTCCCTTAAGGTAGCAGAGCAGGTGGATACAGTGGTTAAGAAGGCAAATGGTATACTTGCCTTTATTAGCTGAGGCACTGAGTTTAAGAGCAGGGAGGTTGCACTGGAACTGTATAAAACATTGGTTAGACCACAGCTAGAGTATTGTGTGCAGTTCTGGAATCCATGTTATAGGAGATTTATGATAGCACTGGAAAGGTAGCAGAGGAAATTTACCTGAATGTTGCCTGTGTTGCTAACTTTGGTTGGCTCTTAATTCGTTGCCCGTTGGGTCTTTACTGAATTTGCTCTGTTTCTATAACCTTTGCTCTAGAGTCGCCAGGTATCTTTATGATACCGCCACGAGGTTCAAGTTCAAGTACTGATCAATAACTCAACACACCAATTAGTAAGATTCAAATCAAAACACATTTATTATACACAGTAAATCACTACTCATGCATAAACTCTACTTTCTAGACTATTCCTATCACTAAAAGGCCTATACTTAGCTTCGGAATTGGCCCACCAGGTCAGGGGAACAAATGGCCTTTCGTTCGATTCATAGTCTGCAGGATTCAAAAGTTGGTATGGACTGGCAGCTAGAAGCGCCTATCTCGTAGCGAGCGTTGACTGGAGACTTACTTGGTTGATGCGGCAGCTTGGACAGGTCACTCTCACGGGTTGATTCGAGTTGCTGAGTGACCCTGCCAAGAAGGACGATTTGAACTTGGGGACTCTACTTTATAGTCCCCAGGGGCTTCACGCCCCTTTGGGGCGGACCCCGTATCTGGTTCCAAGTGATTGGACTGTGTTCCGATCACTTGGATCGATTTCTCCAATACTGGGGTTGTTCCCTGATCGCTGGGCGGTCCCCAAGTGTCCGTTGGCCTTCCTTTGTCTTGGCTCCTGCTGGCGCCGAGGAGTCTGGCTTGGCCTTATTCACCTTACATGGTTCAATTGTACCCAGGGATCGTTCATTAATATGCAGATGGCTGCTGGTTTCAGTGCTGTCTGGTTTTTGCAAGTTCCAATACACAGGATTTCTGCACTTGCTCGTTTTTGCCTGTGTTGGCTGAATTTCCCTGTAGTCTTTGCGGATCTCCATTTTAAGTCGGGAAGTGGCCAACCCAGGTGGCTACACCTGGGCTGGAGAGTTTCAATTATGAAGAGAGATTGTATAGACTGGGGTTGTTTTCCTTGGAGCAGAGGAGACTGAGAGGGGACATGATTGAGATGTATAAAATTATGAGAGGTTATAGCTGGAGTAGACAGGGGGAAACTTTTCCCCATGGTGGAGGGATCAATGACCAGGGGGCATAGATTTAAGGTAAGGGGCAGGAGGTTTAGAGGGGATGTGAGGAAAAATAGTTTTACGCAGAGGGTGGTGAGAGTCTGGAACTCACTGCTTGAAAGGGTGGTGGAGGTAGGGACCTTCTTAACATTTAAGAAGTATTTAGATGTAGACTTGTGATCCCAAGACAGATAAGGCTATAGGCTAAGTGCTGGAAAATGGGATTAGAAGAGTTTGATGGTTGTTTTTGCCCGGCGCAGATGTGATGGACCAAAGGGCCTATTCTGTGCTTAGGAATCTATGATTCTATAACATCAATACCTCCAATCTGCACCCATCCAGAGCTCTAAGAAGTCATGCAGACCTGTGACATTAACGCTGTCTCTCTCTTTCTCTCGCCACTAAGGTTTTTCCAATGTTTTCTGTTTTTATTCCCAACTTCTCCAATCTATCCTCAGAATTTAAGTTCCTTATCCCTGATACAAATCTCATGTTTTTTTCAATTTCAATCTCTCCAACGCTCCAATGCCTTCACATCCTTCCTCAAGTGCGGCACCCCGAACTGTACACAATACTCCAGCTGAGACTGAACTCACAGGCAGTGAGTGTGGCACGGTGGGGCATGGGTTAACAATGCTGCCTCACTGTACCAGGGACCCCGGTTCAATCCCAGCCTTGGGTGGCTGTCTTTGTGGAGTTTGCACTTTCTCCCTGTGTCTGCGTGGGTTTCCTCCGGGTGCTCCGGTTTCTTCCCCCAAAGATATGCAGGATAGGTGGACTGGCCATTCTAAAATTGCCCCTTAGTGTCCAAAGATGTGCAGGTTAGGTGGGGTTATGGGGATGGTGCAGGGGAGAGGGCCTAGGTAGGGTGCTCTTTCAGAGGGCCAGTGCAGATTCCATGGGCTTAATTGCTTCCTTTTGCACTGTAGGGATTCTATGGTTCTTTGGACCTAGCATCCTGTACAAGTTCTACATATAGCTTCTGTTCCTTTTATTCCATCAGCTTTAACTTTGCTCAAAGGTCTGTTCGACGTTGTATCAAACGCCTTTACGAAGTCCATGTACACCACATCAACAGCATTACCCTCATCACTCCTCTATGCTAGGAACTGTGACTGCCCGCAAGTTTCAGCCAGCGATCACACAGAACTTTTAATCCGGGACGCATTCATTGCAGGTATGCTGTCCTCCCAAATCCGTCAGTGGCTGCTGGATAAAGAGACACTAGGCCTCAAGGAGGCACGGGCCCTTGCTAGCTCCCTGGATGTGGCCTCCCGAAATGCCCGCGCATTCGTCCCCGACCGCGCGGCAGCCACTTGGGCAGCATGAAACCCACCCGTGGACGACCCCGATGCATCCCCCATCCCCCCACAAGCTTGTGCCGTGCGGCTGCCAGGCGACCCCGGGGGGCCCCGCTGTTATTTATGCGGGCAAGCCAAGCACCCCCGGCAGCGCTGCCCAGCCCGCTCCTCCACCTGCAAAGGTTGTGGCAAAAAGGGTCATTTTGTGGCGATACTCCAGGCCTGGGCGGTTGCCGCTGTCTCTGTGGGCGATCCGGGTCTGCCACCACAACTCTCTCCACGGGCCACATGCCGGCCTCGGGCGCCGCCATCTTCATTTTCTCGAGCCATGTGCGGGCCCCGGGCCCCGCCATCTTGTTCCCCAGGGACCACGTGCGATGGATGGGCGCCGCCATCTTGCCCAGCCCCAGCCATGTGCGGCCCATGGGCGTCGCCATCTTGGCTGGAGTCTCAGGATCCCGATTCGGATGACAACAAACCGCTCAAGGAAAATCTTCAACTTTTACCACGACTCGCCTCGGTGACCCTGGACCAGTCTCGGCCCCGAACGCTCTCGACCACGATGATGACCGTGCTCATCAATGGGTGCAAAACATCCTGCCTGATCGACTCTGAGAGCACAGAGAGCTTCATACACCCCAACACGGAAGTCCTCCTCCAGGACCTCGCTCCCAACCTGGTTGGCTGCTCCTGGACCCATTCTGCTCCGCAAACACATGCGGGCGCACAAGTCGGACCCATTGGTAGAGGGGGTCCACCTCCTTCATGCTAACCCTCAGTACGCCTACGTGGCGTACCCCGACGGCCGGCAGGATACGGTCTCCCTACGGGACCTGGTGCCCACTGGATCCCCACCCGCACCCCACCCACAAACCCCACCCTTCCTCCCTCCCACCGCTGCACCCCACGGCAGCCCCCTTCCCAGGTGGATCAGTTCTTTCACTGGTCCCACCCAGGGGTGATGAAGCTACCGAAGAAGCCAAAATCACGCTCCCGGAGTCACAGATGCCCGAGCTGGTGCCTGCATCACCGCCGAAACTGCGACGATCCCAGAGGACGACCAGGGCCCCTGATCGACTAATTGCTTCATTCTGATATGTACATGTAAAATGAATACTGTAAATAGTTGTGACATGTAATAAGGCAAAACACTGTACCACCGACGGGTACCACCATAACCTCTACCACTGTATGACGCGAGACCACCACCCCCGACGGACTCTTTTTTTAACAGGGGGTGAATGTGGTAGTCGGTATTCGGGGTATTACGGTACCTAGGTTGAGGCTGTAAGATCATTGGTGTGGGAGGTACCTGAGACAGGAAGATCATTGGTGAAGCCTGCCTGCTGGTTCTGCCCAGTCAGGCGGAGTATAAGAGTCTGTGTCTCCCTAGCAGCTGCATTCTGTACCTGCGCTGCTGGAGGAAACATCTCGTACAATAAATTGATGCTCGATCAATGACTCCAGAAGCGAGATTGGATGACAATTGAAGGCTTTAATGAACAGCAGCTCCGGTACAGAATGACTGCTGTGGGTGAAACACAGACTCTTATGCTCCGCCTGCTGGGCGGAACCAGCAGGCAGGTTCTACCACTCATACTACAGTATACGGTACATCCCACCTAGGTACCGCAATACCCCTAATATAGCCTACCACAAATACTTCTGCTATGCTCTCTGCCTCCATGTCTAAATCCCCCTTTTCCTCCTTAATTGCCCCTACTCCTCAGTTTACCATCCTTTAATTATTTATATCCCTTTAGAAGACATTTCGATTCCCTTTTTTGTTGGTCCCATCTGCACGGTAGCAGAGTGGTTAGCACTGTTGCTTCACAGCATCAGGGTCCCAGGTCCGATTCCCGGCTTGGGTCACTATGTGCAAAATCTGCATGTTCTCCCCGTGTCTGCGTGGGTTTCCTCCGGGTGCTCCGGTTTCCTCCCACAAGTCCCGAAAGACGTACTTGTTAGGTGAATTGGACATTCTGAATTCTCCCTCTGTGTACTCGAACAGGCGCCAGAATGTGGCGACTAGGGGATTTTTATAGAATCATAGAATTTACCATGCAGAAGGAGGCCATTTGACCCATCGAGTAGGCACCGGCTCTTGGAAAGAGCACCCTACCTACGCCCACACCTCCACCCTATCCCCATAACCCAGTAACCCCACCCAATCTTTTTGTTTGGACACTAAGGACAATTTAGCACGGCCAATCCACTTAACCTGCACATCTTTAGACTGTGGGAGGAAACCGGAGCACCCGGAGGAAACCCACTCAGACACGGGGAGAATATGCAGACTCTGCACTGACAGTCTACAAGATTATTAGCTTAAGACCTCTGTCCTATCAAACCAGTAATGTAACCACTATCCTATTGTACCATTCATAAATGTTCTTCTGCACTGATGTCCTTCAACTTAAAGAATGCACAGAAGGCAATGTAATTGATGCATTGCCACTTGAAGAATCCATCATTTCAGCTTGCTGTTTATTTTGTTAAACTGGATCTGCTAACAGACACAAATACATTATTTTTTTTAGCGGGCCTCTTCATGTTTAGCCTGCCCGTGGTACCTAAAAATAATCTGATATGGAAGCACCTGCAAAGTTACAAGTGTTTATAAAGGTGTAAGCAACAGCTGTCGTTCATTGGTGACATGTTTGGCAATAAAAAAAACAACTGATCAATACAGAACATGGAGGTGAATCCCTCCACAGTAGACAAAGAGGATGGGGGTAGGTTAAGCATTTCCAAAGGATTTGGGGGATATCTCGGAGTCAGGTTGCAAGTACATTTCCACCATGCTAAAGCCACTAAGGGTACACTCACATGCAGTCAAGCTAGCCCAGCAGCGCCAGGTTACCCCAATCTGGGGTTATTCGCTGACTTTAAAACACATGCAGATCTTCAAATGGAAACGGCTTGCAGAATTGAACAGAACTCAGGTCACCTTCCAATTGTTAATCTGTTGTGGAGAAGGGTCGGTGATAAACAGAAAAATCCCCAGGCCATGTGAGTCAGAGAGAAAGCTTGTAAAAAATAGAGGAGTCTGGTGCACTGCAAGAGGTCAAGAACAAGACCTCACATCCACCCACCCCGAACACAGGCGGTAAGCAACACTGTGCAGCTGATACAATGGAAGAACCACAGATGCTCATTGAGGAGAGACAGAACAAAGCTGGTTGAAGCCATGGGGACAAGACATAAAACAATTCAAGGCCATCAAAACAATTAGGTATCAATTAGCTGGGGCTTAACTTCTTTCTGCCCCTCTGATTTCAGAATCACCAAATGACACATTCACTTTGGACACTTCATCATTTTGATCCAAAGAGCATTATCCAATTGTCCATTGTTGCATTGTGTTGCATTGTCCATATTATTTGGAAATTGGTTACACTTAGTAATAATTGCTTATTGCCACAAGTAGGCTTCAATTAAGTTACTGTGAAAAACCCCTCGTTGCCACATTATGGCACATGTTTGGGGAGGCCAGTACAGGAATTGAACCCGCGTTGCTGGCCTTGTTCTGCATTGCAAGCCAGCTGTTTAGCCTACTGGGCTAAGCCAGCGCCTTAATCAACACTTTTGATCGATGCTGAATGGTTTGATTCTGCATTACATAGTCAGTGCAATTCCATGTGAAATGTTTTGTGAGGAGGTAACTCGCTCTCGAATTTTATTGTATTTCTAATTAAACAGTACCTTGAAATCCTTTGGTAAAATGAACTGAGGTTTTGGAGCTGTTGACAATGACATTCAAGGGCAGCACGGTGGCGCAGTGGTAGCACTGCAGCCTCACGGTGCTGAGGTCCCGGGTTCGATCCTGGCTCTGGGTCACTGTCCGTGTGGAGTTTGTACATTCTCCCTGTCTTTGCCTGGGTGTCGCCCCCACAACCCAAAGGTGTGCCGGGTAGGTGGATTGGCCACGCTAAATTGCCCCTTAATTGGAAAAAATGAATTGGGTACTCTAGATTTTTTTTTTTTTAAAGACAATGACATTCAAACATGAATTCAATGGTTACTGTCTCGGATACCAATAATCATGATAGCAGAGAATGGGTTAACAGGGTTAGAGCTTGAGTCAGCTTTGACAATTTGAGCGAGATTCGAACTGATTTAACTTCCCTCCAGGCGAGTAGCGTTCCTGCTCGTGCATTTGCAAAAGATACAACTCCAACTGGGGCTCTAGAGACTTTATGCCACGATCACATGTTTCGAAATCGTAGCAAAAGAAGTTACATAACTGCAACACTGGTAAGTTGTGTAGTGGCTGTGCTTAAAATGCCAATTTCAGTTTAACCGCCATACCGGCTTTGAACACGTCGGGGCGCTGTTACCCACATTTCTCAGCTGCTTCCTTGCATTAGCAGAAAAAGCATCGACTGAAATATTATTAGTCAGTCTTCTTTCGTAGTTTCGTTGCATATTATTTGTTTCTGTGATCGGAAATCAATCCTGATCCCAAATGCGAAGGGTCAACGAAGCACCTGAATCACATACAGTTCCTCAGCATTAATGCCGCTGACTGTGAGATGTTTAACAATTACCTGCAATGCTATTCCCGAGCTCTTCGCTGAGACGAGTAATCGAAGGGTTAATAAACAGGAAGCATTATTATTTCCTGTTTCAGGGAAATATTGTAAGATTCGCACAATTGTCGTCGAAATCGCCAAAGCCAATCCAAGGAAAGCACTTTGGAATCATTTTACGTATTTTTTTCTAACTGGGTTGTCCCACTCCAGCCTTTCTGCAAAATTCACATTCTGATGTGTCTGCTTCAGTAAAACCCTTTTGACCGCCCGCATGAACCATTTCGACCAAGCTGTGCTAAAATATAAAACCCCCACCAGAGACGTGCCATGCGCTCAGTCACAGAGGTACAGATATCTAGTGTATACAGCACAGGTATAGATATACTCACAGTCATGATAAAGTCACAGTTACATTATGGCCACATCATTTGTAAGTATAGCTTGTTTCTGTATCTTTCCAGATGCATAAACGTGCATATGGACATAGGTGCTCGACATATGTTAATAGTTCCTTCCACATTCTGAGATTAAGATGTACTCAATGACTTCTACCATCCTTATCTACCTTGTGGATTTACGATAAGACAGGCAGCTGAGTCCCTACATGGACAAGCGTCTGACACGACCCCCTGTCACATTAATCCATGCATTTACTCGGGGAGAAGACATTCATTTCAGAGAGAGATAAAAAAAGTCCTAGGCTGGAAAATATTCGGTGCACAGGACAGGCGAGAAATTGTCATCTCTGTCTAAGAAATCCCAACTGGAAATAAACTCACTTCTTCAAAATAAAACGCCCCCCTTCTAATTAAACCGTGCAGCGAATAATTGGTATACTGCGCGCAATTTTGCCTTTCTAAATGACTTTCCGATATCAGCACTTCCAGGTTTTAGCTGCGCCCATCCAGTTTCCAACAGACTGTACGGTTATATTCCAGGTGGGGAGTGCGTTATTCACACATTGGGCCTGTGTTTATTTTGCCCTGTGACTTAAATATATTTATTGGGGGGGGGGGGGGGGGGAAGCCTCTCCATAAAGCTTTCCGCACGGTATATTTTCGAATTTGTCACAGGGTGATTAGTCCGTTAGGCTGACAGCTCGGTGCCTACCAAAAATAAACTCCTCATAAATTAAGTTCTGGTGGAGGTGATGGGTCTAGACCGGCGGGCAATAAATTGTTTGCAGAAGGTGAAGTGGTGGAACAGGCGGCGACCACCCAGTTTCCCCAGCTCAGGGCTGGTTTCAAAGACACATCCACTCCGTTTCGCCTGCGTCCCCGGCTCCTTCCAAAGCACAGAGGACGCGTAGATAACGCGGGGCTGCCACAGGCACGGCAATGAGACGGAATCGGGCTTTCAGGAACAAATAATTCGCGTTCTGTTAAATTAACACGAAGGCAATGGCGGACAGGGTTTGGATAAAGAGCTTTGTACCTTGAATTTGATGTTCACATTTAATAGCCGGGGCATGTTGGAAATTTGCAAACCTCCTTCAATGAGTTCTTCGGGCAATTGTTTAACAACCAGCCAAGATTTATATTGACGCGGATATGTAGATAAGAGCATCATTTGTCACATTTGATTAATTGTCTACTTGGGATGCTGTCAGCCTGATCTTTAAATAGACACTGGGAAATAAGGAAGTTTTGACCTTCCCAAAGCTCTTCCCAACGTTTTGCAATTAAATGCTCCTGATCAGTGGGGCTCCCGCGAACAGCAAGGTGATAATGATTGCTTTAGTTGAAGGGTAAATATTGGACAGGGCACCAGGCGAGAGACTCCACCTTTGCTCATTTTTAAAAAGCCCATGAGATGATTTGTGTTCCCCTGGGAGGGCAAAAAAAACCACGTTTTCAGTCCCTTGGGTAAGGCAGCCCCCCTGATTTAATCAGGATCATTTATGCTTAAAGGTAGGCTTCTTTGTCTGAAAGGTGAAATGACATTCTCCTTTTTCTATCTCTGGAACACCGCTGGACCCTGTTTCTGCTGCTGAAACCCTCATTCAAGCCTTGGTTACTTCTGGACTCAACTATTTCAATGCACTGCAGGCTGGCCTCACGCATTCTATCCTTCATAAACTTAAGGACACCCAAAACTCTGCTGCCCTTGTGGGTGCCTCGCAGCAAGACACATTCCCCTATCAACTTATGCCTGCTGACTTACACCGTACTGAATTAAAAAATCCCTTCCAAGTTTTCAAATTCCTCCATGTCTCACGCCTCCCTGATTCTGATCTCCCCCGGTCCACACAGCCCTCCCGAGATATCTGCATCCTCTAATTCTGCTCACCTCTACAACCTCATTGGCAGCCGCCCCTTCAGTGGCCCACAGGTTCCAGATTCTGCAATTTTCTCTCCATACCTCGCTGATCTCTATCTCACCTTCTCCGAGATATTTCTTAAAACCTCCCACTTCGCCCATGGCTTTGGTCACCTGACCAAAGTTCTCTTTATTTGGCATGGTGCCATGTTTGCTTTGCATAGCTCGTGTGAAGATACATTGGAACACTTTATTACATTAAAGGTGAAGAGACCTAAACACATAAACCAGGCTAACACTACAGTGCGGCACCAAGAAAAGGCTACACTGTCAGAAGTGCTGTCTTTCAGGCGATCTGTTAAACCCATGGCACCAGGCAGGAATGTTCCCTTCCAGTCGGGGAACACTTCAGCAATCAAGGACATTCAGCCTCTGATCTCCGGATAAGCGTTCTCCAAGGCATCCTTCGGGACGTGCGACAATGCAGAATCGCCGAGCAGAAATCTATAGCCAAGTTCCGCAGAAATGAGTACGGCCTCAACCGGGACCTTGGATTCATGTCGCACCATCTGGTCTGGGCTTGTGAAATCCTACCAACTGTCCTGGCTTGAGACAATTCACACCGCTTTAACTTGTGAGCATCCCTCTCTCCAGTTGGTCCATCTGGACCTGTAAAGACTTAATTACCTGCAAAGACTCACATTCAAAGTATCGTCTTGCATCATTGACTTTGTCTATATATATATGTTTTTGGAACCCACCTCTTCATTCACCTGAGGAAGGAGCTGCGCTCCGAAAGCTAGTGATTCAAATCAAACCTGTTGGGCTTTATCCTGGTGTTGTAAGACTTCTTACCATTTTAAAGAAGAACAGTATTGGTGTACTGGTCAATATTTATCCCTCAGCCAGCACCAGTTGAGAAAATTATCTCGCCATTTATCTCATTGCTGCCTTGGCAGATGCTGCAAGCAAATTGCCTTGTGCACTTGCTTCATTGCAACTTCAAATAAAAGCACTTCATTATCTGTGAAGCATTTTGATGTTGAAATTATGAAATGCGTTGCACATGTGCACGTTCTTTGGCCTATTATGCAAATTTAATATGTTTATTGTTGGTTCAATGGATGCACTTTAATCTTGTGCTTGTTCAACGATCATAGTTAACATAAATTGGCCAGAGCTTCTGTGTTAAATTCTGGCTGAGTTCACACTTGGCCTGCATACATTTCTCTTTGTCTAGCCAGGCTTCTTGGTGGGCAGTAAAACGTCGGACCAAGATGTCTCAGAAGCCACATTAATTATGGGGTTGTCAAGCCCCCTAGATTGTGTGTGTGCTGTGTTACATAGAACATACCGTGCAGAAGGAGGCCAATCGGGCCATCGAGCCTGCACCGACCCACTTAAGCTCTCACTTCCACCCTATCCCCGTAACCCAATAACCCCTCCTAACCTTTTTTGGACACTAAGGGCAATTTAGCATGGCCAATCCACGTAACCTGCACATTTTTGGACTGTGGGAGGAAACCAGAGCACCCGGAGTAAACCCACGCAGACACGAGCAGAATGTGCAGACTCCGCACAGACAGTGACCCAGCGGGGAATCGAACCTGGGACCCTGGAGCTATAAAGCCACAGTGCTATCCACTTGTACTACTGTGCTGCCCGTCTGACCGTGTTGTGTTGGAATCTCTGGGGGAGCAGCCATGAAGAAAAATCATGGGATATTAAAAAATATGGGGAACTGGTTGAATGACAGTCAAGAATCACCTCATTGGGGAAAGAATATATATTTTTAAATAAAGTTAGAATGCCTAATTCTTTTTTTTCCAATTAAGGGGCAATTTAGCGTGGCCAATTTACCTACCCTGCACATCTTTGGGTTGTGGGGGTGAGACCCCCGCAGACACGGGGAGAATGTGCAAACTCTACATGGACAGTGACCCGGAGATCGAACCCGGATCCTTGGTGCTGTGAGGCAGCCGTGTTAACCATTGTGCCACCATGTCACATGGGTAAAGAATACTGTGCCCACTCTTGAGACAGGCAGTTGTGTATTCAAGACCTTCTCCAGGGGAGGCAGGAGGGTAGTGGCGTTGGCACTGGATGAGGAATCCAGAGCGGAGCTAATGTTTCGAGCCTAGATTACTCTTAAACCTTTGGCAAAGAGTCATCGAGACTCAAAACCAACCTCTCTCTCCTCAGATGCTGTCAGACCTGCTGAGATTGTCCAGCATTCTTGGTTCTTGTTTCAGATTCCAGCATCTGTCGTAATTTACTTTTATGCTATCAATGTACTCGGTGACATCTTGGGATTGCCCCAGACACAACAGAAATGCAAGTTATTTCTCTGTTTGGAAAAGTTTGTTTGGTGGCCTGCGTATATATTTTTTTTAGAAAATATTTTATTGACGCATTTATAATTTAAACATTTTAAGCAACAGAGAAATCCAACACGTGGCCTGCGTATATTAATGATGCTCTTTTAAATTGTTTTATTTGACCCCACTGGTACCTTAGGTTGACTGAGATGCTGTTGTCAGCGACTTGCTCCTAACCAATAGAATGTGGATCTCTGTGTATACATGTGACAGGCTGGATGTACAAGAGAGCCTTTTGATGTTCACCTACTCATACAATTTATACTCAGGCACAAAACCATGCTTAAAAGCACCTTAATGCCAAATAAAGGCGTAACATTAATGATGGTTGTTGGGATTTTAATGATGGTTGGGTGGGGTGTAGTACAAGGTCAAGCACATAATTGGTTAATGTGGGACTGGGTACAGTGCCTCACACACAATGATGGAAAAGAACATTTGACCTGCACCTAGGGGTCAGCGTGGTGCTGGACAGAGCCGTGTGTAGACCCGAGTATGGAGACAGCTCCGATCTTGGACCTTTTGTCTACCAATGTATATTGTTTTGAGTAATTAAGAAATACTTATCATTGAGCTGCCTAAGACTAAGAATACCTTAATAAGGCTGACCCGACCGAGCTATGCCCAATACCTTACAACACACCATTTTCAGGTGAAGGACATCTTTAGAGGACCAGATTGGGGGTGTTCCTCCCATTCATACAGGACTGCACATGGAGACATTGCTCACGTCCAGGGTGATGAACCCTTGTCGGTTATGACCATTCATCCAGGAGGGGGGAGGTTTGGAGTCCTGAATTGGCTGCTGTTCATCAGCCGTGCCCTCTGGACAAATACCACCTCCCTCCCTTCATCCCTGCCCCTGACTGCAGCTGGTGGCAAACGGCTCAGAGTGAACAGCAGCTCCGCACCTTGCTGGGATCTCAATGTTCTCAGTCTCGTGAGTCAGGAACAAGGCTGCTGCTGTGTGGCCTTCACCATAGAGCAGAACACAACACGGTTGACATCCAGTTGCCTCATGATTATTAATGTGTCCCATTAGACGGCCAATTGTTCAGATCTTGAACTTCACCCACCCAAAAAGACCCTCCTCCCATTTCGCAGGAACTCAATGATTGACTGGCTGTGCGGTTGAGCTTAGATTTGGAAAACGGTGCACATCACCTTCGACCCTCCCCCTGTTATCCACCAATTGCACCCCCATAATCACCCTTGACCCATCCGATATGACCATCCCTCTCCATCATCCTTGAACGTCCCCCAATTACCCTGGAGTCTATCGCAACCCATTTCCACATACCTTCCCTCCCCTCAACGCAGATATCTGTGGCCATGCCCATCCTGCCCCCTTCCCATTATCTGAGCCACCTGTCTGGCTCCCCTCTGAGCCAACCACATCCGCCCTCCCCCACCCCCATGAGACCTTCACCTACCAGGCCCTCACCCTGGACCTACCACCCAACTGTATCCCACTCCCCTCTCCAATCACCAGTTCCCCCCCCCCAAGATCCCATCACGAACAATACCAACCCTGCTCTCTGAGACCCTCTCCCATTTTAGTGACGCTCAAAAGCTGAAGAATGACATTGCCTGGCTTGAAGTCACAAAGTGAGTTTAATGGTCCGATCTTGCTGACTCTAGCACAAAGGTAGAGATTATTCCATAAGTATAACTGTGGCTATGTTTGATGATGGCATCAAAAAGGGTGAACCATTTAACCATTTCAAACTATATTGTAAAGACCAGCAACACAAATCCAAACACACAAGTTTGATACAAAGTTGAAAGTACCTGAAATTGATGCAAAAGTGTTTAGGACAAAACCACCTTGTAACATGGTTGTACCTGTGCCAAGCAACTTGCTTCACTTCTTTTTAATTAGAATGGCATTGTGGTAACCTGAACTGAAGAATGTTCAATACCAGACCCCAGGTAACATGAATCAATTTGATACGCATTTCATTAGAGAAAAGTAGCACCCTTTAATTTACAAGGTGGATTTCAAAAGCACAAGATTTCATTAATTTTCCCTCATTGAAATGATTGTTGGTTGCAAATTCTTGTCAATCGTGTATCTTATTTGTTACTAGCGCTGTATGGTTAAGGAGCCAAGATGACATGCATCAGCAAGCGTTGTACAGTTTCTGTCAAGTATTTTAATCAATGTTTGCAGACATTCTCCACCAAAGGAGACATATTTAAAAACCGCAACAAACAGCACAATGTCAGGCCGAAAAGCTGAGATTAAAAATAATAGAAGTGCTCTGTGATTGTTGAAAAACTTGTTATTAAAATCTAAACGTGCTAGGAAACTGGGAGGATTAATCGTGTTTCCTTTTTAATTTATAGAGTTGGAGATCAAATCAAATTCAGATGAAAAGGTTAGCCCAGAAATATTAGCTTACATATTAGCTTAAATACATATAGCAGTGCTTCATCTATTGTTTAATGCAAGTGTTAATCCATTCGTTTTAAAGAGTGAACTGGACTGATTTTCACACCCGGAGAATGTGCCCAGGTGCTTCTGAGCCAAGTAATTACTTTAGATATGTAGACACTGATATTATGGAGGCAAACACAGAGGCCAAATTCTTCACATCAAACTACTGCCAATTATAATGGGATGGAAGTAAAATTAATCTGGGGGTGTTGGCTGATGGGGTAGAAATTGGCCGAGATGCCTGAAGACCTTCCAGGCTCTCATTTGAACAGTGGGGTGGGAGCTATGCAGCTCTTGCTCATGTATTTGCTTTGTTTGGCCCTTCTTCTGCACTGTAACCAATCACAATTTTTCAATGCACTATTTATCGATGTACTTTGTCAATTTTTTTTGGTCTACTATGTACATACTATGTACGTTCCCTTGGCCACAGAAAAATACTTTTCACTGTACTTCGGTACATGTGACACTCAATCAATCAACCAATCCATCAATCTTTTATGTTCATCTGAAAAGGTCTGTTTTAAAATCTCAATTGAAAGATAACACCTGACAATGCAGCACTCCCTCAGTACTGTACTGAAGTCTCACCCTCAATTAAATGTTCAAGACCTGGAGTGGGACTTAAGATAGAGAACTCCCACTGAGCAAAGATGACAGTTTAAGAACATTTCTATGGTACCGTAGGAGACAAAACAAATCCAAATGCAATAAATGCACATAGCCAAATGCTAGTTAAACACAATAATTTTTAGTAACCAATATATCCTTTGGTGTAATACATAAGCATATCTTCCTCACTTAATCTTGGGGAACGTAGGTGAGGGTGACTGAAGTTCACTAAGGAGGGGCCATGGTATTGTTGCTAGACATGTATTCTGGAGATCCAGGTTCGAATCCCACCATGGCAGATGGTGAAAGTTGAATTTTTAAAAATTCTGGAATTAAAAGTTTAATGGTGACCATTGTTGGTTGTCGTAAAATTTCATTTGGGGAAAGGAAATCTGTCATCCTTATTTGGATCATCTACATTTGACACCAGGTCCACAGCACCCTCAGGGATGCGTAATAAAAGCTTGTAAGACCCACATCCGATGAATGAATTTTTAAAAAGTGATCGGGGAGAAGGTCAGAAATACAGAAAATACTGGGTTCCCATCACTAGGAAACGCACCAT